>NC_134489.1:42774675-43083731 GCF_040206685.1 Ascaphus truei | reverse complement strand
GGGGTGTGAGCCAGCTGCTCTGACAGGCGCCGCCTATGGGAGAGAGAGACAATGACTACCGTGCACAGGATGCCGCCTACACCCCCACACACAGCACTGCCGCCTACACCCCCCAAATAAACCCACACACACGGCACCGCCGCCTACACCCCCACACACAGCACCGCCGCCTACACCCCCACACAGCATCACCGCCTACACACCCACATACACCCCCACACACAGCACCGCCGCCTACACCCCCACACAGCACCGCCGCCTACACCCCCACACAGCATCACCGCCTACACACCCACATACACCCCCACACACAGCACCGCCGCCTACACCCCCACACAGCACCGCCGCCTACACCTCCACACAGCATCACCGCCTACACACCCACATACACCCCCACACACAGCACCGCCGCCTACACCCCCACACAGCACCGCCGCCTACACCCCCACACACAGCCCCGCCGCCTATACCCCCATACACAGCACCGCCGCCTACACCCCCATACACAGCACCGCTGCCCCCACCCCCACACAGGACCGTCGCCTACACTCCCCACACACAGCACCGCCGCCTACACCCCCACACACAGCACCACAGCACCACCACCGATAGGCCGGCAGCATTAATACAGAGATCACCTGCACCCCTGAGCAGCAGTGTCACCTGATCTGGCAAAACACTGTGCTTACTGCTTTGCCGTGTACCGGAATGTGGGTAAACCGGCGGCAAAGCCCCTCTACTCTTATCCTGCATGTTACATTTCTCAGGGACCCTTTGCAGGATATGGCATGTTGCGAACCCATCTCCTGCAGTGCAGCACGAAGCGCTCACCGGATGTCTCCGGCTGCTATGAAGACGGGCTCCTTGCTCTCCTGGCTGGTGATGCTGTCCACAGAGAACTGGGAGATGTTGTCACAACTGTTGGTGTGAAGCTCAGGCAGCTGGGAGGGAAGGAAAGGAAGGATATATTGGGGGAGGGGGGAGACCGTGAGACATACTACAGAGTATATACTGAGCGAGACAAAGAGACACATACATATATATACATATACACACACATATATACACACACACACAAACCCTGACTCACAATGAGAAAAAGAACAGCCAATGATACAGAAAACGCAGACAAACACAAACTATTGTGTAAGTAATATATACGTGGACTGTGCGACAGTCACCCAGTCGAAACACAACATTTGTCCATCAACCTATGCTACATTTAGACAGATACGTATCCCATATTTGTATTTACAGTATTTTGATCCAGAGGAGGGCAAACAAAAACCCCCAGTGTCACATCATCCAATGCTCTCTCATAAGGGGAAATTACATTCCTTCCTGACTCCAAGAATTGGCAATCGTATTACTCCCTGCATCAGCATCCTTCCCATGTTTACTTATTTGGTATATCCCTGTATACCTTTCCTTTCTACAAACATGTCCAACCTTTTTTGAACAAATCCATTGTATCTTTCACAGTCTCCGAGGGTAATGAATCCCACATTGTAACTGCCCTTACTGTAAAGAACCCTTTTCTTTGTTGCTGGTGAAATCTCCTTTCCTCCAACCTTAAGGGATGGCCCCTGAGTCCTTTGTACTGCCCGTGGGATGAATAGTTCATTTGAAAGCTCCTTGTATTGTCCCCGAATATATCTGTATATAGTTATCATATCCCCTCTTAGACGCCTCTTTTCTAATGTAAATAAATCTAATTTAGCTAGCCTCATTTCCGACCACCCATCTTCTGTTGCTTTCTAATACTCTTCAGCACAACAAGGGAATGAAAAGTAGAGATTTGTTTTGGGACGAAGTTCTGAAGAACCACTAAGGCTGCGCTTATAGTGCCGGCGACGCGATGTCGCGGCAAAACAAATGCATTGCCGCCGTCACGTGCGCTTATAGTAACAGGGTTGACACAGGGTCATCCCAAGGGCAGTATAGAGGACACTCGGTCATCAAAAGGGCAGTACAGAGGACACGGGGTCATCCCAAGGGCAGTACAGAGGACACTGGGTCATCAAAAGGGCAGTACAGAGGACACGGGGTCATCCCAAGGGCAGTACAGAGGACACAGGGTCATCAAAAGGGCAGTACAGAGGACACAGGGTCATCAAAAGGGCAGTACAGAGGACACAGGGTCATCCCAAGGGCAGTACAGAGGACACAGGGTCATCCCAAGGGCAGTACAGAGGACACAGGGTCATCCGAAGGGCAGTACAGAGGACACAGGGTCATCCCAAGGGCAGTACAGAGCCTATGGTAATGGCCCAAGATTGTTCTCATGCGGGAATAGGAAAGGAGGAGTGAGCGCGTGCTCAGCAGGAAGAGGAGTGAGCGCGTGCTCAGCAGGAAGAGGCGTGTGTGCTCAGCAGGAAGAGGAAGTGAGCGTGTGCTCAGCAGGGAGAGGAGTGAGCGCGTGCTCAGCAGGAAGAGGAGTGTGTGCTCAGCAGGAAGAGGAGTGTGTGATCAGCAGGAAGAGGAGTGAGCGCGTGCTCAGCAGGAAGAGGAGTGAGCACGTGCTCAGCAGGAAGAGGAGTGAGCGCGTGCTCAGCAGGAAGAGGAGTGAGCGCGTGCTCAGCAGGAAGAGGAGTGAGCGCGTGCTCAGCAGGAAGAGGAGTGTGTGCTCAGCAGGGAGAGGAGTGAGCGGGTGCTCAGCAGGGAGAGGAGTGTGTGCTCAGCAGGAAGAGGAGGTGAGCGCGTGCTTAGCAGGGAGAGGAGTGAGCATGTGCTCAGCAGGAAGAGGAGTGTGTGCTCAGCAGGGAGAGGAGTGAACGTGTGCTGAGCAGGAAGAGGAGAGTGTGCTCAGCAGGGAGAGGAGTGAGCGTGTGCCCAGCAGGGAGAGGCGTGAGCGTGTGCTCAGCAGGAAGAGGTGTGTGTGCTCAGCAGGGAGAGGAGTGAGTGTGTGCTCAGCAGGGAGAGTGAGCGTGTGCTCAGCAGGGAGAGGAGTGTGTGCTCAGCAGGGAGTTCTCAGAGGAGTAATAATCGGATCAGCCCCACCAGCAGGTTCTAAGTAAACTCCCGTACCAATATGCATGGACGAGGTAGGCAGCCCGCAGGGAATACTGATCCCAGAGAGCATTCCCCAGCAGGGGCCCCCTGAGATGGGGCATTACTGACGCTGGAGAATGCAGAGAGGGTTACAGGCACACAGTAATCACAGCAATGAAAGTAATCACAGCAATAAAAGTAATCTGCTGGTGCCCATGGAGATGGGGGGGATCCTGTACTGCCCCAGAGAGATCACAGAGCATGAGGAAGACAGCCAGGCACTCGGTCTTGCAAAAGGGTTTAATAGCAAATCAAACATTTCCACTGCATAAAGCGGTCTGTGCCAAGGTGAGGCCCTGCTTATGCAGTCGAAACGTCGGATTTGCTATTAAACCGCCCCTTTTGCAAGGCCGTGTGCCTGGCTGTTTTCCTCCACAATTACTGACGCTATGCAGGAGATTGCCAATCTAACCAGTAATGAGGGACACAAGCATAAATACCTCCCTAGTGCAGGTGAGAGATACCCGGGGAAGCAGCGCAGAGTAGCGTTAGGATTTGCCCCCCGTTAATACACCGAAAGTGAAGTCTACCCTTGTACGGCGAGCCTTATAAACGGATGTGAATAAAGCTCTTTTTATACTATAAAAGTTCCTGGCGCCCAACCTTATTCTATCTGCATATCCACGCCCAGCCTGCACCCAACCCTGCACCCTGACCAGGTATGAGAGACTGAGCCCAGCCTGCACCCAACCCAGCCCCCTGCCCAGGTATGAGAGACTGAGCCCAGCCTGCACCCAACCCAGCACCCTGCCCAGGTATGAGAGACTGAGCCCAGCCTGCACCCAGCACCCTAACCAGGTCTGAGAGACTGACCCAGCACCCTGACCAGGTCTGAGAGACTGAGCCCAGTCTGCACCCAACCCAGCACCCTGACCAGGGCTTAGAGACTGAGCCCAGCCTGCACTGACCCAGCCCCCTGCCCAGGTATGAGAGACTGAGCCCAGCCTGCACCCAACCCAGCACCCTGCCCAGGTATGAGAGACTGAGCCCAGCCTGCACCCAGCACCCTAACCAGGTCTGAGAGACTGACCCAGCACCCTGACCAGGTCTGAGAGACTGAGCCCAGTCTGCACCCAACCCAGCACCCTGACCAGGGCTTAGAGACTGAGCCCAGCCTGCACTGACCCAGCACCCTGACCAGGGCTGAGAGACAGAGCCCAGCCTGCACTGACCCAGCACCCTGACCAGGGCTGAGAGACTGACCCCAGCCTGCACCCAACCCTGCACCCTGACCAGGGCTGAGAGACTGACCCCAGCCTGCACCCAACTCTGCACCCTGACCAGGGCTGAGAGAGAGAGCCCAGCCTGCACCCAACCCTGCACCCTGACGAGGGCTGAGAGACTGAGCCCAGCCTGCACTGACCCAGCACCCTGACCAGGGCTTAGAGACTGAGCCCAGCCTGCACCCACCCAGCACCCTGACCAGGGCTGAAAAACGGAGTCCAGCCTGCACAGACCCGGCACCCTGACCAGGTCTGAAAGACTGAGCCCAGCCTGCACTGACGCAGAACCCTGACACTGTGTGAGAGACTCAGCCCAGCCTGCACTGACCCAGCACCCTGACCAGGTCTGAGAGACTGAGCCCAGCCTGCACCCACCCAGCATCCAGACCAGGTCTGAGACTGAGCCCAGCCTGCACCGACCCAGCACCCTGACCAGGTCTGAGACTGAGCCCAGCCTGCACCCAGCACCCTGACCAGGGCTGGAAGACTGACCCCAGCCTGCACCCACCCAGCATCCTGACCAGGTCTGAGACTGAGCCCGGCCATGTATATATATCCAACTCGATGTAAATTCCTTTAGAGCCGGACACGGAGAGTTACATATACATATCTTCCAAAAAAATAAAATAAAGTTGGCTATTTTAGAAAGGAAACGTATACAGGGATACACCAAATAAGTAAACATGGGAGAAATCGGATTGCCGTTATTGGAGTCAGGAAGAAATGTATTATTCCCCTTATGAGATATCATTGGATGATGTGTCACTGGGGTTTTATGCTTTCCTTCCTCTGGATTAACATACTGTAAGTACAGATATAGTCAGTAATAAGGAACAGGTCCCACATCAGTGCATTCAAACACCGATAAAGCGCCAAGAGACGCAAACCGCGTAAGAGTACTACTCTTATCTCAGGATCGTGATGTGCCATAAATACTTTAATAGTCTCGCCCTTTTATCAAGCAGTAGCGGTTCTATTATTATCTGCCACAAATACAAATACAGGATGAGTATCTGTCATCTTCATTTAACATAATTGAACTCAATGGACACATGTAGAGATGGGATTTATTCATGGCTCCTCGTACAGCAGAATGGGAAGTACTGTTACCCGGTTACTCTGAACTCACCTCCACCTGCAGCTCCCCGATGTCATCCACGGACCACGCCTCGTCATCGTTGTCATAGTTTGGGACGGTGGTGAAGCTGCTGGCTCTCTGCTCGTGGGTGATGCCGCACTCGGGGAGGTTCTCCACGGACCGGGTGCTCCGGATCCGGTTCTCGGGGATCCGGGCCGGCACCACGGACATCTCAAAGTTCTCACACTCTAGGACCTCCACGTAGATCAGGTATGGAGCCTGGGGGAGGAAGGGACGGGCGCGTGAGATTAGGGAGCGGCAAGAGGGGACAGAAGCTGAAAGGGAGGAGGGAAGAGGGGAAGGGGGAAGTGGGGAGGCGGCGGAGGGGGGAGGAGAGAGGGAGAAGGGGAGAGGGCGGGAAGGAGAGGGGGTAGGTTGTGGCACTCTGGATGAGCATCAATACCCCTAAGGTGCTAAGCTAAATCAGCAGCAGAGTTTTAGTTGAGTGCTAAGCATGTCACCAGACCGACTACCCATACTAACAGGGTGCTAGGGAGGTTCTAGGCTCTCCCTATAGCAGTTTGCTAGGGAGGTTCTAGGCTGTCTCCCTAGCAGGGTGCTCAGTGTGCATCCGATTTTTTGCTTAGCAAAGAGGTGCTAATCGCCCTAGTGACAGGGGGAGCACCAAGCTGCCTCTACAGCTGCTCCCCACATGTGCTACCTCTGTAACCTCCACCCCCTGTGGGGCCGGATCCCTGTGGAAGGGCGTACCTTGTCCTTGGAGTTCAGCACCACAGCCTGAGTGTGTGGCACCCGCACAACATGGTGGTCGAAGCCAGCAGTGGGCAGCCAGACACGTGCCGGAAGCTTGTGATTGAGCAGGGAGAGCTCGGAGATGAGCCGCTGGGTCTTCTGCTCCTTGGTGGGGAGGGTGGCGAGGCGCTTCCCGATGGCCATCAGGGACTTGATGAACTCCCTCTCCGGAGCGAGACGGACAGGCTGCCAGCATTCAAAGAGACAGTCAAAGGGCGTCAGGATCAGAACATGCCAACCACCTCTTCTACCAACAAGGAACCCCCTCTGTGAACGTCCCAACAGTACGGACTCCAGGTTACAAAATGAACAGGAAACGTTTTCTAGACCTGAAGGGGGCAGCCATCTTGAAGCTGTGGTATCATTTCCTGTTACAGGAAACATTGGTGAATGTCTGGCACAAGGCTTTCATGGGATCCCACAATTAACTTTCCATAGTCCTGCTTCTCCTGTTTTCAGGGCAGTCACTGACTCCGGAAAGACAGGGGAGGGAAGTGACAGCCCAATGGGGGAACCTCAGCAGTGCAATGTGCTAAACTCAAACTGCTTCCTGCGTGAGCAATGACATCACAGCTCCAACACTGCCACACCCTGATCCATGTGTTATACTAGCATCATGTAACAAGCTGCATATAGCAGGCACTACAAAAAACAGCAGGTCTCAATGTTAAACTATACACTACTTAGTGAAAAAGATGGGTATTCGCGGTGACATCTAAAAATTGTCACATTCACTCAGAAAACGTTCCCTATCCTTCCTAGCTGCTGCCTCCCCAATGTAAAGATCTATCTCCAGAACAAAAACAGCAGGGTGGGCACATGTAGCAAGAGAGAATAATATTGTGTAGTAATTCAATGCAACCAGCTGATTCTCTGAGAAATTACATCAATTCCACTCGCAAACAAACTCCTATTAGGGAGGGGGGGGGGGGGACTTTCCGATTTGGTAATTGTATTTTCATGCACCTCAACCTGGGCTCAAATCTTCTCCCACGTACCCCGGGTCAGGATTTCCTCAGGAGATACATACAAGAGAGACACCCTAGTGTAGTACATATTTGTATATTCCAGTGTTTCCAAAGCAAAGTTATAGCGCTCACAGACTTGAGACTTTATCAGACACAATGTAGCTGGCGTGCTCTCCCTCGGAGCACGCATAGAAACTTCCTCCCGGGTTCCGGCTCCCTCGTGACATCACTGCGATACCCGGACTGGGATGCGCAGCTCGCGCTCTCCACTACCATCACGTTTCGCTAGCTGTGAAATGCGTAGGGACAGCAGCGGATGAACCCGAGGAAGGGGAGACCCTGTGCTCGAGCCGTGTGAAGACGCCGGCTACATTGCGTCTGATAAAAGTCTCAAGTCTGAGCGCTATATCTTTGCTTTGGATACATTTTAATACACAGAATATGTACAACTACACTATGAGGTGTCTCTTGTATGTATCCGAGGAAGTCGTCACCCAGATTATGTGGCATGAAAATACAATTACCACATTTTAACGCCCCCCAACAGTTTGCGAGTGGAATGGATTTAATTTCTGAGAAACGATTTTACACTATATTAGTGCGTGTCTCTTCCCTTCTACAAGCGCCCACACGGCTTTTCTTTTCCTAGAGATCCATCCAGTTTAGGCTGCACATGGCACCAGTATAATCTGCCTTTAACCCCTTCACATCAGACTTTTGGGGCACGATTTCTGTGCCATGCACAAGTGACCATAAATATGTTCTGGAAATGCTGTACTGCAATTAGCTTGGACATGGCGGCCTGCAGGATGGAGCCCGCAGAGCATGGTCAACGTGTGGTTAACAAGGTAGAGAAAGGCTACCGCTCACCATATATTATTTCTTAAAAATGTATACTGGTGACTAAAGATAGGGTGCATACGGGATGGATAGTGTTAACTAAGAAGGGTGAAAGATCACAGAGGTGGTCTAAAAGATTCCTATTTGCACTCGCTAGACCAGATTTGCTAGGCTAGGAAAAATACAATCCTTGGAGTTGCCCCCGTAGCCATACATAAACAATTTATAAAATCACATTTATTCAACATATATACAACAGACTAAATGTCTAAAATACCACTATGCGGCTCCAGGAAATACAGAGGGAGCACGCAGGGGTAGGGGAATGATTGCTTTGAGAGTTATTCTAATGTTGGGAGACTGTTATTGTGTATAGTATCGTATTTGGTATGCCAGAACACTCCTATGGGGGATTCCCACCACAAACCTCTGTTATTGTGATTGAGGCATATAGCCTTTATAATGTGGACTGGAGTCCCAGCATGGGAAGGTTTGCTAGGTGACCCAGTGGGCCTGTATTGATGTTAAAGGGGATATATATTCTTGGGTAGCGTCCCTGTATATAGTGTATATCCCTCTACCTTCCTTTTACTAGGTGCATGGAGCGCCCAGTGGGAGCGCACCGCTATATCAATAGGGTAACAGTCAAGGCGTCACTGCGTGTAGCGTGGCACCGCTATCCTAAAAAGCAGAGTCTCTGCTTTTTAGGATAGCGGTGCCACGCTACACGCAGTGACGCCTTGACTGTTACCCTATTGATATAGCGGTGCGCTCCCACTGGGCGCTCCATGCACCTAGTAAAAGGAAGGTAGAGGGATATACACTATATACAGGGACGCTACCCAAGAATATATATCCCCTTTAACATCAATACAGGCCCACTGGGTCACCTAGCAAACCTTCCCATGCTGGGACTCCAGTCCACATTATAAAGGCTATATGCCTCAATCACAATAACAGAGGTTTGTGGTGGGAATCCCCCATAGGAGTGTTCTGGCATACCAAATACGATACTATACACAATAACAGTCTCCCAACATTAGAATAACTCTCAAAGCAATCATTCCCCTACCCCTGCGTGCTCCCTCTGTATTTCCTGGAGCCGCATAGTGGTATTTTAGACATTTAGTCTGTTGTATATATGTTGAATAAATGTGATTTTATAAATTGTTTATGTATGGCTACGGGGGCAACTCCAAGGATTGTATTTTTCCTAGCCTAGCAAATCTGGTCTAGTGAGTGCAAATAGGAATCTTTTAGACCACCTCTGTGATCTTTCACCCTTCTTAGTCAACGTGTGGTTAACCTGGACCGAACCAAACCCTGCATCATGTGACAAGAAGATGAAGATATCGGGAGTGAAATCGGGCAAGACTGAACAATGTAACACGTGCAAATCATCAAGACAAAAAGGACCCCGGAGTTACAGGGAACGAAGAGAAGAAAACATTTATACATTTCCCTTCACAGCCATATGTGCAGCCACCTCCAGGTGAAATCTACACAGCACATTGGAGGCCATCATGCCCAAATCAGAAAAGAGGAATGGAAGTCCAGTATTGGGGAGGGAGAGAGGGAGAGAGAGGGAGAGGGGGAGAGAGAGAGAGAGAGAGAGAGAGAGAGAGAGAGAGAGAGAGAGAGACAGATTTGTCCAAGATCAGTGTGTTGGTGACAGAGGATCTGATATACCAAACAATGCCAAGGTCTATTCAGCACCGTTTGGTACCCTGAGCCTGAATATGCCAAGACCAACACCACTATGAGATCCCGGCACCTCCAAACAGCAAGAATAACGTGTCCGTCACCAACCAGTCCTAAAACGTACATGGGACCCCAGTCCGTCTGTAAATTCCCCCAACTGCTCTTATTACACAAGTCAGACTCTGGGTGGGGTGGGGGGGGGGTCTGCAAATGGCATCATGTGATTGTGCTGATAACCCATTAACGACACGCTCACTATTTAAGGTCAGTCCTGCAAACAAGCTGAACGGGCACCCACGGTTACCCGCTGCAGAAGTGTAATAGGGCCTCGCTCTCAGGCAGCAGCACCCCACTGCTACCATGTGTGGAGCGGGGTTTTACACCAGCCTCCCATAAAACAGATTTATCACATGGAATGGGATTTTATTCAAATTAATACGGTCAGGAGACCCCGCCGCGCCCCGTCCCTGGAAACGCGCAGTGCCATGTGATGAAGCAAAACTCCAAGCAGTGAAGAGAATTATTTCCCCGCTGATGGGAAACGGGAGAATTTCCTGCTCAATATTCCCCAGAAGCCTTCAGTGCAGGCGCTGTATGAACCAGAGCCCTGGGCTAGATGTGCCACGTGGTCAGTCCTGGTATTGGCTGCTCCGATGTACATCCAATATAGGAGCATATGTGATTTTTGGGGGAGGACCTAAGCATTTCCACTGCAGAGGGACATACGGATGCTCCAACCAAGTTCATCAGGAGATAGGTTACCTTTTACCAATCTCACATCCCATTGTGAGCTGTGGCGATAGGAGGGACACACAACACTGGCAGTTACCGAGATGTGAGCGGCTGGAAGTCCCTCGGGACACTACTACAAACCCTGCCACAAGCGTAACCCTTGGGAGTGAAAGGGTTAAAAGTGCACAAGCATTAAACGTTTCTGTCTTTAACCGACGCGTGGCCAGAGGGGGCCAGCAATGCGTGCAGGCTCCGCATGTTATACCAGGGCTCCGCAATGCGTGCAGGCTCCGCATGTTATACCAGGGCTCTGCAATGCGTGCAGGCTCCGCATGTTATACCAGGGCTCCGCAATGTGAGCAGGCTCCGCATGTTATACCAGGGCTCCGCAATGCGTGCAGGCTCCGCATGTTATACCAGGTCTCCGCAATGCGTGCAGGCTCCGCATGTTATACCAGGGCTCCGCAATGTGAGCAGGCTCTGCATGTTAGCACAGGGCTCCGCAATGCGTGCAGGCTCCGCATGTTATACCAGGGCTCCGCAATGTGAGCAGGCTCCGCATGTTATACCAGGGCTCCGCATGTTAGCACAGGGCTCCGCAATGCGTGCAGGCTCCGCATGTTATACCAGGGCTCCGCAATGCGTGCAGGTTCCGCATGTTATACCAGGGCTCCACACGTTACCAGGGCTCCGCAATGCATGCAGGCTCCGCATGTTATACCAGGGCTCCACAATGCGTGCAGGCCTCGCATGTTATACCAGGGCTCTGCAATGCATGCAGGCTCCGCATGTTATACCAGGGCTCCGCAATGTGAGCAGGCTCCGCATGTTATACCAGGTCTCCGCAATGTGAGCAGGCTCCGCATGTTATACCAGGGCTCCGCAATGTGAGCAGGCTCCGCATGTTATACCAGGGCTCCGCAATGCGTGCAGGCTCCGCATGTTATACCAGGGCTCCGCAATGCGTGCAGGCTCCGCATGTTATACCAGGGCTCCGCAATGCGTGCAGGCTCCGCACGTTACACCAGGGCTCCGCAATGTGAGCAGGCTCCGCATGTTATACCAGGGCTCCGCAATGCATGCAGGCTCCGCATGTTATACCAGGGCTCCGTATGATAGCACAGGGCTCCGCTATGCGTTGCAGGCTCTGCATGTTAGCTCTGGGCTCCGCTATGTGTTGCAGGCTCTGCATGTTAGCTCCGGGCTCCGCTATGCGTTGCAGGCTCTGCATGTTAGCTCTGGGCTTCGCTATGCGTTGCAGGCTCTGCATGTTAGCTCCGGGCTCCGCTATGCGTTGCAGGCTCTGCATGTTAGCTCTGGGCTCCGCTATGCGTTGCAGGCTCTGCATGTTAGCTCCGGGCTCCGCTATGTGTTGCAGGCTCTGCATGTTAGCACCGGGCTCCGCTCTGCGTTGCAGGCTCTGCATGTCAGCACCGGGCTCCGCTATGCGTTGCAGGCTCTGCATGTTAGCTCTGGGCTATGCTATGCGTTGCAGGCTCTGCATGTTAGCTCTGGGCTCCGCTATGCGTTGCAGGCTCTGCATGTTAGCTCTGGGCTATGCTATGCGTTGCAGGCTCTGCATGTTAGCTCTGGGCTCCGCTATGCGTTGCAGGCTCTGCATGTTAGCTCTGGGCTCCGCTATGCGTTGCAGGCTCTGCATGTTAGCTCTGGGCTCCGCTATGCGTTGCAGGCTCTGCATGTTAGCACCGGGCTCCGCTATGCGTTGCAGGCTCGGCTGGCAGCGGAGTGAATTGCACAAGTAAATATACATGATTGGCGAGTAGGGAAAAAGAGAGAGGGATGGAAATGAAACACAAAGGAGACAGGACAAAAATCACCATAAATTCACCATAAATTCACCATATTCCCCACAAATAAATACACGGAAATTAACCATGAAATGGAAGGAATTTGTTTTCTCAAATTTGCATGGATAGATATAATCAATTTCCAAAGAAACAGCATTTCCTCTGCCCGGGTCCCCCTGCGGGGAGGGGACGTGGTACCCGTGGCTTGTTTGACGTGGGGCCCTGTGTGATATGAAGTTATATTAGGCGTTACTTCTGGTTTGTACAGAATGACTCCGTTTAATAAGTCAGCGAATATCTCAGCGCTCATTGGAGATTTACATTTATTTCATATTTTTTTCCCTAAGAATGTGTTTGACAAAACCCAATAACACGGAAATGTCCTCTGGTTCTGTACCTCTCCCGGGTGAGCGGCGCCGCTGTGCAGCTGGACACTAAAATGCACAGACTTTTGCTGCCAGAGCAGCATCTTTGTAATTTGTATTTTTTTGTTAACACAAATCTCTGCAAATAGCCAATGAATTAGCAAATAAAAGGGAGTGCGGCGAATGGAAGATTGGCCGGGAATGAGCAGCCGGGGCCTGGCGGAGGACAGGCCTAAAAAACTCGGGGGAAATACTTTTCCTGGGAGCATCTCTGGGGTGTTTTACGATCCGCTGTCTGCGACCATCGAAAGCAGCTGGTGACAGAGCAGCAGGAACGATGCCTGATCCCCCCCCACGCCCCTCACCCCCCCAAACCCTCGCTCTGCAGAGTTGCTGCAAGACATCGGCATGCGGGATGCAAGGAGCACAGGCGCCTGATGTGGGACTCTAGCAAAGGCAGCGGCAGGCTACGTGCTCAATAAAACAATTACATGTGAAGGAGTGTTTAGCATACGCACTTATTGAGCTTTACAGAATAATAAAGAACATTAAGATTGTACGTGCAATCTTTAGGCTGCGCTTATAGTGCCTTGCGACGGCGACGCCGCTCCAAAACAAAAAAGCATTGTCGCCGTTGCAAGCGCTTATAGTAAGCGCGACGCAGCGACCAAACATTTTGGAGCCGGTCAAATTTGATTTTTCAGAGGCTGTCGCCACATAACAGCCTCTGACCCAATCAATGGCCAGGTCGCTAGCGACGTCGCTGCAACGCGAAATTCAACTTTCGCGGGCGGCGACGGGTGACGTCATCCGTCGCGGGCACTATACGCGCGGCCTTAAAGCCGCACTAATGCTTCCAGTGACATCACTAATCCAAGATGGCAGCCCCCTGACTGAGAAAGCATGGCCATCTCAACTACTGGATTGTAGATATCATTTTGTACAGCTCCTTAAGGGCACAGGAAATATATTTGCAGCCCTTGTGATGCAGCCAGTGTATAAACATGCGGGGGAAAGGAGGCGGAATCTCTCGTGTATATGGATTTTTCCGCAGAGGAAATGCTGCTGGTGAAGGACAGAAGCCAGCGAGATTCCCAGCCAACTAAGTGTAAACCAGCCACTTACGGAACTGAACGAACTATCGAGACTTTCCGAACTGGACGAGAGCTCCTGGGAAAGGGGGGCGGACAGGAGGTGAAAGGCAGAGGGGGGGGATAAAGGGGGAAAAAAAGGCAGAGGTTTAGCCAGCAACGTTACAACGTCAAATAAACCCTTCCCCTTCCTGGGTGAGCGTCCGTAGAACTATTGTAGAACTACAAAGCAAACTGCGTGTCTGGTGTGCGTTTAGCTACTCTCTTCTCAGCGTCCAGTTCATTACAATGCTCATTACTGAATCTGAACGTTCGGCTAATCAGAACAGCTTGGGGACGTCTGGCATGTATCGAAATAATCAACTTACTGCAGATAGGAATCACACTTACACATGCAGAAGCTCAGACTAATGTTTTCATTAAAACCAATTCACATGCAATAGCTGTGTGGATCAGATTGCTAATACTGTATATAATACGTCACCCAAATACATACATGTTCGTCTGTAAGCTCCTGGCTGATCTGAATGGCTGCACACACAGGACAGAGCTCGGAGGAATGTACAGAACAAAATAACATGGCAGGAAACTGAAAAGGATGTTCGCTGCAAACCAAAACTATAAAGCAAGTTCTGATCCAGTTACCGGTGCTCCTTAGTCCCAGGGAAGACCTGCATCTCATCTAAAGTATCCAATGTAATAGATGGACACGGGCACACGGATTTCAGACATGAGAAATGTGTGTTTTATGGCACAATACATTTCTTATGATTGAAACCCGTGTGCCTTTGTCCATCTATTACATAGAAAACTGAACACTAAGAATTTGGGGTGCTCATTTTTTCTAAGCCTCCGCTTGTCCAAACTGGCCTCGGTTAAGCCAGTCACGACTTATCCGAGGTCAGAGAATAATATGCAGACACTTTTTATATATGAGACGTGGGAAGCTATGTAGGAATGAAACTGACTTTTCTAGAGGTTGCGGTGGTTACTACCAGTATGGGTAACAAACGGAACAGCGTGGATGTTCTGGCTGCCCCTGGCTCTGTCTGCCTGTCTGCCTCACACAACCGCTGTGCGCTACACAAGTCCTGCAAGAGAAGAGATCGCAGCGACGTCACCATTTATTCCACAAACAGCAAGCGTTCCAAGCCTCGCATTACTCTCCCACACTAACCTACTGCAAGGAGGAATCTCACCTCTCCCCCACTAACCTACCCCCTCCCCCCGCTCCGCACTGCAAGGAGGAATCTCACCTCTCCCCCCACTAACCTACCCCCCCCCCCCCCGCTCCGCACTGCAAGGAGGAATCTCACCTCTCCCCCCACTAACCTACCCCCCCCTGCTCCGCACTACAGAGAGACATCTCACCTCTCCCCCACTAACCTACCCCCTCCCCCCCGCTCCACACTGCAAGGAGGAATCTCACCTCTCCCCACTATCCCACCCCTCCCCCCCCCCCCTGCAACGAGAAATCTCACCTCTCCGCAACACCTTCCCCCCCCCCCCCCCACCCTGGAAAGAGAAATCTCACCTCAACACCTCTACTAGCTCCGAGTAACAAACAGCAACACCTCTGCCAGCCCCGAGTAACAAACAGCAACACCTCTGCCAGCCCGAGTAACAAACAGCAACACCTCTGCCAGCCCCGAGTAATAAACAGCAACACCTCTGCCAGCCCCGAGTAATAAACAGCAACACCTCTGCCAGCCCCGAGTAACAAACAGCAACACCTCTGCCAGCCCCGAGTAACAAACAGCAACACCTCTGCCAGCCCCGAGTAACAAACAGCAACACCTCTGCCAGCCCCGAGTAATAAACAGCAACACCTCTGCCAGCCCCGAGTAATAAACAGCAACACCTCTGCCAGCCCCGAGTAATAAACAGCAACACCTCTACCAGCCCCGAGTAATAAACAGCAACACCTCTACCAGCCCCGAGTAACAAACAGCAACACCTCTGCCAGCCCCGAGTAATAAACAGCAACACCTCTGCCAGCCCCGAGTAATAAACAGCAACACCTCTACCAGCCCCGAGTAATTAACAGCAACACCTCTGCCAGCCCCGAGTAATAAACAGCAACACCTCTGCCAGCCCCGAGTAATTAACAGCAACACCTCTACCAGCCCCGAGTAATAAACAGCAACACCTCTGCCAGCCCCGAGTAACAAACAGCAACACCTCTGCCAGCCCCGAGTAATAAACAGCAACACCTCTACCAGCCCCGAGTAATAAACAGCAACACCTCTGCCAGCCCCGAGTAACAAACAGCAACACCTCTGCCAGCCCCGAGTAATACTTATCCTGATAAGAAGAAACAGTAACATATTCAGCATTTGATTTCCCACCAAATTCTTGTTCTTAGCTCATCGTTGACCATTTGCACGGAGAGCGCGGCGCAACTCGGGCGAGCGCGCCGCAACTCGGGCGAGCGCGCCGCAACTCACTGATTATTCTTGTAAAACCAGACACTGTAAAACGAAGGTGTGACCATTTGCACGGAGAGCGCGGCGCAACTCGGGCGAGCGCGGCGCAACTCGGGCGATCGCGGCGCAACTCGGGCGAGCGCGGCGCAACTCACTGATTATTCTTGTAAAACCAGACACTGTAAAACGAAGGTGTGACCATTTGCACGGAGAGCGCGGCGCAACTCGGGCGAGCGCGGCGCAACTCGGGCGAGCGCGGCGCAACTCGGGCGAGCGCGGCGCAACTCGGGCGAGCGCGGCGCAACTCGGGCGAGCGCGGCGCAACTCGGGCGAGCGCGGCGCAACTCGGGCGAGCGCGGCGCAACTCGGGCGAGCGCGCCGCAACTCGGGCGAGCGCGCCGCAACTCGGGCGAGCGCGCCGCAACTCGGGCGAGCGCGCCGCAACTTCGTGATTATTCTTGTAAAACCAGACACTGTAAAATGAAGGTGTGATTGAAAAAAAACGTCCCATTCACTTTCATTAGCAACAGACATCTCCGTTTGGCGACTGTCCCCACCCCGCAGCGACAATACTCAGGGACCTGCAGAGATACGGCAGTATCAGTCACACCCGCCTCTGGCATTTCCTGTACCCTGTGCAGGGGCCCAGTTCTTACTGTAACGGGGAAGCCTCGTACCTTGCTCTCCAGCAGATCACACGTGTACAGTGCACAGAACAGGACTGTAATGCTCAAGTCGTGTGTAACGCGGGCGAGAGTTTCCATTGTAACCCCCTCCCTGCCAGAAAGCAGCCCGCACACGGGTGTGTTACTGGTCTTCTGACCGTGAATGGGTTAATAACAATCACACAGATCTATGGGTAACAGGGTCAGGGGGCAACGCCCTGCGGTATGATAAGAGGGGCTCAGGAAAGCTTTCTCCCAGGCTCACCTGGGCCAATATTGGTACCCAAAACCAATATTTATTATTAACAGGATGTTTTCACTGCGGAGAAGAGAATTATTATCGTTACACTAAGATACCCCAACTCCCTGGCACAGGGCAGCGCCACAGGTCAGCACATCGGACATCCTCATTACTCAACCAGATCAAGACTGCGGTGCCAGTCTGTGCGCCACACGGCTAGCGTCGGAGCACCCCGCGGCTACCATGTGCCAGCTGTGTGTAGAAACAGGAAGTGAGAGGATGAATCAGCATGTGTGAGATAGTTTCCAGCAGGATGGTGTGTCCTGGAATAAAACGGCATATACACAATCCGGGGAGCGCACACGGGTACACGGCATGCACTTGTTTTGGGGGTGCATCTGCAGAAGTCTGGAGTGAACCCCTCAAACTCAGATCACGGGCATAGAACATGTTTCGCTTGTTGCCCTGACAAGACCTTGAGGTCAGTGGATGCCAAGAGCTTTGCAGCAGACAGACGGGGCTGGCACGTCACTGGGTAATAAGCTGGGGACAGCCCCTAAACAGGAAAGAGAATCTGCGCCCCCCTCCCTCCCTCCCGAGGTCCCATTAATACCGTGAATGAGCGCCCCCAGGGAATGTCCAGAGAGGCGTCTCAATCGGACATTGTTTCAACACCCAGACAATGGAGAAGTGAACAGCGTGTGGCATTGTGCGTCCGGTATACAGTGCCCAGTGTCTGCCAGGGGGACGGTCACTCGCCAAGACATCCCGTGTGTGCGCCAAGCAGGGGACAGCAAATTAAAAAAGTAAAACCAGGGAACATGTGCAAGAGCCAAGCTCAGGGAGGACAACTTCATCACCCAGGGTGGTGGGTGAGGGTGGCGGGTGCGGGTGGTGGGTGGCCGGGCTCCTACTGAGCTCTTTGGAGATGCTCGGAGCCCACCCGTGCAGCAAAGCAAAGAGAGGTGAATGAAGAAGAAATGAATTGCACGCTCCGAGGGTGTTTGTGGGAACACTTTCGCTGCACCCCTGCCAGTCGCCGAGCGGGACGGCGGCGCCCCCGGGCGCAGACATACTGTACTTGGGGGAAAGAGAGCACTCTCAAATGCAATTTTATTTATTTTTTCAACCTAGTAAAATATTTTTATAAATAATAAAATGGAAAACAATGTGCCCCACAGAAAGGTCCTCCTCCCGCGCAGAAACCTGCTCCGCGTTCGCACCAACTATCTATGCCGCGCTCTGTATGGGTGAATAAAAACACGCGGATTGCAAGTGCCTGCTGGGCACCCATTCAGAATCCTAGTGACAGAGAACGCATTATTCCCCCGCAGGGGCGGCAAACGCCTCTCCTCAAGGGCCACCAACAGGTACCAGGCGACACCGGTTTGTCACAGCTTCAGCACAGACGGCTCAATCAGAGGCTCAGTCAGAGATTGAGCCTCTGATTGAGCCACCTGTGCTGAAGCTGGGACTGAACGTGTGCTGAAGCAGGAATAGCCTGAAAGCCTGACCTGTTGGTGGCCCTTGAGGACTGTTGTTGGCCACCTCTGTTCTACAAGATCTAAGGCTGATTGGCTGCTCTCAGGCCAGAGTTCCCTTGTACACATCCTAAACGTCCTTCAATCCCCGGACGGCATGTTTTAAAAACGCCAAACTTGCGCCCGCGCTCACCTCGTCGTTGTTTTCCACCTTGGGGTTGCTGGCCGTCCGCTTCAGGTTGCTGCTCAGGCTTATGCTGGCAGTGGCATCCGACTTTGACCTCTGGTGAGTCCGCTTAGAAGGGGACAGCCCCGTGTCTGCAGCCAGGCTGAGGGGAGGCAGCTCCCGCTTCTTGTGGGCCGGCTTCAGCTCGTCCGAGAGGATGAGCTTGCGCAGCTTGGTCCCGCGGGAGTACCGCTGGGCGGAGATGTGCATGTCGGACGAGTAGGCGCCCAGCAGCCAGGCACACTGCAAAGAGAAGTTGATGCTCTGCCGGCAGCGGTGCACCACATAGGGTTTGATGGCGTCGCCCACGTCCTCGTCCATGTGGATGTACATGTTGAGCAGCTGCGGGAGGTAGAAGTCCACATCTTCGTTCTTGAAGTAGAAAAGACGGTTGCCAATGTAGGCCTGCACGCCCGGCTCCTTGGAGTTATACAGGTACGAGATGGCCATGGATATGTCAAACAGCTTGCACTCAAACAGCCGCAGCAGCCAGGACTGCTTGGCGGAGTTGTTCTTCTGCCTACGCCGGGCGTTTTTCACACTGTTGATGTCCATCAGTGACTCGTCCTCCTCACTGATCCTGGAGGAGGTGACAGGAGGGGACGGCTGGACATCCAAGTCCCCATTGGGCAGCTCAGTTCCGTCACCAACATCGCTGTCCTCTGCTTTGTCCAGGCTCTCCACCGAGGAGCCATGCATGAGTTTGACCTTCTCCAGCACATCCTCACAGGCTTTCTGGGCCACGTCAGGATCTATGACTATGGACAGTTCCACCACACCCTCAGTGATGACACACAGGGGGCTCCCACCGTTGCCCTGTAGGGTTGGGGTCTGCTCTGAGAGATTTGCTGGGACTGGTTCCACCATGGCGTCTCCCATCTTACTGGTGACGTCACGGGTCAAATCTGAGAAGAGGGGAGAGATGCAAATGATTTACCACGGTGTAGCAGAGCGCACTGTAATGCCCATCACAAAGGGTTTCTGTACGGGTATTTAGAATCCAATACAGGACACACGGGACTGGAACACGACAATAACTCTCACCCACGCTTATTCTAAGGCCATGACATTCATATAGGCCTGCGGGGTGAGGGTTCTATTGACCCGCGTGAGGGTTTATTGACCCGCGTGAGGGTTCTATTGACCCGCGTGAGGGTTCTATTGACCCGCGTGAGGGTTCTATTGACCCGCGTGTAAGCTGCATATTTGCAGTTATTTATCCCATTGCGCAGAGTAACTGGGCGTCTATCACTGAATCTGATTTCATACACAGGAGACCTCTGCAGACTACTTCCTGCTTTCCTCCCCCAGACGCAGACCTCCCATTCTGCTTCCCCCCTCCCTTGTGCTGACCCCTGCCCGCTTCTCCCCCACCAGACCCCTTCCGCTTCCTCGCGTGCAGACCCCTACCCGCTTTCCGCCACCAGACCCCTTCGTCACTTCGGTCCCGTGCAGACCCCTTCCCGCTTCCTCACGCGCACATCCCTTCCCGCTTCCTCACGGGCTCACCCCTTCCCGCTTCCTCACGCGCACACCCCTTCCCGCTTCCTCACGCGCACATCCCTTCCCGCTTCCTCACGGGCTCACCCCTTCCCGCTTCCTCACGCGCACACCCCTTCCCGCTTCCTCACGCACAGACCCCTTCCCGCTTCCTCACGCACAGACCCCTTCCCGCTTCCTCACGCACAGACCCCTTCCCGCTTCCTCACGCACAGACCCCTTCCCGCTTCCTCACGCACAGACCCCTTCCCGCTTCCTCACGCACAGACCCCTTCCCGCTTCCTCACGCGCACATCCCTTCCCGCTTCCTCACGCGCACACCCCTTCCCGCTTCCTCACGCACAGACCCCTTCCCGCTTCCTCACGCACCGACCCCTTCCCCCTTCCTCACGCACCGACCCCTTCCCCCTTCCTCACGCACAGACCCCTTCCCGCTTCCTCACGCGCACACCCCTTCCCGCTTCCTCACGCACCGACCCCTTCCCCCTTCCTCACGCACAGACCCCTTCCCGCTTCCTCACGCGCACACCCCTTCCCGCTTCCTCACGCACCGACCCCTTCCCCCTTCCTCACGCACAGACCCCTTCCGCTTCCTCGCGTGCAGACCCCTACCCGCTTTCCGCCACCAGACCCCTTCGTCACTTCGGTCCCGTGCAGACCCCTTCCCGCTTCCTCACGCGCACATCCCTTCCTGCTTCCTCACGCGCTCACCCCTTCCCGCTTCCTCACGCGCACATCCCTTCCCGCTTCCTCACGCGCTCACCCCTTCCCGCTTCCTCACGCGCACATCCCTTCCCGCTTCCTCACGCGCACACCCCTTCCCGCTTCCTCACACACAGACCCCTTCCCGCTTCCTCACGCGCACATCCCTTCCCGCTTCCTCACGCGCACACCCCTTCCCGCTTCCTCACACACAGACCCCTTCCCGCTTCCTCACGCGCACACCCCTTCCCGCTTCCTCACGCACACACCCCTTCCCGCTTCGTCATGCGCACACCCCTTCCCGCTTCCTCACGCACACACCCCTTCCCGCTCCAACCCCCCATCTCTTCCTGCTTCCCTCGCACTAATAACTGAGCCAAATTTCAGCTGTCTGACACAGCCTGCCATTCCCTCTGATTTTGCCCTGATCACAAAGTATTTACACATCCCTCTCTGTGTGACAATGTAACGCTTAATATTGGCCAATATTGTGCTTTTTCTAAAAATGGCTTTAAAAAAAATCTCAGGCTGGGTCACTGCATCACTGGAGTCCCTAATGTAAGCAGTTTGTATTGTGTGTGCGCGAATATTTGTATTGTGCGTGCGCTGATATTTGCCATTGTGTGGGGTACACACTACAAGGGTTGATCGGAAACGTTTAAATATATTCACAAAGTATAAACATGCATAAAACAGCGTGTTTATAATCATAGCAAGGGGAAATATTTCCCACCTAGTCCTGCAATGCAGCTTAAAGCAACGCCCCGGGGTTACACACACAGGTTTGTGTTAGAGACACCTCCGATACCCGAGCTCCCTGTGTATATCAAGCTACAGGTTTCCATGTATACGGACAGCTGACAGCAACGCTCGTCTCCTGTGCACAATGCAAACAAACACAGGAGAGGCAGAACAGGAGACACTGACACACAACTAACGCAGAACAGGAGACACTGACACACAACTAACGCAGAACAGGAGACACTGACACACAACTAACGCAGAACAGGAGACACTGACACACAACTAACGCAGAACAGGAGACACTGACACACAACTAACGCAGAACAGGAGACACTGACACACAACTAACGCAGAACAGGAGATACTGACACACAACTAACGCAGAACAGGAGACACTGACACACAACTAACGCAGAACAGGAGACACTGACACACAACTAACGCAGAACAGGAGACACTGACACACAACTAACGCAGAACAGGAGACACCGACACACAACTAACGCAGAACAGGAGACACCGACACACAACTAACGCAGAACAGGAGACACTGACACACAACTAACGCAGAACATGACCCCGACACACAACTAACGCAGAACATGACCCTGACACACAACCAACACAGAACATGACCCTGACACACAACATGAGACCTTTCCACACAACCAACACAGGAGACTGAGGCAGGAGGCGGTGTCTCTGGATTCCTGTAACAGCACAGTGCTAGGGAGAATTACAATGTATCGCTATGCAATCATCAATGTTACTCATACAATACTCATTACTCCGTGTAGCAAGTTTATTTTCACTGGGCTGGAAGTGTACACACACAGAGTGCCACAACACACAGCAACAAGGTCAGCGTACAGATACTCAATATGACTATATAGTGGAGAAGGAGCAGCTCAGTGAGTAAAGACACTGACTCTGGCACTTGTGACCTTGGGCAAGTCACTTTATCTCCCCGTGCCTCAGGCACCAAAAACATAGATCGTAAGCTCTGTGGGCAGGGACCTGTGCCTGCAAAATGTCTCTGGAAAGCGCTATGTAAAACTAGCAGCGCTATACAAGAACACGCTATTATTATTATTTAGAACATGTTACATTTCATTGTGTCAAAACTATATATAAATGATCAGTATAACTATGCGGCGCAGCGCGTTGCAGCCGTTCAGTATAACTATGCGGCACAGCGCGTTGGAGGCGCTCAGTGTAACTATGCGGCGCAGTGCGTTGGAGGCGCTCAGTGTAACTATGCGGCGCAGCCGCTCAGTATAACTATGCGGCGCAGCACGTTGGAGGCGTTGTTACTCAAACTGAACACGATCATTTAGTGATGTAGTAACGAGGTGATCATTGCCTTGGGGGTCTCTGGTCGGGTCTCCTGCAGGTGGGGGTTCCCCTGCATGGACAGGGCTCTCCTAAAATCCGTCTCCCGCACAGGAGACCGAGCAATCATTTTAATAACCTTTTAATAAGCAGGAGTCCCTGGCAAGGAGTCCCACGCCGGCGAGAGTCCCACGCCGGCGAGAGTCCCACGCCACACGCCAACGAGACACACACCACACCAAAGGTCACTGTTTTGCTTTGCTCAGAATACACCTAGTACAACTGACAAGACTCGCTCATGCTGCTACTGGGTATAGGGCCCAGCCAGCGAGAGGGGGGCCGCAGTGACAATACACAGGCACAGCCAGCGAGAGGGGGGCCGCGGTGACAATACACAGGCACAGCCAGCGAGAGGGGGGCCGCGGTGACAATACACAGGCACAGCCAGCGAGAGGGGGGCCGCGGTGACAATACACAGGCACAGCCAGCGAGAGGGGGGCCGCGGTGACAATACACAGGCACAGCCAGCGAGAGGGGGGCCGCGGTGACAATACACAGGCACAGCCAGCGAGAGGGGGGCCGCGGTGACAATACACAGGCACAGCCAGCGAGAGGGGGACCGCGGTGACAATACACAGGCACAGCCAGCGAGAGGGGGGCCGCGGTGACAATACACAGGCACAGCCAGCGAGAGGGGGGCCGCGGTGACAATACACAGGCACAGCCAGCGAGAGGGGGGCCGCGGTGACAATACACAGGCACAGCCAGCGAGAGGGGGGCCGCGGTGACAATACACAGGCACAGCCAGCGAGAGGGGGGCCGCGGTGACAATACACAGACACAGCCCGCGAGGGGGCCGCGGTGACAATACACAGGCACAGCCTGCGAGGGGGCCGCGGTGACAATACACTTTAATTTTTCTTCAGTGAACTATTATCCTACAGTAAAGCAGCGAGAGAGGGGGGGGTGCCAGCGAGAGAGGGGGGGGTGCCAGCGAGAGAGGGGGGGTGCCAGCGAGAGAGGGGGGGGTGCCAGTGAGAGAGGGGGCGCGCCAGTGAGAGAGGGGGCGCGCCAGCGAGAGAGGGGGGTGTCAGCGAGAGAGGGGGGTGTCAGCGAGAGAGGGGGGTGTCAGCGAGAGAGGGGGGTGTCAGCGAGAGAGGGGGGTGTCAGCGAGAGAGGGGGGTGTCAGCGAGAGAGGGGGGTGTCAGCGAGAGAGGGGGGTGTCGGCGAGAGAGGGGGGGTGTCGGCGAGAGAGGGGGGGTGTCGGCGAGAGAGGGGGGGTGTCGGCGAGAGAGGGGGGTGTCGGCGAGAGAGGGGGGTGTCGGCGAGAGAGGGGGGTGTCGGCGAGAGAGGGGGGGTGTCGGCGAGAGAGGGGGGTGTCGGCGAGAGAGGGGGGGTGTCGGCGAGAGAGGGGGGGTGTCAGCGAGAGAGGGGGGGTGTCAGCGAGAGAGGGGGGGTGTCAGCGAGAGAGGGGGGGTGTCAGCGAGAGAGGGGGGGTGTCAGCGAGAGAGGGGGGGTGTCAGCGAGAGAGGGGGGGTGTCAGCGAGAGAGGGGGGTGTCAGCGAGAGAGGGGGGGTGTCAGCGAGAGAGGGGGGGTGTCAGCTAGAGAGGGGGGGTGTCAGCGAGAGAGGGGGGGTGTCAGCGAGAGAGGGGGGGTGTCAGCGAGAGAGGGGGGTGTCAGCGAGAGAGGGGGGGTGTCAGCGAGAGGGGGGGGGTGTCAGCGAGAGAGGGGGGGTGTCAGCGAGAGAGGGGGGTGACAGCGAGAGAGGGGGGTGACAGCGAGAGAGGGGGGTGTCAGCGAGAGAGGGGGGGGTGACAGCGAGAGAGGGGGGTGACAGCGAGAGAGGGGGGTGACAGCGAGAGAGGGGGGGTGACAGCGAGAGAGGGGGGGTGTCAGCGAGAGAGGGGAGGTGTCAGCGAGAGAGGGGGGTTGTCAGCTGCTTCAGGTTTACGCAATATTTCCTGCCTCTGCTGACGCAGACGATTCACTAGAGCAGCTTCCAGATTTCCAGTCAGGTGGCTTTGCACTGACCGAACCAGAAAGCAAACGGTTGTGAAAGGGAACCTTAAGTAAAATAAATAAGTTGCACTGAAAAGAAATTCTACGCACAACTCCACAGCCCACATTATTTGTAACTTACAGAACCAGACGCAACGTACACATTATACCGATCACTGCAGGAGCAGAAATGGAACATGCCCCCCACCCCACGCTGAAGGGGCACCCCGTAATCTTCCCATATAGGGACAGAGAAAAAGCGGCTGTATGAGCTCTATTATTGCTATTAGATGGGTTAGACCAGACACTTTCTAATGTCTGGGTAAATAAATACTAACAGAGCCCATTCACACAGTAGCCAAAGCACACTGCCTAGGTGTCACACTCGACTCCTCACGTATCTAAAATCTGACCCTTTTTCCGCCGCAGAATTACAAAGATTCGCCCTTTCCTCTGTTGCTCGACTGCTAAAACTCTGACTCAGGCCCTAATTCTCTCCCGTCGTATCGATTACTGTAACCTCCTGCTGTCCGGCCTTCCTGTCTCACCTGTTTCCCCTACAATCTATCCTAAACGCTGCTGCCAGAATCACTCTACTCTTTCCTAAATCTGTCTCGGTGTCTCCCCTGCAGAAATCCCTCTCCTGGCTTCCTAGCAAATCCTGCATCTCGCCTCAATTCTCCTCCTCACTTTTAAACCTTTACACTTCTGCTCCTCCTTACATCTCAGCCCTAATTTCTTGCTATACACCATCCCGACTTTGCGTTCTGCTCCAGGATGTCTTATCTCTACCCCTTCTGTATCTAAAGCCCTCACCCACCTTAAACCTCTCTCACCGACTGCCCCACACCTCTGGATATTCTCTCTTCCCCTCAATACCCGACTAGCACCCTCTCTACCCATCTTAAGACCCACTTGCTTAAAGAAGCATATGAGTAGCTCCGCGGCTAACACTATACACAAACCTTGGCCCCCTGCAGACGCGCTTACCAGAATGCTCTCCTACTGTCTCTGTACGTTCTCCCTACCAATTAGATTGTAAGCTCTTCAGGTCAGGGACTCCTCTTCCACAATGTTACTTTTATGTCTGAAGCACTTATTCCCATGATGTGTTATTTGTTATTTATAGGACTGTCCCGTGTATTACTACTGTGAAGCGATATATATATATATATTAATGGCGCTATATAAATAAAGACATACATACAGAACCATACTAACATCTAAACAATAAGTTGACGCTAGGCAAGACACCCCCACAGCACAGCCAGGGTGCGCGGAGGCTTGAGGTCTGACGGCGATCCCAGCTCATAAAATATTCACAACATTTAAAGTTCTCAATAACTGCTGTAGGAAATACATTAATACCCACGGTTCAGTAACAGGAATCCTAACCTACAAAGCGATGTGTGGGATACCCAGGGTCAGAGTGGGGTTGTGTATTCGGAAGAGGTCATGGAGCCCTGTAACTATCGGACAGCAAATAAGGAGATGAGATCCCTTATAACCCACATCTGATAGGCGGAGGTATACAAAGCTATGCAAAAGCCATATAACCTACCCTACAGCAACCTGACAAGAGGTATGTAATATAGAGAAGAAATCCCATAACATGACAGGAGTGTATGGGGAGTATATAGGATGCCCTATACATCTCCACACCCACAGGGGGGTATATGAAGTATATAGGATGCCATATACCTCCGCACACCCTATAGGAGGGTATATGAAGTATATAAGATGCCCAATACACACCTCACACAGGGGGTTATAGTTTATAAGGGGGCTGCTCACCTGCCCCGGTGCTCACACCGATACATCCATCCCTCTCCCGCCCGGCCGGAGCCGCCTCTCCCGGTACTCAGCTCCCCGGCCCTCCCCACGCTGCCATGCTAGGCCTCTCAGAGATCTCCCGCGGGCCTCAGTCTCTTCTCACACCGGATCCTGCGGAGGCTGCGGCCCCGGGACCATAGAGACCACTCAACGCCTCACAGACAGGACACCATAGAGTCGCCGCGGGCGCAATGACAGCGACAACCAGAGCGTCTCACCAGGCACCAGCGAGTGCGCGCGCCCACTGTACAGAGCGCCGCCGGAAACCTACCATAGAGAGGGAGAGAGCCGGCAGGAAGGACCCTGAATGCTGGAGGTATAGACTATAGAGGCTGCTGCTGTGCTGGGTGTGTCTGTAAGGGGCAGTGGGGGGTCAATCACTTATAATAATGTGTATGTAATAGTGAGGTAAATACCACAACTCTGTGATAATAACACTATGCACAAGTCCCTGTCCCGCAGAGCTAACACTCTAATCTTTTTTGCCTGGAGCACATGGAGTTAGACACCACAAAGCAGTGAGCAGAACCCCAAAAGATGCCCGCTGGCTGGGATAGACAGGCTATTGTAAACATAAAAGAAATCCAAGCATCAAATAGGTCAGGGTCGGCCAACTCCAGTCCTCAAGGGCCACCAACAGGTCAGGTTTTCAGGATATCCCTGCTTCAGCACAGGTGGCTCAAAGACTGAACTACTCTTGATATAGGGCCGCAGTTTTTACAGCAGATAGGAAAATGGGCAGATTAGTTTGTAATGAGTTGTTATGAGTTTGTAAGAGCAGGGATTCCTTTATTCTGGAAGTCCCGGTGTGTACTTCCCGCAGCCTGATTCGCTGTTTCGTTCTTTATCAGCTGCTTGAAATAGCAGATATTGGAAATATTTAACGCTAGTTTCACAGGCAAAGTTATTGTCGGCAAAGTTCTGACTCTTAACCTCTTGTATCTTTGGCAGCTGAGGGGTTATTTACTGCGTACAAAGTAGAGAAATGCAAACCTGACAATACAATGTGTCATTACAAAGGGCATTAGGTGAAAAATGACTTCCTTAAACCCAACCGTCCATCCCTGCAGCTTGGCCCAATTACACGTTTGTTATAATACACATCTTCTCCATGAGAGATTTATTTTTTATGGACTGATATTTGTATTTTCTTACTTCTCATTAAGCCCCCTTATTCAACATGCAGAGAAGTTGCTTCCTGGTGCTAAATGGATGGGACTAAACTCTTCTCCGTTGTGGGGAAGCAGCTTCACAGCATCAAGGAATTCAAGCCTAAATTAGGAATGAAAGCATTGTATTTGCCAATGTATGCCTAATGTAAATCGTTACTTTTTGCTGGTTTGAATAAGAGTTTCTGCTCAAAGTTAGGGCTGTTATATACAGGATGCGGCCGTGCGTTCCTATGCGAACGCGCGTGCACGTGCCGCATGCTTTTCCTGTATATAGTGCCGGGAGCTGCAGGTAAGTGTATATGTGAGCAGGCAGCGGCGCGAAAAGATGAATTTCTTCATCTTCGCCGCTGTCTGTCGGCTCCCCTCTCCCTGCCGTGCGCACGCGTGGCACATCTATAGAAAGGCTGACTGACGTCAGCCAACTAAAAATCCAGGCGCGCGCACAGTGTAGCGCGCGCCCGCCACTGTAAAACGGGCCTTAGACACTACAGAGCTGTGTAATCACAACCTCTACAAACATTCAGTGCCACCCCGGCAGTGAGAGGGTTTTTTTCTCTTGTACAATCCTCTTTGTGTTGTGAATATATTCCCTGATAACGGCAGTCATAGGACTCCCTCCGGAGTGTGATAATGCACAGACTTTCTTTTCATATACCCAGTACATGTGATTTAGAGATGATTCAGAAGAAAGCTCCAACTTTAGTATAAAGTGCTAATAATGAACAAACAATTCAAAGTCAAACTGCTACATTCTGCAAATATATAATTATAGAACTCCCATCAAGTCTGATTTACAAACCAATGCTGACCCGTAGCATGTCTTAACCCCTATTCATTTGAATGGGAATTAGGGTCTGCTAAAGCAGGGGGCTCAACTCCAGTCCTCAAGCCCCGCCCCCTCCCCCCCAAACAGGTCAGGTTTTCAGGATATCCCAGCTTCTGCACAGGTTGATTGAGCCACCTGTGCTGAAGCAGGGACTGATTGAGCCACCTGTGCTGAAGCTGGGATATCCTGAAAACCTGACCTTTTTTTGGGGGGGGGGGGGGGCTTGAGGACTGGAGTTGAGCACCCCTGTGCTAAAGTAAAGCACACTTTAGTCAATATGGACCAGTGAGAAATATGGAACCGCCTGTGCTCTGCCGGCTATGAGGCTGGTCGGCTGACACAAAAGTGTCGGTAACAGAAACGGCACAGACCTGAGCACACTATCAGTGTGAAAAGCAACTTTGTGCTATATTCCGTACTACAAAGTTGCTTTCCTTATCTGAGGGGCTGACACGGTTTATTTCAGTGTTTAGCCCCCCAGTTAAGCGTTGGTGTCTGATCGCTGCTTTAAGATCTTATCCCTTCGTCTTCTCATCGTGGTGTAGTGGAAACGTGTCCTGGCTCGATACCTCAAACCCTGATCTGATTTCTAGACATTCTTACCTCTGTGTGCAAAACACATCTGCAGATGAAAAGGAAATAGTTTTGTCCGGCACGAAAATATAAACCACTTGGTAAGTGAAGAGACCATTGACGTTCTGTCTTTCTTTCCGCAACACGTAATGAGACTTACAGGGAACGTCCCCTAAAAAAAATCCAACGCAAAGTCTGCTCCTCCGGTTGGTGCTTCATAGAATTTATTCCAGGAGTGGCCAACTCCAGTCCCCAAGGGCCACCAACAGCGAACCTGACCTGGTGGTGGCCCTTGAGGGACGGAACTGGCCACTCCTGACCTGTTCCATAGTGATTCATCTGTGTCTGACGCAAGAGATGCAAAATCTAAGTACCCGGGAACTTCGTGGAACGATTTCTGCACCAATCCCTTCCTATTGCAACATCAGGAAGGTGGCAAATCAGTGTAAGATACACAGAACCAGTGCGTGGGCATCTACATCATGTTCCAGTTCACCGCGTTTTTAACACCAAACATGCGTATACTCTGTGGTCTTGAGCTGTGACATCTGTGAGTGAAGATTGATGAGGGCGATGACGCAAGGTGTGAGCGGGTCGTCCTTCCATATAGCGAGACACACCATGCATGGTGGAGGGGCAGTCTGGTTGTAATGTCACAGCCTTGGAAGTAGGCGCTCCTTATAACTTTGGGCAAGTCATTCACATAACAAAGACTCGCGTTACACCCAGGCTGTGCTGAAAAGCTGTGCTTATCGGGGGGGTCCCATATTAAAATGGATAAGAAGCAAAAGGTGACACTGTGCTCATGTCCATGTCATTGCCCCGAATCCCTGGCTGCAGGGGAAGCACTGTATGCTAAGAGATAATGGGGAAGGGCAGGGTTGCAGACCTGTCTGACACACGTGAATGTGCTCACACGCAATATTTTTATTTGCTGTACAGTGGAGCAGATTCAGAGATGTGGCGTGTCTAAAATTAAGATAAGGAGAAGAATGTTCATGTTGGTTCAAGGAAAACACGCAAATTAAGAGAGACCGGGATAACGTAGTGCTCGATTTCAGTGAGCGTTACGAACAATATTGTCCCTAGAATAACAAGTGATCATAATAATCTCTACAAGAGATTCTATGTTCAAATGTAAACTGTCTACAATTATACGGTTAAAGTGAAAATGTGATTGAATGCAACCAATAAATTAAACAAATATAAGTCCCAAAAGTGTCCACATGTGCTTCTTCTAACCAGGGCTCAATAAACAGAGAAAATATCTCAAAGGAAATAAGTGCAACCTCCAGTGTTATTATTTTATACAAATAAAAACACATATAGATGTGTAAGCGATTGCACCCACAAACAGCATAAAAAGATGGCTTTCTGTTAGTGTGCGTTCTCGCCTTAAGGGTACATGGAAGGGCTCCCGTTCCACGTGCTCGCGTCTCTCCAGTTGTCCTGTATTGCGTGCCTGCGTTGCGTTTCAAAGCAACGCGTTCCACCAGCTTGCCACGTACATGCCTGTGCTGCTTTCCACCAGCTTGCCACGTACATGCCTGTGCTGCTTGCCACCAGCTTGCCACGTACATGCCTGTGCTGTTTGCCACCAGCTTGCCACGTACATGCCTGTGCTGTTTGCCACCAGCTTGCCACGTACTGCCTGTGCTTTTTGCCACGTACATGCCTGTGGTGCCTGCCACCAGACCTCTATATTTCTCGCTTCTAAGAACTCGGCTTTCCCGAGAGCTCCCTTAATACCAGTACGTCCCAGAAATACATGACCCTACGCGTTTTTATCAGCAGCAATCTGGAACACGGGTCCCCTGAGCACCGCCGGCTGATACCTTCCCTATACCCCGGGAGGCGAGAACTTGCGCTAATATAGATAGGGGATTTTGCTTTCTCAGTTGAAACCCAAATGGGGGTAATATGGGGAGTGGGGCAGGGGGGTAAGCAAGTTATAGTTCTCAAGAGAGTATTATTGGACCGTGTGTGCAGATATGATCCCCCTGGGAGAATGCTGTTTTGTTGTTCCTGTTTTCCCTTCATTATAGCAGCATTAATGTTTTGTCACATGTAGGCGGTTTGCTTCTCTATACAGGGGTCCCAGGTCCTACTGAATCTACCTTTGGTGTCAGAGCCAAGCTGTGAGCTTCTTACTGTTTTTTACAGTGGGGATGGGACCTCGCCAGGCGCCTGTCACCACACATCTAGTTGCCGATATCATTTTGCTCCGTCGAAAGATGGTATTAGCTATTTTTTTGGTGTGGAAGTGCAGCCCGTGGAGATGGGGTCAATGGGATTCCTATTATCTCACTCATGAGACAGAGCACTTTGTCCCAGAGGTTCTCAATGAGTGGTCACTACCACCAAGTGTGGTTCATCGTCCCCACCTGACCACGAACCCTGAAACAGAGCGGGGAATGTTCAGTATATTTATGTTCTCTCGGAGGAGATACCACCTATGTAGGAACGTGTAGCCGTGCTTTTTTTATATCTGTGTATTGATCGATATTTTGGAAATATTATTCCAGATACCTATCCAGTCTCGCAGCTCGCCGATGCCCTCTTCCCACTTCCTAGTATGTTGTTGCTCAACATCTCTAGCGATGGGAAGTAACCCAAGGTAGAGGGATGAAATTAGGCCTCTAATGGATTTGTTTGGCATGATCTCTCAAATGGAGTATTTTGTTGAGGTGGTCGTGTGGAAAACTGGTCTGTGAGGAGGTGTCCGTTCTGTGCACATGTAAGGAACTCCTTGTCAGGTATCTCATGAGTTTCTTTCAAATTCATCAATTACTTTTTATGTTTTTAATTCCTTACATGTGTATATGTGTTTTTATATTTATACGATAGTACACTATGGAGTTAGTGCTTTATTTCTTCCTTGATTGGTTCAATGAAAAGTATAAAAAAGCATCTACAACACTAATACAGAAACATTGGTCGTCACGCAGGGACCCAGTGACCATCCAAACCAAGGGTCACCACGCAGGGACACGCTGACCATCCAAACCAAAGGTCACCACGCAGGGACCCAGTGACCATCCAAACCAAAGGTCACCATGCAGGGACACTGACCATCACTGACCGTCACGCAGGGACACACTGACCATCCAAACCTAGGGTCACCACGCAGGGACACGCTGACCATCCAAACTGAGGGTCACCACGCAGGGACACGCTGACCATCCAAACCTAGGGTCACCACGCAGGGACACGCTGACCATCCAAAGCAAGGGTCGCCACACAGGGACATGCTGACCATCCAAACCAAGGAATGTGGGGGGGTCTTTTAGTCGCTATGGCAGATCTTTCACTCAGGGCTGATTTGGGGTTTTTAACAAACCAGTCACCTCCTTTGCGAATCTTCTAATAACAAACTGAACCCAAGTGCACCCCCCACCTGAGGCAGCGACCGTATTTACCCCTGAGAGGATGGCTGGAAGACTAGAGATGTATCTTTTGCACGAGCGCTGACAAATGATTAAAAAATAAAAAAACAATAATCAAAAAGTCTCTTTTATTCCATGGCTGAGCCGGAACGCTTTGTTACGCACCCAGCATGGGGGAATTAACCCATTCAATGCAAGCGAGCTTTGCGTCACAGACCTTCCCCTGGCAGGGAAGAGGTTGATGTACACGGATGTAGAGGCCATAATAGCACAATGAGAGTATATGGCGGTTTCCCATTCTGTGTCGCTTCCTCTTTAATCCCATTCGCTGCCAGAGAGGCCTGCAGTGCATTACTTTGCGGTATGTTTGCCAGGGAAAAGGTACACGATTGAGAGATTGGCAGCTGTGCCGCCCGTGCTCTGACACTTTGGGCACGTCAGCTGGTGTCCATATTCCTGTGGTGATCGGACATTACACTCCTGTCCAGACCAATGGAAGAACTCACAGTGGCTGTCGTGACAGGACTGTCCCCCGGGCTGGGTCTCCCTCCTTTGATGCAATGCCCAGCGGCTTTGGCGCCGCTGTTTCCATGGAGACCTCCTTCCTCCTCTCGCCGCCAGCTTCCCGTGCTATCCGCTGGGCGGCGCTCTGCCTGCCGTCCTGGATCACACTTACCTGGATGGTAAATTCCCGCTGCTCCGCTGGGATGGGGGCTGCTTCTCCGGGGGTCCTCATGTTCCCTCTTGCAGACGACGCCTCCGGTGGTTTCGCTGGAGCAGGTGACGCGGGCAGGTTTTGAGGTAGCTCCTTCGCAGTTGTACTGCTCTTCTCTGTTCCACAATGAGTCGTTCTGGAAGTCTCCCGTTGAGTGGAGGATTCTGGGTCTGTTGCTGGTAAGCTTGGCGAGTTGTCAGAGTCCTTATTAGTCTCCTCACTTGGGGCAGGACTCTTTTCCTCTGCCGCGGTACTCACTGCCCCTAAGCTTTCCTGGGAAGGCGGCTTTGTGGCGCCGCCTTGCGAGGCCTCCATCTTCCTGGGGCGGCCTCGCTTCCTTTTTGAGGACCCTTCCCCAGAGGCTGCAGAGGGGGACACAGCTCGGCGCTTGGCTCCCTTCCGCTCTGCTCCACACCCCGCCGCGGTGTCTTGGGTGCTGCCGTTTGGTGTAGATTTGGGGACGGGGTGAGTTTCCATGCCGACTTTGCCTGGCAGGATCATGCTGATGACCGAAGACGGCCGAGAGAGCAGTCCAGTCCCGTTTACTCCCGCCGTCACCGGCGTGCTGGAGGGGATGGTACTGAAGGGCAGGGTGGACACGGTCAGCGGGCTGGGGAGTATCTTTGGAGCCAGCACCGGAGGGGAGAATCGGATGGGAAGGCTGGAAGTCACAAATTTCTCCTCGGCTAGAAGACGGGGCAGGAGGACTGGAAGCCGAGCGACTAAGGCATCTACCTGAGTGCTGCTGCTCACCTTCTGGGGCTCAGGGGGCCTCTTCTTCCCTTGCTGGGGGCTGCCAGGCTGGGGGTTAGTGGTCTTGTTCTAAAAGGAGGAGAGCAGTTAAAGACATGGGGGTTGCATCATAAGAATACGCTTTATACAAGCAGGGGCGGCCAACGCCTGTCATCAAGGGCCACCAACAGGCCAGGTATTAGGAATATCCCTGCTTCAGCACAGGTGGCTCAATCAGTGGCTCAGTCTTTGACTCAGTCTTTGACTGAGCCATCTGTGCTGAAGCAGGGATATCCTGATACCCTGACCTGTTGGTGGCCCTTGAGGACAGGAGCTGGCCGCCCCGGCTGTACATGGTTAGTGCATGTGACTGCTTACAACCAAAGCAGAGAACCTCACCCGCCGATGGACATAAAATAACAAACTGATACAAACGCATGTGGCCAGCTCATAGTGAGGGGCAGGGCAATCGCATTAAGGCGTTATCAGGGCAGCTTTGTCCGGGATGTCTGCTGATTGGGTGACAGGAAATACACGGAGAGCGCATGTGTGATGTCACCAGGATGCAGCAGAGTCCCCCTCCCCCCTCCCCCCAGGTACCGCCGTGCGTTTCCCACCTGAGCCGCTGTGTCCTCGGGGCTCTCTGGCCTCTTGTTCCCGGCTCCGTCTGGAAGCGGTTTCTGGGGTTTCGGACCGCTGCTCTGAGAATTTTCTGTTCCAAAAAAATAGACATCAACATTTGTATGTTATTGACATACACGGCACTGTACCTCCTGGAACATACACAGCACTGTACCTCCTGGAACATACACAGCACTGTACCTCCTGGACATGCATTATGTTTTGTGACCCACTAGTTAAACCAGGGGTGGGCAACTCCAGTTGTCAGGGGCCACCAACAGGTCAGGTTTTCAGGATATCCCAGCTTCAGCACAGGTGGCTCAATCAGTCCTTTCTTCAGCACAGGTGGCTCAATCAGTTCCAGTCTTTGACGGAGCCTTCTGTGCTGAAGCAGGGATAGATATCCTTAAAACCTGACCTGTTGGTGGCCCTTGAGAACTGGGGTTGGCCACTCCTGGGTTAGATTGTCCCTTTAAAAGTGAAAGAGACTGATTAGTTGTACGAGAGATACTTTGTGTCTGTCACCCTGCAGTGTGTGGGGCACACGTCCCTTGTGTCTGTCACCCTGCAGTGTGTGGGGCAAACGTCCCTTGTGTCTGTCACCCTGCAGTGTGTGGGGCACACGTCCCTTGTGTCTGACACCCTGCAGTGTGTGGGGCACACGTCCCTTGTGTCTGTCACCCTGCAGTGTGTGGGGCACACGTCCCTTGTGTCTGTCACCCTGCAGTGTGTGGGGCACACGTCCCTTGTGTCTGTCACCCTGCAGTGTGTGGGGCACACGTCCCTTGTGTCTGTCACCCTGCAGTGTGTGGGGCACACGTCCCTTGTGTCTGTCACCCTGCAGTGTGTGGGGCAAACGTCCCGTGTGTCTGTCACCCTGCAGTGTGTGGGGCAAACGTCCCTTGTGTCTGTCACCCTGCAGTGTGTGGGGCAAACGTCCCTTGTGTCTGTCACCCTGCAGTGTGTGGGGCACACGTCCCTTGTGTCTGTCACCCTGCAGTGTGTGGGGCACACGTCCCTTGTGTCTGTCACCCTGCAGTGTGTGGGGCACACGTCCCTTGTGTCTGTCACCCTGCAGTGTGTGGGGCAAACGTCCCTTGTGTCTGTCACCCTGCAGTGTGTGGGGCACACGTCCCTTGTGTCTGTCACCCTGCAGTGTGTGGGGCAAACGTCCCTTGTGTCTGTCACCCTGCAGTGAAAGGGACATATTCCATAAGCAACAAGTTCCCCCTGTCATCATGCGCAGGAGCGACAGATCCTATGGATCATCGGTCCCGTGTGCGGTGGGCGGGACAGCTCCAATGGATCATCGGTCCCGTGTGCGGTGGGAAGGACAGTTCCGATGGATCATCGGTCCCGTGTGCGGTGGGAGGGACAGTTCCGATGGATCATCGGTCCCGTGTGCGGTGGGAGGGACAGTTCCGATGGATCATCGGTCCCGTGTGCGGTGGGAGGGACAGTTCCGATGGATCATCGGTCCCGTGTGCGGTGGGAGGGACAGTTCCGATGGATCATCGGTCCCGTGTGCGGTGGGAGGGACAGTTCCGATGGATCATCGGTCCCGTGTGCGGTGGGAGGGACAGTTCCGATGGATCATCGGTCCCGTGTGCGGTGGGAGGGACAGTTCCGATGGATCTTCGGTCCCGTGTGCGGTGGGAGGGACAGTTCCGATGGATTATCGGTCCCGTGTGCGGTGGGAGGGACAGTTCCGATGGATTATCGGTCCCTTGTGCTGTGGGAGGGACAGTTCCGATGGATTATCGGAACCGTGTGCGGTGGGAGGGACAGTTCCGATGGATTATCGGTCCCTTGTGCGGTGGGAGGGACAGTTCCGATGGATTATCGGTCCAGTGTGCGGTGGGAGGGACAGTTCCGATGGATTATCGGTCCCTTGTGCGGTGGGAGGGACAGTTCCGATGGATTATCGGTCCCGTGTGCGGTGGGAGGGACAGTTCCGATGGATTATCGGTCCCTTGTGCTGTGGGAGGGACAGTTCCGATGGATCTTCGGTCCCGTGTGCGGTGGGAGGGACAGTTCCGATGGATCATCGGTCCCGTGTGCGGTGGGAGGGACAGTTCCGATGGATTATCGGTCCCGTGTGCGGTGGGAGGGACAGTTCCGATGGATTATCGGTCCCGTGTGCGGTGGGAGGGACAGTTCCGATGGATTATCGGTCCCGTGTGCGGTGGGAGTGACAGTTCCGATGGATTATCGGTCCCGTGTGCGGTGGGAGGGACAGTTCCGATGGATTATCGGTCCCGTGTGCGGTGGGAGGGACAGTTCCGATGGATTATCGGTCCCGTGTGCGGTGGGAGGGACAGTTCCGATGGATTATCGGTCCCTTGTGAGGTGGGAAGGACAGTTCCGATGGATCATCGGTCCCGTGTGCGGTGGGAGGGACAGTTCCGATGGATCTTCGGTCCCGTGTGCGGTGGGAGGGACAGTTCCGATGGATTATCGGTCCTTTGTGCGGTGGGCGGGACAGTTCCGATGGATCATCGGTCCCGTGTGCGGTGGGAGGGACAGTTCCGATGGATTATCGGTCCCTTGTGCGGTGGGAGGGACAGTTCCGATGGATTATCGGTCCCTTGTGCTGTGGGAGGGACAGTTCCGATGGATTATCGGTCCCTTGTGCTGTGGGAGGGACAGTTCAGATGGATTATCGGTCCCGTGTGCGGTGGGAGGGACAGTTCCGATGGATTATCGGTCCCGTGTGCGGTGGGAGGGACAGTTCCGATGGATTATCGGTCCCGTGTGCGGTGGGAGGGACAGTTCCGATGGATTATCGGTCCCGTGTGCGGTGGGAGGGACAGTTCCGATGGATTATCGGTCCCGTGTGCGGTGGGAGGGACAGTTCCGATGGATTATCGGTCCCTTGTGCGGTGGGAGGGACAGTTCCGATGGATTATCGGTCCCTTGTGCGGTGGGAGGGACAGTTCCGATGGATTATCGGTCCCGTGTGCGGTGGGAGGGACAGTTCCGATGGATTATCGGTCCCTTGTGCGGTGGGAAGGACAGTTCCGATGGATCATCGGTCCCTTGTGCGGTGGGAAGGACAGTTCCGATGGATCATCGGTCCCTTGTGCGGTGGGAGGGACAGTTCCGATGGATCATCGGTCCCGTGTGCGGTGGGAGGGACAGTTCCGATGGATTATCGGTCCCGTGTGCGGTGGGAGGGACAGTTCCGATGGATCATCGGTCCCGTGTGCGGTGGGAGGGACAGTTCCGATGGATCATCGGTCCCGTGTGCGGTGGGAGGGACAGTTCCGATGGATCATCGGTCCCGTGTGCGGTGGGAGGGACAGTTCCGATGGATTATCGGTCCCGTGTGCTGTGGGAGGGACAGTTCCGATGGATTATCGGTCCCTTGTGCTGTGGGAGGGACAGTTCCGATGGATTATCGGTCCCTTGTGCTGTGGGAGGGACAGTTCCGATGGATTATCGGTCCCGTGTGCGGTGGGACGGACAGTTCCGATGGATTATCGGTCCCTTGTGCGGTGGGAGGGACAGTTCCGATGGATTATCGGTCCCTTGTGCGGTGGGAGGGACAGTTCCGATGGATTATCGGTCCCATGTGCGGTGGGAGGGACAGTTCCGATGGATTATCGGTCCCTTGTGCGGTGGGAGGGACAGTTCCGATGGATTATCGGTCCCTTGTGCGGTGGGAGGGACAGTTCCGATGGATCATCGGTCCCGTGTGCGGTGGGAGGGACAGTTCCGATGGATCATCGGTCCCGTGTGCGGTGGGAGGGACAGTTCCGATGGATCATCGGTCCCTTGTGCGTTGGGAGGGACAGTTCCGATGGATTATCGGTCCCTTGTGCGGTGGGAGGGACAGTTCCGATGGATTATCGGTCCCTTGTGCGGTGGGAGGGACAGTTCCGATGGATTATCGGTCCCTTGTGCGGTGGGAGGGACAGTTCCGATGGATTATCGGTCCCTTGTGCGGTGGGTGGGACAGTTCCGATGGATTATCGGTCCCTTGTGCGGTGGGAGGGACAGTTCCGATGGATTATCGGTCCCTTGTGCGGTGGGAGGGACAGTTCCGATGGATTATCGGTCCCTTGTGCGGTGGGAGGGACAGTTCCGATGGATTATCGGTCCCTTGTGCGGTGGGAGGGACAGTTCCGATGGATTATCGGTCCCGTGTGCGGTGGGAGGGACAGTTCCGATGGATTATCGGTCCCTTGTGCTGTGGGAGGGACAGTTCCGATGGATTATCGGTCCCGTGTGCGGTGGGAGGGACAGTTCCGATGGATTATCGGTCCTGTGTGCGGTGGGAGGGACAGTTCCAATGGATCATCGGTCCCTTGTGCGGTGGGAGGGACAGTTCCGATGGATTATCGGTCCCGTGTGCGGTGGGAGGGACAGACTTTTCTACCTTAACATAAAACAATATGAGAAACAAAACCATAGTCTCAAATATACACCTGAAAGCACCATGGACAGGACGAGCTCGGCATTGGCGCCACGAGGGTTAATGAGATGCTGCTGTATCAGAAACTGAGCCACCTCCACCACGTTGTTAAACGAGCGCTTCAGGATCTTCTCCGCCCAGTTACAGATCAGCGTGCACGAGGCGTTTATCACGTCGTTATTGTACGACTGCACAATGTCCGTCAGCTCCGACTAGAGACAAGAACAGCAGGAGGTTACACGCTGCCGAGAGATTGTCCTCAAGGAAACCCCCCCGTGTCCTCACACTGAGTTACTTCCCCCAACCCCCCCCGAGTCCTCACACTGAGTTACTTCCCCCCCCCCCCCCCCGAGTCCTCACTCTGAGTTACTCCCCGCCCCCCCCCGAGTCCTCACACTGAGTTACTTCCCTCCCCCCGCGTCCTCACACTGAGTTACTTCCCTCCCCCCGCGTCCTCAAAGAGTTACCCCCCCGTGTCCCCACACTGAGTTACTTCCCCCCCTCGCATCCTCACACTGAGTTACTTCCCTCCCCCTGCGTCCTCACACTGAGTTACCCCCCCGTGTCCTCACACTGCGTTACCCCCCCTGTGTCCTCACACTGAGTTACTTCCCCCCCTTGCGTCCTCACACTGAGTTACTTCCCTCCCCCCGCGTCCTCACACTGAGTTACTTCCCTCTCCCCGCGTCCTCAAAGAGTTACCCCCCCGTGTCCTCACACTGAGTTACTTCCCTCCCCCCGCGTCCTCACACTGAGTTACCCCCCGTGTCCTCACACTGAGTTACTTCCCCCCCTCGCGTCCTCACACTGAGTTACCCCCCCCGTGTCCTCACACTGAGTTACCCCCCGTGTCCTCACACTGAGTTACTTCCCCCCCTTGCGTCCTCACACTGAGTTACTTCCCTCCCCCCGCGTCCTCACACTGAGTTACTTCCCTCCCCCCGCGTCCTCACACTGAGTTACTTCCCTCCCCCCGCGTCCTCACACTGAGTTACTTCCCTCCCCCCGCGTCCTCACACTGAGTTACCCCCCCGTGTCCTCACACTGAGTTACTTCCCCCCCTCGCGTCCTCACACTGAGTTACCCCCCCGTGTCCTCACACTGAGTTACTTCTCTCCCCCCCAGTACTCACACTGAGTTACTTCCCTCCCCCCGCGTCCCCACACTGAGTTACTTCCCTCCCCCCGCGTCCCCACACTGAGTTACTTCCCTCCCCCGCGTCCCCACACTGAGTTACTTCCCCCCCCCGAGTCCTCACACTGAGTTACTTCCCCCCCATGTTCTCACACTGAGTTACTTCCCCCCCATGTTCTCACACTGAGTTACTTCCCCCCCATGTTCTCACACTGAGTTACTTCCCCCCGAGTCCTCACACTGAGTTACTTCCCTCCCCCGTGTCCTCACACTGAGTTACTTCCCTCCCCCATGTTCTCACACTGAGTTACTTCCCCCCGTGTCCTCACACTGAGTTACTTCCCCCCCATGTTCTCACACTGAGTTACTTCCCCCCCATGTTCTCACACTGAGTTACTTCCCCCCCATGTTCTCACACTGAGTTACTTCCCCCCGAGTCCTCACACTGAGTTACTTCCCTCCCCCGTGTCCTCACACTGAGTTACTTCCCTCCCCCATGTTCTCACACTGAGTTACTTCCCCCCGTGTCCTCACACTGAGTTACTTCCCCCCCATGTTCTCACACTGAGTTACTTCCCCCCCATGTTCTCACACTGAGTTACTTCCCCCCCGAGTCCTCACACTGAGTTACTTCCCTCCCCCATGTTCTCACACTGAGTTCCCTCCCCCATGTTCTCACACTGAGTTACTTCCCCCCGTGTCCTCACACTGAGTTACTTCCCTCCCCCATGTTCTCACACTGAGTTACTTCCCCCCCATGTTCTCACACTGAGTTACTTGCCCCCCCGTGTCCTCACACTGAGTTACTTCCCCCAACCCCCCCCCCCGAGTCCTCACACTGAGTTACTTCCCCCAACCCCCCCCCCGAGTCCTCACACTGAGTTACTTCCCCCAACTCCCCCGCGTCCTCACACTGAGTTACTTTCCCCCCCCGTGTCCTCACACTGAGTTACTTCCCCCAACCCCCCCCGAGTCCTCACACTGAGTTACTTCCCTCCCCCCCCCGAGTCCTCACTCTGAGTTACTCCCCGCCCCCCCCCGAGTCCTCACACTGAGTTACTTCCCTCCCCCCGCGTCCTCACACTGAGTTACTTCCCTCCCCCCGCGTCCTCAAAGAGTTACCCCCCCGTGTCCTCACACTGAGTTACTTCCCTCCCCCCGCGTCCTCACACTGAGTTACCCCCCGTGTCCTCACACTGAGTTACCCCCCGTGTCCTCACACTGAGTTACTTCCCCCCCTTGCGTCCTCACACTGAGTTACTTCCCTCCCCCCGCGTCCTCACACTGAGTTACTTCCCTCCCCCCGCGTCCTCACACTGAGTTACTTCCCTCCCCCCGCGTCCTCACACTGAGTTACTTCCCTCCCCCCGCGTCCTCACACTGAGTTACCCCCCCGTGTCCTCACACTGAGTTACTTCCCCCCCTCGCGTCCTCACACTGAGTTACCCCCCGTGTCCTCACACTGAGTTACTTCTCTCCCCCCCAGTACTCACACTGAGTTACTTCCCTCCCATGTTCTCACACTGAGTTACTTCCCCCCCATGTTCTCACACTGAGTTACTTCCCCCCCATGTTCTCACACTGAGTTACTTCCCCCCGAGTCCTCACACTGAGTTACTTCCCTCCCCCGTGTCCTCACACTGAGTTACTTCCCTCCCCCATGTTCTCACACTGAGTTACTTCCCCCCGTGTCCTCACACTGAGTTACTTCCCCCCCATGTTCTCACACTGAGTTACTTCCCCCCCATGTTCTCACACTGAGTTACTTCCCCCCCGAGTCCTCACACTGAGTTACTTCCCTCCCCCATGTTCTCACACTGAGTTCCCTCCCCCATGTTCTCACACTGAGTTACTTCCCCCCGTGTCCTCACACTGAGTTACTTCCCTCCCCCATGTTCTCACACTGAGTTACTTCCCCCCCATGTTCTCACACTGAGTTACTTCCCCCCCCGTGTCCTCACACTGAGTTACTTCCCCCAACCCCCCCCCCCCGAGTCCTCACACTGAGTTACTTCCCCCAACCCCCCCAACCCCCCGAGTCCTCACACTGAGTTACTTCCCCCAACCCCCCCGCGTCCTCACACTGAGTTACTTTCCCCCCCCGTGTCCTCACACTGAGTTACTTCCCCCAACCCCCCCCGAGTCCTCACACTGAGTTACTTCCCTCCCCCGCGTCCTCACACTGAGTTACTTCCCCCAACCCCCCCAAGTCCTCACACTGAGTTACTTCCCCCCCCCCCCCGAGTCCTCACTCTGAGTTACTCCCCGCCCCCCCCCCCCCCCGAGTCCTCACACTGAGTTACTTCCCTCCCCCAGCGTCCTCACACTGAGTTATTTCCCTCCCCCGTATCCTGACACTGAGTTACTTCCCTCCCCCCTGAGTCCTCACACTGTGTTACTTCCCTCCCCCACTCACTCCCCCCGAGTCCTCACACTGAGTTACTTCCCTCCCCCACTCCCCCTGGGTCCTCACACTGAGTTACGTCCCTTCCCCTCCCGCGTCCTCACACTGAGTTACTTCCCTTCCCCCTGAGTCCTCACACTGTGTTACTTCCCTCCCCCCCTCCCCCCGAGTCCTCACACTGAGTTACTTCCCTCCCCCAGCGTCCTCACACTGTGTTACTTCCCTCCCCCCCTCCCCCCGAGTCCTCACACTGAGTTACTTCCCTCCCCCCCTCCCCCGAGTCCTCACACTGCGTTACTTCCCTTCCCCTCCCACGTCCTCACACTGAGTTACTTCCCTTCCCCCCCGCGTCCTCACAGTGAGTTACTTCCCTTCCCCCCGCATCCTCACACTGAGTTACTTCCCTCCCCCCGCGTCCTCACACTGAGTTACTTCCCTCCCCCCGCGTCCTCACACTGAGTTACTTCCCTCCCCCCGCGTCCTCACACTGAGTTACCCCCCCGTGTCCTCACACTGAGTTACTTCCCCCCCTCGCGTCCTCACACTGAGTTACCCCCCCGTGTCCTCACACTGAGTTACTTCTCTCCCCCCCAGTACTCACACTGAGTTACTTCCCTCCCCCCGCGTCCCCACACTGAGTTACTTCCCTCCCCCCGCGTCCCCACACTGAGTTACTTCCCTCCCCCGCGTCCCCACACTGAGTTACTTCCCCCCCCCCCGAGTCCTCACACTGAGTTACTTCCCCCCCATGTTCTCACACTGAGTTACTTCCCCCCCATGTTCTCACACTGAGTTACTTCCCCCCCATGTTCTCACACTGAGTTACTTCCCCCCGAGTCCTCACACTGAGTTACTTCCCTCCCCCGTGTCCTCACACTGAGTTACTTCCCTCCCCCATGTTCTCACACTGAGTTACTTCCCCCCGTGTCCTCACACTGAGTTACTTCCCCCCCATGTTCTCACACTGAGTTACTTCCCCCCCATGTTCTCACACTGAGTTACTTCCCCCCCGAGTCCTCACACTGAGTTACTTCCCTCCCCCATGTTCTCACACTGAGTTCCCTCCCCCATGTTCTCACACTGAGTTACTTCCCCCCGTGTCCTCACACTGAGTTACTTCCCTCCCCCATGTTCTCACACTGAGTTACTTCCCCCCCCATGTTCTCACACTGAGTTACTTCCCCCCCCGTGTCCTCACACTGAGTTACTTCCCCCAACCCCCCCCCCCCCCGAGTCCTCACACTGAGTTACTTCCCCCAACCCCCCCCAACCCCCCGAGTCCTCACACTGAGTTACTTCCCCCAACCCCCCCGCGTCCTCACACTGAGTTACTTTCCCCCCCCGTGTCCTCACACTGAGTTACTTCCCCCAACCCCCCCGAGTCCTCACACTGAGTTACTTCCCTCCCCCGCGTCCTCACACTGAGTTACTTCCCCCAACCCCCCCAAGTCCTCACACTGAGTTACTTCCCCCCCCCCCCCGAGTCCTCACTCTGAGTTACTCCCCGCCCCCCCCCCCCCCGAGTCCTCACACTGAGTTACTTCCCTCCCCCAGCGTCCTCACACTGAGTTATTTCCCTCCCCCGTATCCTGACACTGAGTTACTTCCCTCCCCCCTGAGTCCTCACACTGTGTTACTTCCCTCCCCCACTCACTCCCCCCGAGTCCTCACACTGAGTTACTTCCCTCCCCCACTCCCCCTGGGTCCTCACACTGAGTTACGTCCCTTCCCCTCCCGCGTCCTCACACTGAGTTACTTCCCTTCCCCCTGAGTCCTCACACTGTGTTACTTCCCTCCCCCAGCGTCCTCACACTGAGTTGCTTCCCTCCCTCTGAGTCCTCACACTGTGTTACTTCCCTCCCCCCCTCCCCCCGAGTCCTCACACTGAGTTACTTCCCTCCCCCAGCGTCCTCACACTGTGTTACTTCCCTCCCCCCCTCCCCCCGAGTCCTCACACTGAGTTACTTCCCTCCCCCCCTCCCCCGAGTCCTCACACTGCGTTACTTCCCTTCCCCTCCCACGTCCTCACACTGAGTTACTTCCCTTCCCCCCCGCGTCCTCACAGTGAGTTACTTCCCTTCCCCCCGCATCCTCACACTGAGTTACTTCCCTTCCCCTCCCGCGTCCTCACACTGAGTTACTTCCCTTCCCGCGTCCTCACACTGAGTTACTTCCCTTCCCCTCCCGCGTCTTCACACTGAGTTACTTCCCCCCCCCCCGAGTCCTCACACTGAGTTACTTCCCCCCCATGTTCTCACACTGAGTTACTTCCCCCCCATGTTCTCACACTGAGTTACTTCCCCCCGAGTCCTCACACTGAGTTACTTCCCTCCCCCGTGTCCTCACACTGAGTTACTTCCCTCCCCCATGTTCTCACACTGAGTTACTTCCCCCCGTGTCCTCACACTGAGTTACTTCCCCCCCATGTTCTCACACTGAGTTACTTCCCCCCCATGTTCTCACACTGAGTTACTTCCCCCCCGAGTCCTCACACTGAGTTACTTCCCTCCCCCATGTTCTCACACTGAGTTCCCTCCCCCATGTTCTCACACTGAGTTACTTCCCCCCGTGTCCTCACACTGAGTTACTTCCCTCCCCCATGTTCTCACACTGAGTTACTTCCCCCCCCATGTTCTCACACTGAGTTACTTCCCCCCCCGTGTCCTCACACTGAGTTACTTCCCCCAACCCCCCCCCCCCCCCCCCGAGTCCTCACACTGAGTTACTTCCCCCAACCCCCCCCCCCCGAGTCCTCACACTGAGTTACTTCCCCCAACCCCCCCGCGTCCTCACACTGAGTTACTTTCCCCCCCCGTGTCCTCACACTGAGTTACTTCCCCCAACCCCCCCCGAGTCCTCACACTGAGTTACTTCCCTCCCCCGCGTCCTCACACTGAGTTACTTCCCCCAACCCCCCCAAGTCCTCACACTGAGTTACTCCCCCCCCCCCCCCCGAGTCCTCACTCTGAGTTACTCCCCGCCCCCCCCCCCGAGTCCTCACACTGAGTTACTTCCCTCCCCCAGCGTCCTCACACTGAGTTATTTCCCTCCCCCGTATCCTGACACTGAGTTACTTCCCTCCCCCCTGAGTCCTCACACTGTGTTACTTCCCTCCCCCACTCACTCCCCCCGAGTCCTCACACGGAGTTACTTCCCTCCCCCACTCCCCCTGGGTCCTCACACTGAGTTACGTCCCTTCCCCTCCCGCGTCCTCACACTGAGTTACTTCCCTTCCCCCTGAGTCCTCACACTGTGTTACTTCCCTCCCCCAGCGTCCTCACACTGAGTTGCTTCCCTCCCTCTGAGTCCTCACACTGTGTTACTTCCCTCCCCCCCTCCCCCCGAGTCCTCACACTGAGTTACTTCCCTCCCCCAGCGTCCTCACACTGTGTTACTTCCCCCCCCCCCTCCCCCCGAGTCCTCACACTGAGTTACTTCCCTCCCCCCCTCCCCCGAGTCCTCACACTGCGTTACTTCCCTTCCCCTCCCACGTCCTCACACTGAGTTACTTCCCTTCCCCCCCGCGTCCTCACAGTGAGTTACTTCCCTTCCCCCCGCATCCTCACACTGAGTTACTTCCCTTCCCCTCCCGCGTCCTCACACTGAGTTACTTCCCTTCCCGCGTCCTCACACTGAGTTACTTCCCTTCCCCTCCCGCGTCTTCACACTGAGTTACTTCCCTTCCCGCGTCCTCACACTGAGTTACTTCCCTCCCCCCGCCCCGAGTCCTCACACTGAGTTACTTCCCTCCCCCCGCCCCGAGTCCTCACACTGAGTTACTTCCCTTCCCCCCGCGTCCTCACACTGAGTTATTAGAGAGGAGGGGTGAGAGGGATAGGGGAGGGAGAGGGAGGAGGTTGTGAGAGGAGAGTGACGGAGTGAAAGGGGAGAGACAGGGGTTCAAAGGTCTGCAGAGGATCTTACACTCTCGGCCATTTTCAGGTCCAGGCTGGGCAGCGGTGGCATGCTCACCACACTCTTCCTCCGTAACCCGCTGTAGCAGTACGTTTAACCGCGTTAAGGAAACAAACGTTAAGAGCGCAGACAAACCCGCGCCACGAGCAAAATCAACTTTCCCTTCCTTAACTTGTCACTCCCATGGGCTGGTTTAAAAAACAAACAAACAAAAAAAAGAGAGACGGAGAGAGGGGGATAGAGAGAGGGAGACGGGTATAGGGGAAGAGAGGGAGACAGAGATAGGGGGAGAGAGAGAGAGATCACCACTTTAAAATGAAAATGATCAGCATCATTTTCATCGCATTCTGTCGCTTCCCTAAAAATGTTTCCCTCTCTCTCGGTTCGGCCAACACAGAAACAGAAATATATATATTCGAGCCTTGGTGCCAGGCTGAAGAGGTCATGCAAAGCACTGTATATGGTGTAAACGGCACAGAAAGGTCCGGTGAATGAAACAAATGTATTGCTTTCATTTCTCACAAATCGACGTCTAAACAGGGAGATATGAAAGAATTACATTTGTTTCATTCACAGGACCTTACAGTGCTGATTACATTCTATATGGGACAGACAAAAGAAAGAGGGATTAAGCACGCAAAATATCAAATCTTATATCAATTAAGTTACAGATATATCTAGTCTTTCAATATTCGGAAACAATTGTAGAAAAGTAGAAACCAATGAAGAAAAAAAAATACAAACTGAAATAATGGTGGGAAAAGGGCGAAAAAGTAAAGATAACACCGAGGTGTGTCCGAAATGTCGCGTGTCCAGAGTGGCAGTTCTACCAGTACCACAGCTTGCTGCACACAAGCATTGGGCATGTTGGCATGCTTACACACACTCGCTGAGAGTCGGACACCACCCATTCCTCATTTGAACTACGGACATTTTCATTCAGACCTGTTATAGACGCAGAACGTAACTGTACAAAGCGAAGCTGCGTTCTTTCTTTTGCCTCTATGTAGATAAGAATCGTTCCTGACAAACCGCCTCTCTGTTATTATCTTTCTCACTGATTTTTCTACTAGTTTGTATTTTTATTATCCTTCTTCTTCATTGCTTTCTACATTTGGGAACAAGAAGTGTACTAAGAAAGAGATAGATTCCCTTATAGCTGCACTCGGAGAAACACCCTACAGATTTAAAACTGGAACTTTATTAGGTATATATTAAATAAATGGATCCTAAATACAACGAAGAAACATATAAAAACAATAGAAAATGGGTGGAGGTAGGTGTGTGCGTGCGAGTGAGGCCGATGTTTGGATATTAGCCACACAGAGGCACCATAATTATCAACTTTAATAAGTGTTTGATTGTGGTTCCAAAAAAGGAGGTAGTTTTGAAAAAATCCGACACCAGATGGTGGGGTGAGATAGGCGACTAATGGGATCTCAGAGGGTCTATGAACTGTATCCCCTACCTATTCGAATACAGGGATACAACCACCCACAACTGAAATGTATGGGGTGGTAAGAAGCTATACAAGTGGAGAAAGCGGTATAAGTTTCCCACTTGGAGAGTCTACATACAGACCTGCCTAGACCCAAATACTAGATCAGTTGTTGTTTGATAGACAATTCCCTATATGTATGGCTGTATAGGGTAGGTGGGCTGCACATTGGTCAGTTGGAAGACTATAAGTTAGCTGTAGCAGTATACTAACGCTTAGATAACCATACTATCAAGCTTGTAGGTATCAATTAGTAGCCAAAGGAACCCTATCTTCTCCTCCTATGTCAGAGCGCTGTGCTGCCCATGGACACAGTCTCCCTAAGCGTTCTGACCGGCAACGCTCGGTACACTCCTCTCCGATGAGCCGACGTCACTCAGAAGTGACGTCGGACATACGTTTCACCTACTCGGATTCATCTGAGCCCGAGATAGATTTATCTCCACTTCCAAGCCCCTCTTATTGTACAGCAGGGTTTCCTTAACCCCTTGGGGGTTTCCTTCTTCATTGAATAAGAACTGTACTAAGATAATTGGACGTAACCTCTTTGTAGACTGTCTTACCTGGTATGACATTGTCCATAGGCCCAGTCACGGGGGAGTTTTGCTACAATTGTTTTAGAATATCGAAAGATTTTAGATATATTACTCAACTTATACAGATTTAATATTTCAAGTATATATATATATAATATATATTTAATATTTATTAATAATAATAATATAATATTTCAAGTATATATATATTATAATAATAATAAAATATATATATATATATAGTGCAGAATAAATGAGTTCTTCAGTATTAGGTGATACCTTTTTTATTGGACTAACAATTTGTCATAGGACGAGCTTTCGAGAGTTCTCCTCTCTTCTTCAGGTCAAGCAATACTGATATACCAAGGATTCAATGACTAAACCAGTGTAGAGAGAGGGGAAAAAAACCAACAGATATGTACTGTAGATAAGGTAGGGTGTTAAATGTATATCAGTATTGCTCGACCTGAAGAAGAGAGGAGAACTCTCGAAAGCTTGTCCTATGACATAAATTGTTAGTCCAATAAAAAAGGTATCACCTAATACTGAAGAACTCATTTATTCTGCAATATCGCAACTGGACTAACACGGATATAATATATATATATATATATATATATATATATATATATATATATATATATATATATATATATATATATATATATATATAGTATTGTATGTCTTTATTTATATAGCGCCATTAGTGTACATAGCGCTTCACAGTAGTAATACATGTGGTAATTAAATAAATAACAGATAATATAAATAACAGATCATGGGAATAAGTGCTTTAGACATAAAAGTAACAAATCGGAAGAGTCCCTGCCCCGAGGAGCTTACAGTCTAATTGGTAGGTAGGTAGAACGTACAGAGACAGTAGGAGGGAGTTCTGGTAAGTGCGTCTGCAAGGGGCCAAGCTTTATGTATCGTGTGTTCAGAATGTTCACAGTGCTATTCGTATGCTTCTTTAAGCAAGTGTGTCTTAAGGTGGGTCTTAAAGAAAGGTGGATAGAGAGGGTGCTATATATATATATATATATACTGTGGGCTCTCCATTCATTTTTATTCACACTGATACACATACACACTCTTTCTTCACTTGCTTTCAGTTACCCTTTGACACCTCTAGCCATAAAACACATCCACACCGGGGGAAGGAGAAGCACAGATAACATTCCAAGAGACACTGTTTTTAAGTTATCCTTGCTTCATTCATTGTAACATCGCCGGAAGAAGAGATCAGTGTATCTCGAAAGCTCGCACAAATAAAAGCATTTCGTTAGCCACAGAACGGTATCATCTATTTATTTTTTGATTATATATATATATATATATATATATATAGACACGGCTATATAATATATATATATATATTTATTTTCATACATCACAATAGTATTGTGAGTAGAAAACTGGGTTAATACCTATAATAGGAGAGAGCGTTTCTAGTGCCAAGTGTGTTCCAAAGTATACGTAATAATACAGTATATTATAATAATTCATGCAGTGATTAAAGGAGAAAAGGAAGTGTGGGGTAAAGTAGAAGCAATCAGCATGTTAACACCCTCTGCGGTATCCTGGACATTTGATGGTAAGGTGGCGGTAACTTTGGCTAAGCGGTTGCGATTCCTACAGTGCAGACAGCTCCGGTCCCTGCCACGTCCTGCCCGTGTGATGTGGGCGAGGGGGTAAAAGGATATTTGGATTGTCCTCTTCCTCCCAGTCTCCGGGCTTTGATGTTGGGGAAGATCTCCCGTATGATCTTCCCGAAATTGGCGACGCTGAGAGGGCGCCCGCAGAGATCGTCGCAGTATCGCCTGCAAGAGAACACATGGGAGTGACCGAGACACAAACAGGATCCTAGCAGTCCTCATGTCTCATGGACTCCCGGAAAGATGATAAAGGTTTGCGTCCCTCAATAATCCCATATGGTAGAAGGATTCCACGCTGTGGGATTTGAAGCAGCAATCTGTTTTGTTTTTTTCATAGGTTTGAAGCTGGATCTGATCCCCATTAATTTCAGCTCCGGGACCCCCTGCTTCCTGAGATACAGACCTCTGTAAGGGGCGACGGTATCTCAGCAAAGTTTAAAGCTCCCGCGTCACGTGGGCCAATAGGAAGCTGCTCCGGATGACGTCACGGCTTCCTATTGGCCCGCGGGACGTGGCAGCTTTGAAAAGCGGGCGTTACGTGATCCCCAGGTAGTGGAGCGGCCACCGGCGCCCCCATCAGAGGTATCTCCAGAAGCAGGGGGTCCCCAGAGCTGAAATGAATGGGGTTCAGCTCTGGAGACCGCCTGCTTCAATCCTACGTAACCAAATGAACAGAAATAGCCTCTGGGATTGCCGCTTTAATGGTTAGGTTACCGGTACAGGAAATCTGCTGCTCTTTCTATTTGTCACCCTGTGACAAACCCATTTTGCTGCCAGAGAGTAGCAGCACGTTGTAGAACAATATCATAAAACGCTAAAGGGTTATTAGTGATGTTGTCTGCGGCAGTTCCCGTAATGCAGGGTGACAGCCACAGCAGTGTCAGATCAATGTGTGTCAATATATACTGTAAAGGACTATTCCATGGGTTAGTCTGGAGCCCGATACACGGACCGTACACAGAATTACCGCACATCCCCACCCCCTCCACTCACTTGTAAGCGTCGTACACATCCTGCTTGGGCAGACAGGTGTCGGTATGTTCTTCCAGGTGGTTGCGGATCCAGGTACACGCGTACATGTGCTCAGCTGTGCTCACCATGTCCAGGCCGCTGCAGCAGAGAGGATTCTGGTTAACACCTTCGATGGGCCTCCCAAAGCCCCAAACGTAATATATGGGCAGTAACTCTCCCTATTACACACGGATCGCCAACGTCACTGTGAAATCCTCGTGAGGTGTTCAGCTTCGGCAGAGGCTGGATGTAACTATCGGTGATCGCAATATGAAGGGATTACAGAGCAACACTACTTTTTAATTACAAACGTACAATTCTGCTTTCTTTTTACTTAAAAAGCGCCCAGTCCCGACTTCCTATTTTTACTGCAAACAATTGCTAAAATCTTTCTAAAATACAGTCCCAATCTTTATTAAATGTAGATATTTTCTAAATTGGGCACAGTACCCCTATTTCACCTTAAATCACTCATCACCTCTTCAAATAATATTTCAGGGGTTGAACCTTGAATTCCTCACATGGCCAGAGATGCAGCGTTTGTGTGAATTGTTTTATCATGCATCCTTGTTAATTACAACATGCTCAGCTAAAACTATTTGGGGATATAACTCAAATTCAAATGAAAGCAATAAATGATATATAATCCATCTCAGGGGCGGCCAACTCCAGTCCTCAAGGGCCAACAGGTCAGGGTTTCAGGATATCCCTGCTTCAGCACAGGTGGTGCAGTCAGTGGCTCAGTGTTTGACTGGCCAACTCCAGTCCTCAAGGGCCACCAACAGGTCCGGTTTTTAGGATATCCCTGCTTCAGCATAGATGGCTCAATCAGTGGCTCGGTCGAAGACTGAGCCACCTGTGCTGAAACAGGGATATCCCCAATACCTGGCCTGTTGGTGGCCCTTGAAAACTGGAGTTGGCCAGTCAAACACAGAGCCACTGACTGAACCACCTGTGCTGAAGCAGGGATATCCTGAAACCTTGACCTGTTGGTGCCCCCTCCCCCCCATATCCTTGGCATAAGTCCCTTTGCTACTGAATAGTAGGTTACGGGGCTGTGACACGTGTAATGATGATGCCTCCTAGTGGCCACCATGGAGATTACAGGGCACCATATGCAGCAGAAGTTCCACCTTCAATCAAAGAGCAAACATCTTTTAGTAATGAAGCCTTTGCAGGGCAGTAGAAGTTGAGATGAAGGATACAGGGAGAGAAGGGGGGGGGGGGATATTATGGTATTATTACCAAGGTTCATTTAAAAGAAAAAAAAGAATGGTGCATACTAATTAAATTAACACACATTCTCAGCACGCTCAAACCCCAACACACATATATATATTATTATTTTATTTTTTTTATGTCAAAAGGAGTGCTACTGAGCGTGGTAAATGTATACAACAAAATACAGGGGAGCCCAATGCTACATCCAATTGACAAAACATATATTGTAATAAGTATAAAGTACAAATACTTCAATAATAATATTATCTTGGTTATGTCAATATCTTAATTACAATATATGATTGGTCAATTGGATGTAGCATTGGGCTCCCCCTGTCTTTTGTTGGATACTAATTAAGAATGTTTCCCAGTCCGTTTCCCCAAATAGCTATGGATTTAATGACATGGTTCCCGGTCGGACGGTACCTTTTCTCCGGGGCGCTGGGCCCTGGAGGCAGCTGCAGGTACAGGTAAAGCTTGTCATAGTCCGAGAGCTTCTGCACGTCTAACTGCAGAGACGGAAGGTACATCGGTTACACTGTAAGGCTGAGTCCCCAGTCTTCACTGTGGCACGCGCGCCCGGCGGGGGGGGGCGGCGCGTGCACAGCGCTACACCGCGATCGGCGGTCTGAGGGAAAGTTTGGGAGGGGGCGTGGCTGTGGGTTTGCGGGGGGCGTGGCCATGACGTCCCGCAGCTGGTTCTCCCTCATTGGCTGAACCGCCGGCGGGGGCGTGGCCACGCCTCCGTCGCAAATACTAATCTCAAATTCCCCTGCCTGCCTGAAAACCTGTCGCGCACCGCTGGGGAAAGGTGCGCGACAAGGTAGGAACTGGGACCGGAGGTACTGGGGGGCGGGGCTTGATCGGACAGCGCACGCCGTAGTAGTTACTGGGGCCGCAGCCTAAGCTGTTCTGGGCCGGATTTCAGTCTCTGCCTCCTCTCGCCTTAAAGGGCCAGTCCCTTCTAGAACCAAGGTGAAGTAACCCCAGGTCTCGTCTGGGGGAATTCATATTTTACCCAAATCTGACACCTTTTTTGAAAGTTACACTTGGGGTGGGTGTGATTTCCTCTGTCTGCTCCCTTCTTTGTGATCAGAACGCATGAAGTCCTCCCTCCCCTTATCTTTATTGGGTCTCGGATAAGGATAAAGGGGTAAGGGGAACAAAAACACATGGGTGACAAACACTTCTCCATTCAGAGACCCCCAGGAAATGTAACTGGCCTATATGGGACTGTACCTATAAATGTCTGACCCCCCCACCCCCGCCCCATATGTTAGGACACTGTACACTTACAGTATATGCAAACAAAAAAGGAGATAGACAGCACAAAAACTGAAAAAGTAAGATCGAGGGTGCACAAGGGAACGAGGAGGAACCTTATTCCTCCCTAATATCAAGGAAAAAAGGGGGGGTGTTCCCAGCCCTCAATGACCATATAATCACAATGAAAAACCAGGAATATGTGAGCAGCCACCGCAGCAGCAGCAGCGCCTCCACAGGGTACTATGTGAGCAGCCGCAGCGCCTCCACAGGGTACTATGTGAGCAGCCGCAGCGTCTCCACAGGGTAATATGTGAGCAGCCGCAGCGCCTCCACAGGGTACTATGTGAGCAGCCACCGCAGCAGCAGCGCCTCCACAGGGTAATATGTGAGCAGCAGCAGCGCCTCCACATGGTAATATGTGAGCAGCAGCAGCGCCTCCACAGGGTAATATGTGAGCAGCAGCAGCGCCTCCACAGGGTAATATGTGAGCAGCCACCGCAGCAGCAGCGCCTCCACAGGGTAATATGTGAGCAGCAGCAGCGCCTCCATAGGGTAATATGTGAGCAGCCGCCGCAGCAGCAGCGTCTCCACAGGGTAATATGTGAGCAGCCGCAGCAGCGCCTCCACAGGGTAATATGTGAGCAGCCACCGCAGCAGCAGCGCCTCCACAGGGTAATATGTGAGCAGCAGCAGCGCCTCCACATGGTAATATGTGAGCAGCAGCAGCGCCTCCACAGGGTAATATGTGAGCAGCCGCAGCAGCGCCTCCATAGGGTAATATGTGAGCAGCCACCGCAGCAGCAGCGTCTCCACAGGGTACTATGTGAGCAGCCGCAGCGCCTCCATAGGGTAATATGTGAGCAGCCACCGCAGCAGCAGCGTCTCCACAGGGTAATATGTGAGCAGCCACCGCCGCAGCAGCGCATCCATAGGGTAATATGTGAGCAGCCACAGCAGCAGCAGCGCCTCCACAGGGTAATATGTGAGCAGCAGCAGCGCCTCCACAGGGTAATATGTGAGCAGCCGCAGCGCCTCCACAGGGTAATATGTGAGCAGCAGCAGCGCCTCCACAGGGTAATATGTGAGCAGCAGCAGCGCCTCCACAGGGTAATATGTGAGCAGCAGCAGCGCCTCCACAGGGTAATATGTGAGCAGCAGCAGCGCCTCCACAGGGTAATATGTGAGCAGCAGCAGCGCCTCCACAGGGTAATATGTGAGCAGCAGCAGCGCCTCCACAGGGTAATATGTGAGCAGCCACCGCAGCCGCAGCGTCTCCACAGGGTAATATGTGAGCAGCAGCAGCGCCTCCACAGGGTAATATGTGAGCAGCAGCAGCGCCTCCACAGGGTAATATGTGAGCAGCAGCAGCGTCTCCACAGGGTAATATGTGAGCAGCCGCAGCGCCTCCACAGGGTAATATGTGAGCAGCCGCAGCGTCTCCACAGGGTAATATGTGAGCAGCAGCAGCGCCTCCACAGGGTAATATGTGAGCAGCAGCAGCGCCTCCACAGGGTAATATGTGAGCAGCCGCCGCAGCAGCAGCAGCGCATCCATAGGGTAATATGTGAGCAGCCGCCGCAGCAGCGCCTCCACAGGGTAATATGTGAGCAGCCACCGCAGCCGCAGCAGCGCATCCATAGGGTAATATATGAGCAGCCACCGCAGCCGCAGCGTCTCCACAGGGTAATATGTGAGCAGCCACCGCAGCCACCGCAGCCGCAGCGCCTCCACAGGGTAATATGTGAGCAGCCGCCGCAGCAGCAGCAGCGCATCCATAGGGTAATATGTGAGCAGCCGCCGCAGCAGCGCCTCCACAGGGTAATATGTGAGCAGCCACCGCAGCCGCAGCAGCGCATCCATAGGGTAATATATGAGCAGCCACCGCAGCCGCAGCGTCTCCACAGGGTAATATGTGAGCAGCCACCGCAGCCACCGCAGCCGCAGCGCCTCCACAGGGTAATATGTGAGCAGCAGCAGCGCCTCCACAGGGTAAAATGTGAGCAGCCACCGCAGCCACCGCAGCCGCAGCGTCTCCACAGGGTAATATGTGAGCAGCCACCGCAGCCACCGCAGCCGCAGCGCCTCCACAGGGTAATATGTGAGCAGCAGCAGCGCCTCCACAGGGTAAAATGTGAGCAGCCACCGCAGCCACCGCAGCCGCAGCGTCTCCACAGGGTAATATGTGAGCAGCCACCGCAGCCACCGCAGCCGCAGCGTCTCCACAGGGTAATATGTGAGCAGCCACCGCAGCCACCGCAGCCGCAGCGCCTCCACAGGGTAATATGTGAGCAGCAGCAGCGCCTCCACAGGGTAATATGTGAGCAGCCACCGCAGCCGCAGCGCCTCCACAGGGTAATATGTGAGCAGCCGCCGCAGCAGCAGCAGCGCATCCATAGGGTAATATATGAGCAGCCACCGCAGCCGCAGCGTCTCCACAGGGTAATATGTGAGCAGCCACCGCAGCCACCGCAGCCGCAGCGTCTCCACAGGGTAATATGTGAGCAGCAGCAGCGCCTCCACAGGGTAATATGTGAGCAGCAGCAGCGCCTCCACAGGGTAATATGTGAGCAGCCGCCGCAGCAGCAGCAGCGCATCCATAGGGTAATATGTGAGCAGCCGCAGCGCCTCCACAGGGTAATATGTGAGCAGCCACCGCAGCCGCAGCGTCTCCACAGGGTAATATGTGAGCAGCAGCAGCGCCTCCACAGGGTAATATGTGAGCAGCCGCCGCAGCAGCAGCGCCTCCACAGGGTAATATGTGAGCAGCCGCAGCGCCTCCACAGGGTAATATGTGAGCAGCCGCCGCAGCAGCAGCAGCGCATCCATAGGGTAATATGTGAGCAGCCGCAGCGCCTCCACAGGGTAATATGTGAGCAGCCGCCGCAGCAGCAGCGTCTCCACAGGGTAATATGTGAGCAGCCGCAGCAGCAGCAGCGTCTCCACAGGGTAATATGTGAGCAGCCACCGCAGCAGCAGCGCCTCCACAGGGTAATATGTGAGCAGCCGCAGCGCCTCCACAGGGTAATATGTGAGCAGCCGCCGCAGCAGCAGCAGCGCATCCATAGGGTAATATGTGAGCAGCCACCGCAGCCGCAGCGCCTCCACAGGGTAATATGTGAGCAGCAGCAGCGCCTCCACAGGGTAATATGTGAGCAGCCGCAGCGGCTCCATAGGGTAATATGTGAGCAGCCACCGCCGCAGCAGCGCCTCCACAGGGTAATATGTGAGCAGCCGCAGCGGCTCCATAGGGTAATATGTGAGCAGCCACCGCCGCAGCAGCGCCTCCACAGGGTAATATGTGAGCAGCCACCGCAGCAGCGCCTCCATAGGGTGATATGTGAGCAGCCGCAGCGCATCCATAGGGTAATATGTGAGCAGCCGCAGCGTCTCCATAGGGTAATATGTGAGCAGCAGCAGCGTCTCCATAGGGTAATATGTGAGCAGCCACCGCCGCAGCAGCAGCGCCTCCATAGGGTAATATGTGAGCAGCCACCGCCGCAGCAGCGTCTCCATAGGGTGATATGTGAGCAGCCGCAGCGCCTCCATAGGGTAATATGTGAGCAGCCACCGCCGCAGCAGCGTCTCCACAGGGTGATATGTGAGCAGCCGCAGCGCCTCCATAGGGTAATATGTGAGCAGCCGCAGCGTCTCCATAGGGTAATATGTGAGCAGCCGCAGCGTCTCCATAGGGTAATATGTGAGCAGCCGCAGCATCTCCATAGGGTAATATGTGAGCAGCCACCGCAGCAGCAGCGTCTCCATACAGTAATGTGAGCAGCCGCAGCGTCTCCATAGGGTAATATGTGAGCAGCCACAGCGCCTCCATAGGGTAATATGTGAGCAGCCACCGCCGCAGCAGCGTCTCCATAGGGTAATATATGAGCAGCCGCCGAAGCGCCTCCATAGGGTAATATGTGAGCAGCCGCAGCACCTCCATAGGGTAATATGTGAGCAGCCGCAGCACCTCCATAGGGTAATATGTGAGCAGCCGCCGCAGCACCTCCATAGGGTAATATGTGAGCAGCCGCAGCAGCGCCTCCATAGGGTAATATGTGAGCAGCCGCAGCAGCGCCTCCATAGGGTAATATGTAAGCAGCCGCCGCAGCGCCTCCATAGGGTAATATATGAGCAGCCGCCGAAGCACCTCCATAGGGTAATATGTGAGCAGCCGCCGCAGCAGCAGCAGTGTCTCCACAGGGTATATATGAGCACCCGCAGCAACAGCGCCTCCATAGGGTAATATGTGAGCAGCCGTTGCAACAGCGTCACCATAGGGTATAGAAAGCAAAGGGAAACATACTATTAGTTCAACACAAACAATAATGTAAATGAGAGCATAAATAAACAAAAATCCATAAAAAGCCTAAATACAAACAACGGGCCAACATATAACTAATAAAGTATTTACACAATATGAGGGGTCTTGAATGTGTACCAATGGACTAAAGGCTGAAATGGCAGCACCAAGCGGGGCATCATGTAGCACTTTTGCTTACTTTACCTTTGAGATTCTGTAGTGTTAGCTGTCTGAGTTTGGGTTACTTTCGCAAGTGGGAAACACGACATAGAGAAGTACCTTTGGTCCTCCTGACCTCAGGGAACGGGCCCGAGGAAGGGGTCATCACCCCGAAACGTTGCCCCCCCCTATATTTTTCCCTTCCCCCATCTTCCCCTGTTGTAGTTTTTCCCTTGTCCTTCTCTCCCCCTGTCTTGCACTTAGAGAGTATTCATTAACTCTTGTGATGATATGGTCATTGAGTGCTGGGCACACCCCCCTCCCCTTTTTTTCACTGTACTAATATAGTTTAGCACCCTTAGGAAATATGCCCCATAACGTGTTGTTGTCGCTTCATGTTGCTTGCTGTGTGCGACTTTGGGCAGGTGACTCTTTATGCATGTATTATACCAGGGGCGGCCAACTCTAGTCCTCAAGGGCCACCAACAGGTCAGGTTTTCGAGACAGCTCTGCCTCAGCACAGGTGGCTCAATCAGTGGCTCAGTCAACGACTGCCCCATCGGTACTGAAGGGGTTAATGAGTTATGGAAACCACTTACCAGAATGCTGTCTACTTTATTCTGCACAGGTTTGCTGTTGGAACAGAAGATTGAGACAAGTGATCAGCTGGAAATGTGCGCACAGTACTGGCATACCCCGGTTTAAGGACACTCACTTTAAGTACACTCGCGAGTAAGGACATTGCGCCCAATAGGCAAACGGCAGCTCACGCATGCGCCTGTCAGAACGTCCTGAACAGCAATACCGGCTCCCTACTTGTACCGAAGCTGTGCACAAGCAAGGAGACTGTAGAGCCTGTTACAAATGCGTTATTTACATCAGTTATGCACGTATATGATGATTGCAGTACAGTACATGCATCGATGAGAGGGAAACAGTAGTGCTTCACTTTAAGTACATTTTCGCTTTACATACATGCTTCGGTCCCAAAGCGTCCGTTAATGCGGGGTATGCCTGTACGTTAGTATATGCAGAGACCCTCCCTCTGAGGAGGAAGCCAGGTCACTGCATCACCATTTGGGATGTACCCCTTCCAACAACACGTTGCAATAACCATAAAGCATAGCGGTATCCGGGACCCCGCAGAATGAAAGGGCGGGTACCCCGGACCCTGCAGAATGATAGGGCGGGTGCCCGGGACCCAGCAGAATGAAAGGGCGTGTACCCGGGACCTAGCAGAATGATTTGACGTGTACCCGGGACCTAGCAGAATGAAAGGACGTGTACCCGGGACCCAGCAGAATGATAGGACGTGTACCCGGGACCCAGCAGAATGATAGGACGTGTACCCGGGACCCAGCAGAATGATAGGACGTGTATCCGGGACCTAGCAGAATGATAGGACGTGTACCCGGGACCCAGCAGAATGATAGGACGTGTACCCGGGACCTAGCAGAATGATAGAACGTGTACCCGGGACCCAGCAGAATGAAAGGACGTGTACCCGGGACCCAGCAGAATGAAAGGACGTGTACCCGGGACCCAGCAGAATGAAAGGACGTGTACCCGGGACCTAGCAAAATGAAAGGACGTGTACCCGGGACCCAGCAAAATGAAAGGATGTGTACCCGGGACCCCGCAGAATGATAGGATGTGTACCCGGGACCCAGCAGAATGAAAGGACGTGTACCCGGGACCCCACAGAATGATAGGACGTGTACCCGGGACCTAGCAGAATGATAGGACGTGTACCCGGGACCCCGCAGAATGATAGGACGTGTACCCGGGACCCCGCAGAATGATAGGACGTGTACCCGGGACCCCGCAGAATGATAGGATGTGTACCCGGGACCCAGCAGAATGATAGGACGTGTACCCGGGACCCCACAGAATGAAAGGACGTGTACCCGGGACCCAGCAGAATGATAGAACGTGTACCCGGGACCTCGCAGAATGATAGGATGTGTACCCGGGACCCAGCAGAATGATAGGACGTGTACCCGGGACCCCACAGAATGATAGGACGTGTATCCGGGACCCAGCAGAATGATAGGACGTGTACCCGGGACCCCGCAGAATGATAGGACGTGTACTCGGGACCCCACAGAATGAAAGGACGTGTACCCGGGACCCAGCAGAATGATAGGACGTGTACCCGGGACCCAGCAGAATGATAGGACGTGTACCCGGGACCCAGGAGAATGATAGGACGTGTACCCGGGACCTAGCAGAATGATAGAACGTGTACCCGGGACCCAGCAGAATGATAGAACGTGTACCCGGGACCTCGCAGAATGATAGGACGTGTACCCGGGACCCAGCAGAATGATAGGATGTGTACCCGGGACCCAGCAGAATGATAGGACGTGTACCCGGGACCCCACAGAATGAAAGGACGTGTACCCGGGACCCAGCAGAATGATAGAACGTGTACCCGGGACCCCACAGAATGATAGGACGTGTATCCGGGACCTAACAGAATGATAGGACGTGTACCCGGGACCCCGCAGAATGATAGGACGTGTACTCGGGACCCCACAGAATGAAAGGACGTGTACCCGGGACCCAGCAGAATGATAGGACGTGTACCCGGGACCCAGCAGAATGATAGGACGTGTACCCGGGACCCAGCAGAATGATAGGACGTGTACCCGGGACCTAGCAGAATGATAGAACGTGTACCCGGGACCCAGCAGAATGATAGAACGTGTACCCGGGACCTCGCAGAATGATAGGACGTGTACCCGGGACCCCGCAGAATGATAGGATGTGTACCCGGGACCCAGCAGAATGATAGGACGTGTACCCGGGACCCCACAGAATGAAAGGACGTGTACCCGGGACCCAGCAGAATGATAGAACGTGTACCCGGGACCTCGCAGAATGATAGGATGTGTACCCGGGACCCAGCAGAATGATAGGACGTGTACCCGGGACCCCACAGAATGATAGGACGTGTATCCGGGACCTAACAGAATGATAGGACGTGTACCCGGGACCCCGCAGAATGATAGGACGTGTACTCGGGACCCCACAGAATGAAAGGACGTGTACCCGGGACCCAGCAGAATGATAGGACGTGTACCCGGGACCCAGCAGAATGATAGGACGTGTACCCGGGACCCAGCAGAATGATAGGACGTGTACCCGGGACCTAGCAGAATGATAGAACGTGTACCCGGGACCCAGCAGAATGATAGAACGTGTACCCGGGACCTCGCAGAATGATAGGACGTGTACCCGGGACCTAGCAGAATGAAAGGACGTGTATCCGGGACCTAACAGAATGATAGGACGTGTACCCGGGACCCAGCAGAATGATAGGACGTGTACCCGGGACCCCACAGAATGAAAGGACGTGTACCCGGGACCCAGCAGAATGATAGGACGTGTACCCGGGACCCCACAGAATGAAAGGACGTGTACCCGGGACCTAGCAGAATGATAGGACGTGTACCCGGGACCTAGCAGAATGATAGGACGTGTACCCGGGACCTAGCAGAATGATAGGACGGGAACCCGGGACCCCGCAGAATGATAGGATGTGTACCCGGGACCCCGCAGAATGAAAGGGCGGGTACCCGGGACCCAGCAGAATGAAAGGGCCAGTGCATTAATAACTACAGCAGAGGAAACTCATACAGGACACACAGAGATGATTAGCAGCTGTTCTCTGGTTAACCTGATCAGCGCTGGAGAGATCACTAACCCACGACAAACATGACAGGGAACGGTATTCTCACGTGATTCTGGTCTTCAGTTTCTGCAGGAGGCTGTTAGGCTCCGTCGTGTCCCCCTGGGAGGCTCCTGATGTTAAACCTCCCTTTCCCGAAATCTTGTCGTACAGCACGTCCTCTGCCATCACATCCGTCAAACAAGACCTGCTCGCAAACAAGGACACGCAGCGTCACCGACACGCCACAGCCAGGGCCCCATCACGCCAGAGCAGCTGCAACACCACCTAATAATCCCTGCGCACCACCCAGAATGTTCTAGAACAGGACGTCCCATACAGCCGTGCACATTCCAAGCTTTATTCATTAGCATGTTTGCACGTTTAACCAACGGCATAAGGCCACGAGCATTCACTAATTTCCCAGCAGCCATGCACACATTTGCACAATGCATTAAACATTTCCCGGAGCAACACAAAGTGCGCATTTCTGCCCGGTTTACGTTTTTGGGAAATATCAACAGAATTTGTAAAAAAACCTGCAACTTTTTTTAGTGCATTTTAATAACCGAATGAGGTGGTGGCAATCCGTCATATTTCTGGGTAGCAACATAAGGATTCAGTAAGCACAGGTCTTAGTTACAGTATATAAATCTCTGTGGTGCAATCATGAACACCTCTTTCCATTCTTAGTATTTATTAGTCATTAGACGAATGCCTGAACAAAATTGTCATTCGTTTTATCCTTAGCAGGTGTATTCATGAACACCTATTGCAAACTTATAATGCTGATCCAAAAATGCCAGGAAATGTTACCTCTACGCTGAGTAACAGCTGAATGTTAGTGACTAGCATATGTATTTCTCATGTGTTATGGACCCTCACATTCTGGCTGATTATCGATAACTGGAGTCCAGGTTCTTTGAAAGAAAGAGTAAGTTTATTGATACTTACAATACAAACGCGTGCAGGGAGAATCAATTTGTCATACAAGACTTCAGGCTGATTCTGAAGAAAGGCATTTTCTCTTCAGTCTTTATACAATGTTCTATACATCACATGTTACATTACAGAAACGGACTTGTAATTCCTTAGCAATTCTATATTAAAAGGCTGACTTGTCTTTTCTCAGCAATTCTATATCTGTTTTTATCTTGTAAAAACAGCCACAACAGAACGCAGTCTATCACATGCGCTGGAAGATTGACCAACCCTGCTGTTGATTGTAAAACTGCCTAGTAACAGTTTTTTAACTGAGCAGAACCATTAGTCATCCGGACCCACATACAGACACATTTAACCCATACACCACATGTAGTTATTACATTACAAGCCCCCTCTATCAGCAAACAGACCCTTACAGTCAGAATTCCATATCACTAGTTTACAGATCAGCCTGGCATACTAATGAACACATACTTGGTATGATACATTGTGCTGATCGTACAATAACTGAACATAATGTTCTTCATACATTGGTTCCGAGCTCTGCTCTATTACTATTTAATAATTATTTTATCTATAACCTTCTATGTGGTACTCGTTTGGTGATATCGGGTTGTCTCCCATATATTTTATATTTAAGATTCACTACCTTTTAAGGCCCACCTTAAAACACACCTGCTGAAGGATAATTAACACCTCATACATAAACCTTGGCCCTTTGCCGACGCACTTACCAGAGCGCCCTCCTGTCTCTGTACGTTCGTCCTACCAATTAGATTGTAAGCTCTTCAGAGCAGGGACTCTTTTTCCTAAATGTTACTTTTATGTCTGAAGCGCTTCTCCCCTTTATTTAATATTTGTTATTTATATGATTGTCACGTGTATTACTGCTGTGATGCGCTGTGTACACTAATGGCGCTATATAACTAAAGACATACATACATACTACCAATTACAGGTTGTTTTCATTTTACCCATAACACTTTCCCCTACTTTTGAGAACGAGTGCTTGAATATAGGGGCTTCTTTTGTCTTGATTAGGCTGCGCTTATAGTGCCGGTGACGGCAACTTTGCGTCAAAAATGCATTGCCGCCGTCACGTGCGCTTATAGTAAGCGCGACGGAGCAACGTCTTGGTTGTGATCGCTGGAAGTAATCTCAATTTGATTTTTACAGCGACCGCAGCCTGAGGTCGCCAGCACTATAAGCGCAGTCTTAGGCCTCGGGCATGGTCAGCGCTTATGCGCTGATCCGTGCTGAGGCGCGCTGCTGCTCGGCACTGAGCCCCTGCAGCCGCAATGAGAACGGCTTTAGCAGGGGCGTCCGCACGCTTGGGGAAGCGTGTCTCACGGAGGTTTCAAATTTGGCGCTCGCCGGAGCGCAGGGCCGGTCACGTGAGCGGTTCGCCCAATGAGAGCGAACCAGCTCTGTGACGTCACTGGCCCGCCCCCGACACGCCCACGGACAGCGCACTGTGTAAGGCCAGGGAAAGCACCGCTTAATTCACTATGTCCCAGGCCTTAGGCAAGATATTTGTTCATCATATTTTTGTCCCTGGCACCGCTCATTCCACAGACAGTAGCAGAGCCCCTCCACCCCCTCTCAGACAGGATAATGCAGTTTGGTTACATTGATGAAAAGACAACAGTGAGACCCGTGTGTCAGTACCAACCCGCCAGGTAACGACACAAAAATAGTGAGGCTGTTTAATGACACAAACAGGCCTTTTATCTGACAGATACAGCCAGACAGCAGAACATTCATCTTATAAACCGGTTTAATTAGCATCTTATTACCTCGGCGCGTGTTTCTGTGGGTTCCGGATGCGGGACTCCCGGTAACGGGTGGATAATTATATAGAAAGCGTCCCTGTCACTGCTACAGCGATAAGAACGTTGGGAATCAGAGACCTACTTCTTCTAATGCCTCATCACTATCTAACCCAGGTGCCTTTTTACTAGTGTATTTAACCCAAGTGCCTAACTGCCCCTTGTTGCCCCTGTATTTGACCTCTAAGGTCATTACTAAAATCTGTTTCTTGTTTTCCCTTTGTGTCTGACCCCTCAATGCCTTATTGCCCCTGTATCTGACCCCTCAGTGCCTTCTTATTGCCCCTGTATCTGACCCCTCAGTGCCTTCTTATTGCCCCTGTATCTGACCCCTCAGTGCCTTCTTATTGCCCCTGTATCTGACCCCTCAGTGCCTTCTTATTCCCCCTGTATCTGACCCCTCAGTGCCTTCTTATTGCCCCTGTATCTGACCCCTCAGTGCCTTCTTATTCCCCCTGTATCTGACCCCTCAGTGCCTTCTTATTGCCCCTGTATCTGACCCCTCAGTGCCTTCTTATTGCCCCTGTATCTGACCCCTCAGTGCCTTCTTGCCCCTGTATCTGACTCCTCGGTGCCTTATTGTCCCTGTATCTTACCCCTCAGTGCCTTATTGCCCCTGTATCTGACCCCTCAGTGCCTTATTGCCCCTGTATCTGACCCCTCAATGCCTGCTTATTGCCCCTGTATCTGACCCCTCAATGCCTGCTTATTGCCCCTATATTTGACCCCTCACTGCCTGCTTATTGCCCCTGTATCTGACACCTCGGTGCTTATTGCCCCTGTATCTGACCCCTCCATGCCTGCTTATTGCCCCTGTATCTGACCCCTCCATGCCTGCTTATTGCCCCTGTATCTGACCCCTCAATACCTGCTTATTGCCCCTGTATCTGACCCCTCAATGCCTGTTTATTGCCCCTGTATGACCCCTCAGTGCCTGCTTATTGCCCCTGTATCTGACCCCTCAGTGCCTGCTTATTGCCCCTGTATCTGACCCCTCAATGCCTGCTTATTGCCCCTGTATGACCCCTCAGTGCCTGCTTATTGCCCCTGTATCTGACCCCTCAGTGCCTGCTTCTCTTACATCTCTCCGGCGTATTTTATTCTCTCGTGGATCCCTTTATTTCCCCCGCACATACTACAGACACATGCACAGGTGACTTCCACGCAGAGATGTCGCCACTTTACACGCCTGTCAGGACAGGCCACGCGTGACAGGACAGGCGTGTCAGGACAGGACAGGCCAAGCGTGACAGGACCGGCGCCCACAATTGACGCACGGGATTGCGATACCCTCAGAGAACCGTTCCCGGACACTCCCCCCCCCGCACCTCACGCGTGACCCACCCACGGAGATTCCGGCACCGTGACCCCGCGCCAAGAACACGGAGGAGTGGGGGGGAAAAAACCCGGGAATCCACCTACCGCCGCCTCGGGAACCCTCCGCCACTTCTTTTTTCTGATTGGACGAAACTTTCCCGTCTCTTCCACCCATCTCAAAATCTGATTGGTCGCGATGACTTAGTTTGCCCGGAAACAAGGCACATCGGCTCCTGAGTAGCTCCTGTTTTTTTTCTCCTTAGCAACAGCATAGGGATTGGCTAGAGTTCACAAGGGCGCGTAACGAAGGGTGTCTGCCGTGTGTCACAACTTGCAAGCCTGGTTGAGGCGTAGGGGAGTAGTTAGGCCACGCCCAATATTTAAAAGGCCAGAGTCAGGCCCTTGGGGGGGAGGTCAGGCTGAGTGCCATGGGGGGAACAGACCATATAATATTCATCAAGTCACCCCTGATACTTTATTGGTAAAAACTAATATATCTGGTTGGAATTGGTGTACGGCAAATAAAAATACCGCATGTGAGCACATTCACGTATCACAGCCCTACAACCCTGCCCTTCCCCATTATCTCTTAGCATACAATGCTTCCACTGCAGCTGGGGATTCTGGGTAATGACATGCAAATGAGCAGTGTGTCACTCTTTGCTTCTTGTCCATTTTAACATGGGACCCCCTATAAGCGTATGCCTTACACAGCGTTTCAGCACGGCCTGGGTTAAAGAAGTGCAGAGCCAGTAACCCTACTCACAGACAGCAGTTTGGACCTTTTGGGTCTCGCCACTGCGAGGTTGGTTGCCGGCTGTGCCACGTGAAGCTGTTACGTGGATATAACCAGACATTAAAAAAAGTGATAGTGGGTAAAAAGTGACAAAAACCTTCCACCGTATGTTAAATAAATACCCCACGTGTGAGCACATATACCGGACTAGCCTGCAACCCTGCCCTTCCCCATTATCTCTTAGCATACACTGCAGCCAGGGATTCTCAATAGATTAATTGGGAAAACAAAATAGCCGCCATTTCCCTCTCAGGAAATATTTCTCTTGCTGCCTAAAATATCATCTTGTTTAAAATAAGTTTAAATGACGGTAACATTTTTGTTAACATTGAGTCCCCGCTGGCGCTGAGCGTGCTCATGGATGGAGAGCGCTCCAAGCATGAGCGCCGGGTGTCCTGTATTTAATCGCGCGGGGGGGGGAAGGCATTGCGGGTAGTTGAGCACGCTGGAAAGTTAGATGTTTTTGTTTACCTAAGCGCCGAGCGTGGGTGAGCGGGTGTGCCCGTGCACGAGCGCGCACGCACAGCGTGATCGGGGACTTACATATATCTATATATGTAAGTAAGCGCCGCCCGCTCAGCACTAGCGCGGGCCTTAGTTTCCCTGCGTGCGGCGTGATCTGACTGGGGAATTCCCCATTCATCTTGTATTTGTAAGGAATGTGAAACAATGATTATTTCCTGGGCCCTTTTACCAGACATGTTATCTCTCAAGCACCAAAATCACTGAGATTTGGGGGTTCTGGACTGAAAGGCGGGACTGCTGATTTTTATCAGACTCCATTGAAGTGTATAAACCAGGGAGATGACACCGGTCCTGTAGGTAAGTTACAGAGGCCTCGCACGCTCCCTGGCATTTAATTTAAATGCTTTGGGGAAGAGTACGGGGCCTCTGTGAGCGCCGCCCTCTCCCCCCCAAAAAAAATATTGCGCCCCCCCAGTTTGCGAACCCCTGCCATAAGGAATAAGAGACACTGTCCCTGATCTGCCTGGCAACCCATGACAGGAAATAGGGCATTGGATAAGAAAAAAACAGAGATAGAATGTTGAAACAAACTATCAGCCTGAGAGACACAGAGAGAGTCCCACTGCCATTCTGAGAGCAGACACAGAGAGAGTCCCACTGCCATTCTGAGAGCAGACACAGAGAGAGTCCCACTGCCATTCTGAGAGCAGACACAGAGAGAGTCCCACTGCCATTCTGAGAGCAGACACAGAGAGAGTCCCACTGCCATTCTGAGAGCAGACACAGAGAGAGTCCCACTGCCATTCTGAAAGCAGACACAGAGAGAGTCCCACTGCCATTCTGAGAGCAGACACAGAGATAGGAGTCAGGGCCGCCAAAAGGGAGGGACTGCCGGTGTTGGTGTCCCGGGTTCACTGCGTGCCCTTTAAAAAAATAAAAACGCACTGTGGCTGCACCCGGTGCCGGGTCTCTCTGATGGCAGCGCCGGAAGTCAGCTGGGCTAAGCTTACGGCACACCGGCGTGAGAGGGGGGTCCGGCGTTCATGTGAGCAGCAGCGTGGGACAGACTGGTGCCTGCAGCGGGGCCGGCAGCAACTGCTGTGACCTGCCGCCGGGCCCCCCGCAGTCACTGCCCCCCCGCAGCACCACCACCCCCCCGTAGCACCGCCAGCCACCGGGCCCCCTCCCAGCAGCACCGCCAGCCCCCCCCACAGCACCGCCACCCCCCCCCCCCGTAGCACCGCCAGCCCCCGCAGCACCGCCACCCCCTGTAGCACTGGCACCCTCCGCAGCAACGGCTCTCCCGCAGCCACCAGTTCCCCCTCCCCCAGCAACGCCCCACCACGCAACAACCGGCCCTCTGCAGCCACCGGCCCACCACCCCCCCTCTACAGCCACCGGCCTGACCTGAGATCATTCCCAAGGTAAGTCTTGGTATTGTGGGTGTATTTTATATATGTATTGGGGGGTTCAAGGTATTTTATATATGTATTGGGGGGGTTGTGGTATTTTTTAGATGTATTGGGGGTTGGGGTATATTTTTTTATATGTATTGGGAGGGTTGGTACTTTTTATATGTATTGGGGGTGATGGAGGTATATTTTTATATGTATTGGGGAGGTGGGGTGTATTTTTATATGTATTAGGGAGGTGGGGGTGTATTTTTATATGTATTGGGGAGGTGGAGGTATATTTTTATATGTATTGGGGAGGTGGGGTGTATTTTTATATGTATTAGGGAGGTGGGGGTGTATTTTTATATGTATTGGGGAGGTGGAGGTATATTTTTATATGCAGTGGTTGACAAATCACCAAAAAATCTACTCGCCACCTAGTACCAAACGTGTGCTGCTTGGGCCAATATTTACTCGCCCGGGGGTTAAATCCACTCGCCCGGGGCGAGCAAATGTATAGGTTTGTCGAACACTGTTTATATGTATTGGGGAGGTGGGGTGTATTTTTATATGTATTAGGGAGGTGGGGTGTATTTTTATATGTATTGGGGGAGGTGGAGGTATATTTTTATATGTATTGGGGAGGTGGGGAGTATTTTTATATGTATTAGGGAGGTGGGGGTGTATTTTTTATATGTATTGGGGGAGGTGGAGGTATATTTTTATATGTATTGGGGAGGTGGGGTGTATTTTTATATGTATTAGGGAGGTGGGGGTGTATTTTTATTTGTATTGGGGGGGGGTTGGAGATGTATTTTTATATGTATTGAGGGGTTAAGTAAAAGTTGCACGCTAAAAAAAAAATTCCATGGGTGCTATGGGTTGGGGGTGGACCCTGCTCCTTTGTTCCTTTCATTTGTCCTGGGCCCCATGATTTCTGTTGGCGCCCCTGATAGGAGTGACCGTCTGAGAGGCTCACAGAGACACAGCCCAGGTGCCAGTGAGAGGGGCTTACGAGAGACAGCCTGACAGTCACAGAAAGTGAAAGAGGAGGCTCGTAGGAGACTGCTAGCCAAGGAGAGAGAAAGTGAGAGACAGCAGCAGAAACATATTCTACACACAAAGAGATGTGTGTTATGAGGAGAAGAGCCCACCCTAAAAGAGATCCCAGAGTAAATTACCCAGGCACCTCACAAATGTTTAACCCATAACAGGTCTACTACACGCCAATAAGTGAGATAAGAGCTACCACGCAGCGCTGGCAATAATATGGGCCTAAGTGGCCTCTGCATCGGATACTGGGACTAATGAAATGGACAATAGCGCAGCACCCTTGTGTGTTGCATATTGTATGTAGCCCTGGCTGGTTTTGGGCTACAAGTCTGCCCTCCTCCTGGCAGTGATCCCTAGTAAGGGTAGGTTGCCAGGTATAATCATGGGGTTTCCCCACACCTTTGCAGCTCAGTGAGTCAGAGAAGGTAGTGCAATCAGGCCTGGTGTCCAATCAGGGGCAAGGGTCTGGTTCCTACTGGAACTGACTTAAGGAGCTGTACTTCCTCAATTTAGGCAGTTGCCTCTACCCCTGAGAGAGGCTAGTCTATCCAACCCAGTAGTGCAGGGCTCTGCTTACTGAGTGCCCTACCTGCGGGGAGTGGTGCAAGACTATTCACCTTACCCTATCAGAGGGTAAGGGAAGAGCAAGGACTGCTCCTGGTGGCCAGTGGCTGAGAGTGTATGTCCAGGGACATCTTGAGGGTGAAGAATTGCTGAGAATTGATTCTGGTGTAAGCTGTACACTGTCTTTGATTGCTGTGAGGGTAATAAGAATAAAGAACATCTGTTTTCACATACTTCTTGCCTGAGACTGAAATCTATCAGGAAGGGGAAGAGATAAGTTCTCCTGCAGAGATTTCTCCCCACATCTCTGGGGGCTGCAAGAGATGGAGGCGCTGTCACTGTGAGTACGATTCGGGTAACACCCCAGAAGCCTGTCCTGCTGTCCTGACCTCCCCTATAACATCATGCGGGAGACTCAGGTCTACTGTTTATCAGCAGGTATGCACCACACTACTTCGTGTAATCAGTGTAGTCTTTCCCACAATATATCCGATCTGAGATTGGGGGGGGAGGGGGGGGCGGGAGGGAAACAGGGCTACATGTATATATATTGTTTTGTATAAGAGGTGAGGGCTGCAGGGGGAGGTTTGCCCAGGGGGCATTAATCATCAGTAACACAAGTCTCGTCTGGCTTTATTCAAGGGGTCCCATTATGGTTTACTAAGGAAGGAAAGCCCCGCATAGCACATATTTATTGTGGAAATAGAGGGGTTACATATATATGTAGCTCCCCTCTGGGGACTACTAAGTAATGTAAGGGGTTAATGGCCTTAATGGGTTAACTGGGTGGGATCACTCTGGTATTGCCCCTCCCCGTCATGTGATGGAGGATGATGGTGCAGATGGGATTGCCCCTCTGTAAGTCTTGTGACCAGTGATGTCACTATAGGGCAGTGTTTCCCAACTCCAGTCCTCAGGGAACCCCAACAGGTCAGGTCTTAAGGATATCCCTGCTCCAGCACAGGTGGGTCAATCAGCGGCTCAGTCAGTTTGATTGACCCACCTGTGCTGGAGCAGAGATATCCTTAAGACCTGACCTGTTGGGGTTCCCTGAGGACTGGAGTTGGGAAACACTGCTATAGGGAGATAGAAGGATATATGTAGCTCCCCCCAATGTTCTAGAAACAGGCTCCTCGTAGTTCTGGCAGAGGGCCTCACTGTGAGTCCTATAAATATGTTTACGTGTATAGATATGTGTATGTAACACCTCTACCCAAGCCCAGCCCGAGGGATAGGGTGTACAGTGAATAGGGAGTTGATAGAACAGTCTCTGTGGCTTTGACAGGGTTTGTACCTGCTCAGGGTGTGGGTACTCAGCAGTTACCTGCGCATCTCAGAGTAGATGTAGTAGATCCGTGCCGGCTTGTATAAAGGTGCGATGAATAACAGGGAATAACTTCTTCCTTTGCATAGACAATCTTGTGGATGGACAAATCTTGTGAACAGGACAGGCTTTCAGCAGTTACAGTGCAACACCTTCCCTTCCCTCTCACTCTCAGACTGGTTGTGGCTCATCTAATTAAAGAGCCTCTTGCACAATGGGAAAAGCCCAGGTCCTGATGGGCTACCACATACGTACTGTAAAACATTTGCTAACTCACTCATAGTACATATCCAGGATATGTTCAACACTTTAAGAGACTCAGGGAATCTGTCTCAGTATATGTCTGAAGCGCATATAACGGTTATCCCCAAGCCAGGGAAAGATAAATTAAATTGTGCAAGCTATCGTCCAATATCGCTTATAAATGTGGATATCAAAATATTAGCGAATAGACTTAATGAATATTTGCCAGGACTTGTATTTATATAAAAAAAAAGAAGCCAATGACAACACCAGGCGAATTATAAATATACTGCACCAGATTAATAAAACGCAGACCCCAACTATGATATTATCTATAGACGCGGAAAAAGCGTTCGGTAGAGTACAATGGAATTTTATGTTTAAAATGCTGGAATGGATAGGAATGGGTGATATGTTCAGGCAATATATAAAGGCATTATATAGTAACCCATCGGAAAGGGTCAAGGTGAACTGACAGGTCTCAAACTCATTCAGAATACCTAATGGCACGAGACAGGGTTGCCCACTGTCCTCGTTGAGTTTCGCTCTAATAATGGAACCATTAGCTGAATCAATAAGGAATCACCCAGATATTACGCTTTTAATAATAATAGCAAATCCTTTAGTATCCATTAGTATCGCTGCCAAATATAATGAAGGTCCAGGGTAGATATAGTTTAGTATCTAATTTCTAAATTAATTTAACAAAAACAGAGGTATTAAATATAAATCTTTCAGCAGGGTTGGCAGCCCAAGTTAAAGAAAATTTCCCTTTTGACTGGAAGAGCAAATGTATAAAATATTTAGGTACGAATATAACACCAAAATTGCAGGTCCTAACACTAAAAGTGTGAATCCTTCCTGTTACCTTTGTATGAGGGGAAGGAACTGCAGTGAGTCCTGCCAGAACCTCCCAAGTTAAAAAGGTGGGGAGGGGTGAGCTCTGGGGGGAGGTGCCACCTAACCTCCATAGACTGTTACCAGTCAGAAATTGATTAACACACATTCCCAGATAGCTCAAATTAGTGTTAGGACCTGCATTTTTGGTTTACCTTGACGTTGGTATGCAGGCTTATGACGCTTTGGCCAAAGGGTTTAACTAAAAAAACAAGTAATTACTATTATTATTCAAGTATTTAAACTTTATACTCATTACCATATATGTTTTGTCAATTTGATGTAGCATTGAGCACCCGTGTCTTCTGTTTTATATATATATATATATATATATATATATATATATATATATATATATATATATAGTCTTTTCTACATGTGTATCTTAGAAATATGGGTAATATATATATTTACTTTTTTATTAAACTCCCGAGCCTCGCACGTTGGGCGCCAATTGTAATGGGGGTCACACCTTTTAGCTCAGAATACTGTCTGCAGCAGGATTATATTCTCACACTAAATAAGAAGCATCCTATTACAAAGTTTTATCTGTAGGAAAAGGCTCTACATGCTTATCATAGGATATCGTATGTTCAATAATAATAATAATAATAATAATGAGTTTGAGAGTAATATAAAGTAATATTTATGATTTATTGTATACAACAGTACTCAGTAATAAAAGAATAACAATAGTAACAAATCCAGAGTACAATTCTTCATTATATGCTTGCTTATACATACCATCAAATAGGGAAGGGGTGCACAAACTGGGGGTCGGGAGATTTTTCTGGGGGGGGGGGCGCGGGTGGTTGCAGAGGTCCCTCTTTCTTCCCCCAGGCATTTAGATGAAACGCGGGGGGACCGCGTGAGGCCTCTGCAACAATAAAACTTACCGGGATTCAGATGCTGTGACGCGTCTCCATGGCAATGCGGCGTCAAATGATGCCACGGGGTCATGTGACGTGAAGTCACAGGCGTCAAATGACGCCGCGTGTCACGTGTCCTGACGTCACATGACCCCGGAGCATCAATTGACGCAGCTGCAAGGCAGGAGGGGGGGCACCAGCTCCGAAGTAGGCAGGCAGGGGAGCGCAGCAAGAAACGTTTGCGCTCACCCGGAAATAGGGTACCAGTGTCAGTCTCGCTAATGTCTCCCTGTTCTGCCTGTCATTTCTCTACACTAACTTATATGTCGCCTGTATACATCACAGTTCTGTAGTCAAGCAAAATATGCTAATTCCTAACATACAGAATTATCTTTCTTTTTTTCTGTATATAAAATAAATTGGCCTGTCCGGTACCTAACCTAACATTTGGGTACCTTCCTGGTGTGGTTGCAATTTCCTCTGTAGCTCAGCGCTGTTTCCTGCTTATCTACAAATTCAGCTACACTACTTTGTGGTATCTCATCTCTGGTAGCTGAGGCTAGAATTAGGCCGCGTTCACACAGGGGGCTTCGCGATGCTGCGTGCGCGCGTCCGCGTGTGCGCGCCTCCGTCTGCTGGGCGGTGTGTGATCATCCCAAGCAGACGGAATGATCCGACATAGGTCAACAAGTGTGTGTGAGAGCTCGTGTGTGTGTATGTTTATTATTTATTTATAAAATATTTTACCAGGAAGTAATACGTTGAGAGTTACCTCTCGTTTTCAAGTATGTCCTGGGCACAGAGTTATGATGACAAATACATGTTTACAAATACAGTTACATAAATGAGCAGGGTATAAATTATATACAAGACATTGCATGCACAGTTAAAGATAATATATATTATGGGCGTATGAAACAGTTACAGACCAGATTAAAATGTGTGACAGCCTTAGATTTGAAAGAACTTAAACTGGTGGTGGATGTGAGAGTCTCTAGTAGGTTGTTCCAGTTTTGGGGTGCACGGTAAGAGAAGGAGGAGCGGCCGGATACTTTGTTGAGCCTTGGGACCATGAACAGTCTTTTGGAGTCTGATCTCGGGTGATAGGTGCTGCATGTGGTAGGGGTGAGGAGCTTGTTCAGGTAGCTGGGTAGCTTGCCCATAAAGAATTTGAAGGCAAGCCAGGAAAGGTGAACTTTGCACCTAGACTCGAGTGATGACCAATCTAGTTCTTTGAGCATTTCCCAGTGATGTGTGTTGTAGTTGCATTTGAGAACAAAACGACAAATTGAATTGTAGAGGGTGTCAAGTTTGCTAAGGTGGGTTTGAGGTGCCGAGCCATATACTATGTCTCCATAGTCAATAATTGGCATTAGCATCTGCTGTGCGATACGTTTTCTGACCAGGAGACTTAGGGAGGATTTGTTCCTGTAAAGTACCCCTAGTTTGGCATAGGTCTTGGTTGTCAGGGTATCAATGTGCATCCCGAATGTTAAGTGGGAGTCAAACCATATGCCCAGATATTTAAAACTAGTAACAGGAGTTAGGGTAGTGTTAGTGTTGGTTCTAATCTGCAGTTCAGTCGCTGGAAGCTTTAAAAATGTAGTCTTGGTCCCAAATACCATTGTTACAGTCTGGTCAGTGTTTAAAAACAGTTTGTTTTGGGAAATCCAGTTTTCGAGTCTGAAAAAGTCAGACTGAAGTATGTGTTGAAGGTCAGAGAGGCTATGGCTGTGTGCATATAGGATTGTGTCATCTGCATACATGTGTATTGAGGCTTCCTGACAAGCTGTGGGAAGATCATTGATGAACACTGAGAAGAGTAGGGGCCCCAGAACAGAACCTTGCGGGACGCCACAGGTGATATCCAGGGGGTTAGAGTTAGAGCCTGAGATGGATACATGTTGGGTTCTACCTGATAGGTAGGACTGAAACCAGTTTAAAGCAAGCTTCCCTATTCCAGAGCACATGAGTTTGTTAAGCAGGATAACATGATCAACAGTATCAAAAGCCTTTGCAAAATCTAGGAATATTGCACCAGTGAGTTGACCCCGTTCCATTCCACACTGGATTTCATTGCAAACTTTTAGCAGGGTAGTTACCGTGGAGTGTTTAGGGCGAAAGCCAGACTGGAATTGGCTATGGAAATTTGTCTTGTTGTAGTTATCGCTTAATTGGTAGTGGACACGTTTCCATGACTTTGGATAGGATTGGGAGAAGGGAGATTGGCCTGTAGTTTGAGACAGTGTTTTTGTCCCCACTTTTGAAGATTGGGACAGCTCTGGCAGCTTTCCAGGTCTTAGGGATATGGCCTGCAGTCAGGATAGAGTTGACTATGGAAGCAATTGGTTTGGCAATTGTGTGTGTGTTTAGAGCAATATGGAGCATATACTGTCCCGGCAAGCTTTATTCTAAAGCTTACCGGGTGCATAGCAGGCTAGCCGCGGGTCTGTTCTCCGTTTAAAACGAAGTTTCCTGCGCGGCGGCCGCTTCAATAGATAAGCGCTAATGGCGCTTACTATTGAAAGCGCCCGAGGCGCGGGAAAACCAGCCGAAGACAGCCGCCAGCGTCTGTGACGAACGTGCGCGCACACGTAAGCGCGCGCACGTCGTATAGCGTGCTGTGCGAGCGGTGCCTAACATCTTACAAACAACCTTCCAACATTAGGTTACATATATCATATCATATATCCTAGCTAAAATATTTTTGTCCGGTCAATATACACTGTGCTGTACTAAAAAGTTATATGCGACCTAAAGAAGCTAATATGTATTTGCACCTTTGTATATTTGCTGTACATGTATATGCCCACAACAGCACACGACTTTTCTTTTTGCTGGGTTGCAGGTGGGCATAATATATCATATATCTATAAATAATAATATAATATATATCTATAAATAATTATATATAATATAGCTATAAATAATAATATATCATATCTATAAAACACTGATGGAAAATAATATTAAATCTAAACCAGGTTTCACACTGGCATGGTAAAAAGAGTTAGGTAGAGAATATTCTATACTCCAATGGAAGCAAATGTGGACAAACGCCCGTTCTTCCTCTCTATTAACGAATATCTTAGAAAATTTGTATAAGATTATGTATAGGTGGTATTATACACCAGCGGTGCGCAAACTGGGGAGCGCAAGACTGCCTGCGGGGGGGGGAGGGGCACGGTTCACAGAGGCCCCTCGCGCTTCCTGAAGGCCCTTAAACGACGCCGGAGCGGGGGTGAGCGGATGTGGGGAGACCGCCGGCAGGGGGGCGCAGGGAAAAAAGTTTGCGCTCCCCCTGTTATACACCACAAAAACCGAAAATATGTTATCCAGAGGCCTCCTGGCTGGAGAAGTGCTGGGGAAGTTGTGCAGAGGTGGGAATAATGCTTCATGTTTGGTGGGACTGTTAGAAAATAAGGAGGTTTTGGGACCTGATACCAGAACAGATTTTCATTATTACCAAAATTAGAATTCCAAAAGACTGTTTTGTTCTATGTTCTTTGACCCCTTCTCTGGTTATACTGTTAAACAGAGAAAGAACATAGAATTAGGAAATCACTTTTAATACATACTAGCTGAGAGACCCGGCGTTGCCCGTGAGTTAAATTTCCCGCTAGGAGGGGGGGGGGGGGCAGTGGAGAGGAGGGGGGGGACACAGTGGACAGGAGGGGGGGACACAGTGGACAGGAGGGTGACACAGTGGACAGGAGGGGGGGACACAGTGGACAGGAGGGGGGGGACAGTGGACAGATGGGGGGGACAGTGGACAGGAGGGGGGGACACAGTGGACAGGAGGGGGGACACAGTGGACAGGAGGGGGGACACAGTGGACAGGAGGGGGGACAGTGGACAGGAGGGGGGGACAGTGGACAGGAGGGGTGGGGGGGACAGTGGACAGGAGGGGTGGGGGGACAGTGGACAGGAGGGGGGAACAGTGGACAGGAGGGGGGGGACAGTGGACAGGAGGGGGGGACAGTGGACAGGAGGGGGGGGACAGTGGACAGGAGGGGGGGACAGTGGACAGGCGGGGAGGGGGGGACAGTGGACAGGTGGGGGGGGCAGTGGACAGGAGGGGACAGTGGACAGGAGGGGAGGGGACAGTGGACAGGAGGGGGGGGCAGTGGACAGGAGGGTGGGGGGGACAGTGGATAGGAGGGGGGGACAGTGGACAGGAGGGGGGGACAGTGGACAGGAGGGGGGGACAGTGGACAGGAGGGGGGAGATAGTGGACAGGAGGGGGGGACAGTGGACAGGAGGGGGGGGGGTTTGCTTAAAATTTCCGGGTCCCTCCTCTCCACTCCCCCTGTATGTTTCTCGGCTCCAACCTCTCTCTCCGCTCCTCCCCCCCCCCATGCGCAGCTCCGGTCCCCACCCTACAGTGTCTGACACACACACAGTGTCCCACACACACAGTGACACACACACACAGTGTCACACACACACGCAGTGACACACACACACAGTGTCCCCCACACACCCAGATATGTCACCTCTCCTTCCGGGCGCCGCCATCTTAGGCACTCGGCGCCGTGAGGGAAGAAGGGGGTCCTTCCGGCCGCCGCCATCTTAGGCACTCGGCGCCGCGAGGCAGCTGCAGGCTGCCTGCCCACTGCCTGTCCCCCCGCCGGGGAGGGAGGTGAGTGAGCACCGGGGAGGGAGGTGAGTGTGATGGGGAGAGGGGGAGGGAGAGAGAGAGAGGGAGAGAGAGAGGGAGAGAGAGAGGGGGAGAGAGAGGGGGAGAGAGAGAGAGAGGGGGAGAGAGAGAGAGAGGGGGAGAGAGAGAGAGAGGGGGAGAGCGAGAGAGAGAGGGGGAGAGAAAGAGAGAGCGAGAGAGAGAGCGAGAGAGAGAGCGAGAGAGAGAGCGAGTGTGGCCGAGGGGGAAGAGAGTGGCAGTTGGGTGACGTCAGACCCACCAATCTGATTGGCCAGAGGCTGAGGACCAATCAGATTCACCGCAGCCAGTACCAACCTTTCGATTTTATATATTAAGATGCTAAACGCAGCACATGTGCTACCGCTGCAAGTTGGAAAAAGCTGGAGGGGCCCACCATAGAACTATAGAACCATATGGAACCATGGGACTCGAGCATGTGGGAGGTTCTGAAAATGGAACAGCTGTCATATATAGCCCTCGATACAATGTTACAATTCGAACACCTCTGGTTACCATGGACAGAATATATTAATAGCAGGACCCTGTGAGAAGCAGATAGGGGAAAATAACTACCAAAGGCTTGATACTAATGATTAATGCGGCTAATATTTCATTTTTGGGCTTGTTTATGTTATGCTCTTTTATTTTTTTGTTCTGTTATGTCTAATATTATTTGTAATATTGGTTTAGTTGGTTATATTACTGTATATTTTATATGTTATGTTGTCAAGTATAATTTATTTTATATTTTAAATGGTGTGATACAATATACTGTTTGGTGCCATAAAATGATTGTTTATATGGGAGTGCTGTTAAAGTTTTAACATCACGAGGCATGTTGTTTTGAGGTTGGGATACTTACAGATATGTGTGATGCTAATATGGAATGTAGAACTGTAGGCATGGTTCTTGTGTGTATTGTATTGTATTGTATATATTGATTGTTAGAAAACTGTAGACTACAAATAAAGAATTTACAAAAAAAAGCGCCTCTCGCCCTGCCAGGTCGCAGATCCAGACCAATAGGCTGCGGCCAGGGTGAAGCGAAGCGCGGAGCGGGCGCTGGCGCTCATGCGCAGTGACGTCATGTGACATGTACGCAGGAGACAAATCTTGTCCTGCTAGTTGCGAGCGTTTCAGGGGTGTGTCAATGGGACGCGGGGACGTGTCAATGGGACGCGGGGACGTGTCAATGGGACGCGGGGGGCGTGTCAATGTGACGCGTGGGGCGTGTCAATGGGACGCGGGGGCGTGTCAATGGGACGCGGGGGCGTGTCAATGGGACGCGGGGGCGTGTCAATGGGACACAGGGGGCGTGTCAATGGGACGCGACGGTCAGGACATATATCTGCATCTATTGCAGGAACAGCATCTATTGCAGTAACAGTGTGTGTGTGTGTGTGTGTGTGTGAGTGTGTGTGTGTCCGTCCCCCCGTCCGGAGAGAGGGGGACGGACCTGAAACATGTGAAGGGGGGGGGGTTCTGTTTTTCTTTCTTTGAGATTCACTGAAGCACCTGCATTGTATCCAGATCCAGCCGGAGACAGCCCTGCCACTGCTGGGGATTCTGCTTGATTATAGTGACTCTATTGTGAGTAGGCAATTTATAGGTTTTTTCACTTTTATATATATATATATATATATATATATATATATATATATATATATATATATATATATATATATTTTTGCTCCTCTATGGTTTGGAGAATACTCTCCTTATAAGAGTCTGTCTGTCAAGTTCCTTATTTTAAGTGGTAACCTATCTTAAAGGGCACTTCCCTAACTAGGAAAACAATAAACGGGGAGAATACGTAAGTATATACATGTGAGATTCCCTCCTGGAGTCTGGGAGATGTGAAGGGACAAGCACATGTATGCCCCTTTTTTAACCTTGGTAGGGGGATAACCCCACCCCCAGTTGCTGGGCAGAATACATGTTGCAGAAGAGTCACCCCAGGTACATGTGACCTTCTGGGAATTTGCAGAACTAAGCGTGACTAACACTTCCGGCAACATATAGTAACAGCAGTGTGACCAACTCACAGGTCTCAGGCCTGGGGGGGGGATTTATTTAACCCCTAAACTGCCTGCAGCTACAAGGGCTGACATGCAGGGATTTTCTAAAGTTAGCCAGGGTGCTACAGTACATGTAATTAAAATAAATCATTAGAAAGGAAGTACCTGTATCTAAGTATAAAATTAATACTAGAAAGCAAAAAGCTGTTTTGTGATCGCGATCGTGTATTGTCAAAATCAAGCCAATATCTAATAGCCGCAACAGATGGTTTATACAAGCAGGGATATCCTGAAAACCTGACCTGTTCGTGGCCATTGAGGACTGGGGATGGCCACTCCTGCTATAAAGGATACCGGTGAATTGTGAGAGTGATCTCCCAGATGCTTTCTCGTCCTACTACTCCCGACTCCGTACTCCCTGCTGGCAAGAGGACCGCTCACTTTTATCCCACGCTACTCTGCGCTGAATCCATCGTCTCCTTTAACGGTCGCCCTGCTGAGCCTGGGAACCTTGGAACCGCTGTGCCTGGCTTCACCGGTCTCTGGGGAACAGCGCCTCTCTCTTCCCTCTACTTGTGGGTCTGACTCACAACTTCTCCTCCCTGGCATTCTAGTGCGCCTGCCGTGATGTCACAACTGCGCTGGTTCTTAACACATTTCCTCTGTTCACAGGCATTGGATATAACAGTACTGTCTGTTACTGTCTATAACAGTACTGTCTGTTACTGTCTATAACAGTACTGTCTGTTACTGTCTATAACAGTACTGTCTGTCACTGCACTTGGCACTATGCTGTTGGAGGGGCAGTTTAATCGCTTCACATCAAATTTGTACATTTCCATTGTATATATATATGGTATGTATATCCCATAGCCTCTCTTGCATTCCCAGTAAAATCAACCCCACACTGATGAGACCCATCAAGGTCGAAACAGCTGTCTGTGGGTGGTTTTCTGGGTATGCACCTTAACCCTGGCTGTGCTCAAAGCTGTGACCATGCAGCAAGCTTAAGCCTATAGGGAACCATGTTAAAAATGGTTATTGAGGCAAAAAGTGACACTGTGTGCTCATTTGCATGTCATTTCCCAGAATCCCTTGCTGCAGTGGAAGTGCTGTATGCTGGGTGATAATGGGGAAAGGCGGGGTTGCAGACCTGCCTAAGACATGCAGATGAGCATACAGTTATATTTGCATATTTGCTTTCCTGTGGAGGGTTTTTGTCACTTTTTTTACTCACCATAACTTAACTCAGTATTATGGTTTAGCCTATCCCATAGCCTCTCTTGCATTCCCAGTAAAATCAACCCCACACTGATGAGACCCATCAAGGTCGAAACAGCTGTCTGTGGGTGATTTTCTGGGTATGCACCTTAACCCTGGCTGTGCTCAAAGCTGTGACCATGCAGCAAGCTTAAGTCTATAGGGAACCATGTTAAAAATGGTTATTGAGGCAAAAAGTGACACTGTGTGCTCATTTGCATGTCATTTCCCAGAATCCCTTGCTGCAGTGGAAGTGCTGTATGCTGGGTGATGATGGGGAAAGGCGGGGTTGCAGACCTGCCTAAGACATGCAGATGAGCATACAGTTATATTTGCATATTTGCTTTCCTGTGGAGGGTTTTTGTCACTTTTTTTACTCACCATAACTTAACTCAGTATTATGGTTTAGCCTATCCCATAGCCTCTCTTGCATTCCCAGTAAAATCAACCCCACACTGATGAGACCCATCAAGGTCGAAACAGCTGTCTGTGGGTGGTTTTCTGGGTATGCACCTTAATCCTGGCTGTGCTCAAAGCTGTGACCATGCAGCAAGCTTAAGCCTATAGGGAACCATGTTAAAAATGGTTATTGAGGCAAAAAGTGACACTGTGTGTTCATTTGCATGTCATTTCCCAGAATCCCTTGCTGCAGTGGAAGTGCTGTATGCTGGGTGATAATGGGGAAAGGCGGGGTTGCAGACCTGCCTAAGACATGCAGATGAGCATACAGTTATATTTGCATATATATATATATATATATATATATATATATATAAATATATATATATACGGTATGTATATATATATACAGTGGTTGACAAACCACAAAAAAATCTACTCGCCACCTAGTACCAAACGTGTGCTGCTTGGGCCAATATTTACTCGCCCGGGGGTTAAATCCACTCGCCCGGGGCGAGCAAATGTATAGGTTTGTCGAACACTGTGTGTATATATATATATATATATATATATATATATATATATATATATATATATATATATATATATATATATATATATATATATACACACACACCGTATTACATATATATATATATATATATATATATATATGTATATATATATATATATAGTGTCGAGAAAACGTTTGTGAACCCCTATCATAATGATGGAAATTCCAGTTTTCCCATGATAAAACCGGTCTTTTCTTAAATGTCCAATAAGGTTTATATTAACCAATTCCATGTCTTTTGAAACAAAATTATGTATGAATTAGACAAACAATGAGTAATTAAGAGTCAGGGTATGTGCAAAAGTTAAACGTTTTATCAGCTAAATTAAAGGGGATAATTACAATCAGGTGTTTAAATAATTAAGTAGATCTTTAGGGGTGAGTTTGGGGGCCCCCACGCTATATAAAGATCAGAAACTTTGTGAGTTTGTTCTTCACCATACACGAGACTGCCACGATTCCACAGAGCGGTGAGGATGCTTCTTCTTCCTTCCAGGCTCCAGCGAGGAGGTGCCGGCCGGTACGTCTTCCCACGCCGAGGACATCTACGCACATCTGGTGTGGCCGGATGTCATCACCGTGGAGGCGACAGCCGGGGCAGAGGACCCTACTTTGCCCGCTCCAGTGAGTACGGCCCCACTTGATCCCCTACTACAGCAACACCACGACCGAGCCAGGGGTGGGGGCGCAAGGCCCCGACGGACCCTGACAAGCACAAGGTGCCGGCTGTAACACTGACACTGATACCCACAGAGACCTTGCAGAGCCTAAGACCTCCAAAGACATTGAAGGGTTTCAGGTTGCTACCCAATTTTCCTAGGACAATCAGGGGGGAGCTAGAGCTTCCCAGGACTGGAGAAACTGGGATGGGTTCGACGATGGTCATCCTGATGGGTGAGAAGGATTCACCATGTTATGGGAGGGATCTGTAATGCCTCACTGTTATTAAAAGTATGCTATCAACTGTATGCTATAAATGGTTATAGTATGAATTGTTCTGTATTGTTCCAGGTTGTTTCAACTGAAGGATGGGACATAAATTTAGGTTCTCAGCGGGGTCCGTGAGATTCCACCAGGGGGAGTGTGTAGCCATGGATTCTTTTTAGCTACTAATCTGCCCTGCCTAAGGGTCGTTCTATACTGTGTGCGGCCGTGCGCACGCATGTACCTGTGTGAACGCGCGTGCACGTTCCGCACGCTTTTTGTGTGTATGCTGTGCGCGAGTGAGGTACTGTATGTATGTGTGTGTGTGTGTGTGTGTGTATATATATGTATGGCAGTATGTGTGTGTGTTTAAAGTTTTGAAATAAATACTTTAATAAATTGTTTATTAACTTTGTACATACATATACATACACACATACACACACACATATATACATTTCAGCAGCGGTAGCAGCGAAAATGCTTTCTTTTCTTCATCCTCTCCCGCTGGCCGGTTCCATGCTCACTGCCGTGCGCGCACTCGGCACCATTATAGAAAGGCTGACTAGCCTCAGCCAACTAAAACTGCCGCGTGCAAGTAGTATAGAACAGCCCTTACACATAATCCGTTACCAGCGCAGTGTTAGGATCAATCTGGGTTTTCCCCTGCAGTAAGCAGCTCCCTTGAGTGACATGGGGTGGGCTAAGGCCTGTGTGATGCCCATTCAGGGGTTCAGACCTTGGACCCTCCCTAGGGTACAAAAGGGACTGCAGAGCCAAATGTACATTAATCAGTGCTGGGCTCTGACCACCTTCCATCCCCTCTCTTAGGGGAGTGGGACAACTAGCTCCTATGCCACCAGGGAATAGGGGGAGAGTAAGGTCAGACTCTTGGGCCCTAGCCTGGGGGTTAATTCCAGGGACCATCCGGAGGAGGGACAAGAAGTGCATCCAGTTGTATGCTGTGTTGCTGTTGAAGAATAAATCGTACCTGTTTATAATATACTCCGGCCAGAGACGGCAATTAATATGGGGGAGTATCAGCAGAGGGCTCCCCTGCAGGGATTGCATTCAGTGCTACTGGAGCCTGCTGGAGATGGAGGGGCTGCAGCAGTGAGAAAGAACCAACCATCACCCCAAAAGCCTGACCTGTCTTCCCCATTAACACAGACGTGCTTCTGTGAGCCAGCAGGTAACCAGCATAACTCACCGTGTAATAGGGAGATCTCCCAGTGTGGGGGAAAACCTGTAACATACATACATACATACATATGTTACTATGCAGTACCTTTTTTTCTTTATTAATTGTCCCTCTCCAGCAGGATTGCAGTTAGATCCTCACTCGCCCTGTGGCACAGATATACACGGAACGGATTTAAACCGGTTGTGGCACTTTTCTTGTAGAACACCTTGTGCTGAATGTCAGTGGGTGTGAGCTGGCAGGATTTAGTAATAAAACACTTAGAGCTGCCAATACTGGCTCTGCTTTCAGGGCTAAGAAATGTTCATTCCGAACCGTCCGAAACCCTTTACCTATAAACAAACAACCCTTCACTTAAACCATTATCCTTCATAGTTATACTTATTCCCATAGAACTGTTTTACTGGGCAGAAGAATTTGCTTCACCTATAAACTTGTATGGAAACATTTTACCAAAGCCAGAAGTGCTATAACCCGGAGGCTGTTACAGTGTATCGGGGCTATGCATTATAGTATCGTTATATGGCTGTACTGGGGAACTGTGCTATGGAACAGGGGTGCGCAAATTTTGATTCTGCACCCCCCTACGTGCTCACCTGACTCGCACTCCTCCCCTGCTGCTCGGCTCCGGCGTCAAATGACGTCACGTTGCAATTGACTCTGCAGCGTCAATTGACACCGGTTACCATGGTGACACGTCACCGAAGATCAGGTAGAAGCTGCAGAGGCCTCACTCGGGACCCGCTGCATTTAAGTGCCTTGGGGAAGAGCGCGGGACCTCTGTAGCCACCGCGCCCCCTCCTGGAAATTCTCCTGCCCCCCACTTTTCACAACCACTGCTACAGAGCACGGTGTATATACACCTCGAGCTGGGATCATTTCTGGTTAACCCCTTAGCAGCCAGAGGACAACAATTTTGTAATATTCTGAAGTCAATCAATAGCAAATCTTTATTTGTTTTAAAACGAGGCAAGGTAGGCGTTTGTATTTTTGTACCTAACAGATTTAAAAACAAATAGTTTTACAATTAAAATGCAGCCACGTGGTGCTGTGTAATAACCCCCGTACTGCCACGAGGGCCAGTGACATGTTGGTGAGTTCCACAAACAATGAATGTCTGAGACTGAAGGTGACAGGAATGTTTATTTCAGAAGCTGCGAGGCGAGAACAATACAATCAGATGGAAGAACACGGAACAGTTCTGATTAGCGGCCCGCAGGGGCTGATATTCTCAGCTGTGCATTGTAATTAGGCTGCCGCTGAGCTAATGATCCTGCAGTAGGGTATCACCAAAATCATTACAATGCATTCATGTGCGAATAAACAACTCAAATTGTGTCATTATTTCCCCCTTTCAATAGCGTCACTCCCAGGCCGACAATGTGCGTCGGAAACCTGGTGTACAAGATTCTTACACCTGACACCGTCCCAAAGAGATAATGGTGCAGTGCGTTCTAACAAACTTCTTTGCGATGATATGTCTGCCAAAAGTGTAATAATTACATTTGAGTTGTAAGCAGAAAGGAACACAAGTCACAATTAAAAACCTAATTCTATGGTTAATAAGGAAAAGGGAAAAACATGATTTGAAAAGTTCTTTAATATAAAGTTAGTAAAAAAATTGTTTAAAAATGAAACGGAACATGTACATGATACTGTTTTATGTATCATGTATCCCTGAGGAATTGAGTGAGACGGGGGAGAGGTGACTGAGTGAGAGAGGAGGGGGGATTGAGTGAGAGAGGGGGGGGGGTCCAAAAAAATGTGTGCGAATTTAGTGGAACACCTTATAAAAGGTTGTCCATGCCTGTATGAAAGTGCACCTATAAATGTATATATGTGTCTTGTAATGACGAAGGTTTATGATGCAAACAGACAGAAAGTCTGGGGAAAGTAATTTACATTATCAGCACATAATCTGCTGACATTGCACACCTGTGAGAAACTACAGTAAGTGACCACAAGGGGTCACTAAGGCCCCTATTAACTGCACTCACGATATACCGAGGAAAAGTGAACTTGAAGTAACAGTATAGTAACTGTTACCACAAACCCTCAAATGTGAAATAGACCACCAACAGGTCCCACGGGACCACTAAACACAGGACAAAAAATAATAAACTTTAACGGTAAAATCCAACGATAAACGTGATAAAATACATACAGTGTAGTTAAAAATCCCCAATGACGAGACGGAGATCAATAGGTGTGTATACTGGTGAGTGCCACATAGGCAAAGTGGTGTCATGGGTACATAAAGCCACAATATTCCGAACCTGTTGTAGTCTGAGCATATGCTTACACAGGGACTGTACACACAACCTATATAAAGAGCAGGTGGGGTACAAGCAAAGCAGGTGATATACCGCCACACTAATCGTACACAGTAAAGTAGCTCACAAATAAATCGCCTAAATAGGCTATAAGTGCAGAAATAACGCTGTTAATTAGTCATCCATGTATACTGTGGGTGATGTAGAACCCACAGTTGGTAATATGCTGGTAAATAAGAGGCTGAAAAAATGCACTAGTACCCCCCAAAAATCCAACATACATGTAGCAAATGCTAACCTATCCTATATGATATGCAAGGTGGTACTCAAATAAGTCAGCAACCTGTACTGAAAGAGCGCAACAGAGCCCAAAACAGGACATGTATTGGGGTAGGTATAAGGCCAAGATAATAATGGTCACAAAATGAATGCACAGTATCGGAAGTAATTACTTCTATCTTAGCCTTATACATCACCCACAGTATCCATGGACGACCAACAGTGTAAGCATATGCTCAGACTACAACAGGTTCTGAATATTTTGGGTTTATGTAAAAACGTTGTTGCAGTTTAGGATAGCTTCTTTAACTGCTGGTTGTTGCATTGCTTTCGGTTATTGCATTATTTTGGTAAGTGTTTACTAATGTATGTATTTATGTATGTATGTATGTATATCTTTATTTATATAGCGCCATTAATGTATATAGCACCTCACAGTAGTGAAATAATACAATAACAGATCATGGGAATAAGTGCTTCAGACATAAAAGTAACATTTAGGAAGAGGAGTCGGGTTGAAAAGTAAATTTGTGTGTCATCAGCATAGAAGGTGATATTTAAACCCAAGAGATGTGATTAGGTCAACTAGAGAAAGTGGGTACAGAGAAAAGAGGAGAGGTCCCAGGACAGAGCCCTGGGGTACCCCCACAGAGAGATCGATAGAGGAGGAGGTATTAGCAGAAGAGACGCTGAAAGTACGATGTGAGAGGTAATGAAAGAACTATTAATGATCACACAATAAATGTGTTATTATTGGAAGAGGAAACAATTTACTGTTTGTAGCAGGTCTGCATCAATAGCTGGATCCCATGAGAAATACAATCAGAGGAGACATGCAGCCACCACGTGTGTGGAAAGAGGTGAGAGAGGTGTACAATAGCGGCGGTTCTAGCTAAATTATGGGATGAATTATGGCACGTGGACATTACGTGGTCTGTCATGTGGCTCTCATTAAACGTGGCCCCTATAGCCAGATCTCGGAGGTGCAGTCCCCCCCTGGGTAGCGTAACTCGTTAGCCAGGACGGGACCGTCCGGCTCCTTCCCGAAATCCACCAGGAAGTTTGGGTTGACCTTCAGGCCGCCCTTCTCTGTATCCACGTCAATCTGCATCATGACTGAGCCCTCCCTGAGAGAGAGGAGAGAAGTGACATGTTGTATGTACTATACAGGGACAGGGCAACAGGACAGAGAGGTGACACATTGTATGTACTATACAGGGATAGGAGAGAAAGTGACACATTGTATGTACTATACAGGGATAGGATATAGAGGTGACACATTGTATATACACGGTATTACACATTGTATGTACTATACAGGGATAGGAGAGAAAGTGACACATTGTATGTACTATACAGGGATAGGATATAGAGGTGACACATTGTATATACACGGTATTACACATTGTATGTACTATACAGGGATAGGAGAGAAAGTGACACATTGTATGTACTATACAGGGATAGGATATAGAGGTGACACATTGTATATACACGGTATTACACATTGTATGTACTATACAGGGATAGGAGAGAAAGTGACACAGTGTATCCATTTTAAGTGTGCACGCCTGAAACAACCTACCACAGACTCTCACAGCCGCTCTTTCAAGACTTCAGCTGATATACTTAACTAAGCATGGTAAACCCTATCCCTGCTTCATTTTGCATAGCCAGTTAACCAACTTCACACTGATGAGAACCACTAAGGTCGAAACGGCTGTCTGTGGGTGGGTTTACTGGCTGTGCATCTTAACCCAGGCTGTGCTCAAAGCTGTGACCATGCAGTAAGCAAAAGCTTACAGGGGACCATAGTCATTGGTTTGAAGCAAAAGGTGACACTGTGCTCATTTGCATGTCATTTCCCAGAATCCCTTGCTGCAGTGGAAGTGCTGTGTGCTGGGTGATAATGGTGAAAGGCGGGGTTGCAGACCTAAGACATGTAATTGAGCATACAGTAATATTTCCATTTGCTATATGCTTTACCGTGGAGGGTTTTTGTCACTTTTTTTTACCCCCCCCCCATACCTTAACTAAGTATGGTGAAACCTATACCTGCTTCATTTTGCATAGCCAGTGTAACCAACCCCACACTGATGGGCTATTAAAGGTCGAAACAGCTGTCTGTGGGTGGGTTTACTGGCTGTGCATCTTAACCCTGGCTGTGCTCAAAGCTGTGAACATGCAGCAAGCAAAAGCTTACAGGGGACCATGTTATATGGTGTGCTGGATGATAATGGTGAAAGCCAGGGTTGCAGACCTGTCTAAGGGGGAGGTGTGTGTGTGTGTGTGTGTGTGTGTGTGTACACTAACAGACACACAGGGTTATTATTATATTATACACTGTCACACAGTGTTATTATTATTATTCTATACACTGACACACAGGATTATTATTACTATTATTGACACTGACACATTATTATTATTATACACTGACACACATGGTTATTATTATTATTATTATTATACACAGACACACAGGGTTATTATTATTATTATACACTGACACACAGGGTTATTATTATTATTATTATTATACACAGACACACAGGATTATTATTATTATTATACACTGACACACAGAGTTAGTATTATTATTATATTATACACTAACACACATGGTTATTATTATTATTAATAATATATTATACACTGGCATACAGGATTATTATTATTATTGACACATTATATTATTATACACTGACACAGAGTTATTATTATTATTATATTATACACTAACACACATTGTTATTATTATTATTATTAATAATATATTATACACTGACACACAGGGTTATTATTATTATACACCGACACAGGATTATTATACACAGACACACAGGGTTATTATTATTATTATTATATTATACACTGACACATTATTATTATTATTATTATAATTATTATACACAGACACACTGGGTTGTTATTATTATTATTATATTATACATTGACACACAGGATTATTATTATTATTATTATTATTATATTATACACTGACACAGAGTTATTATTATTATTATATTATACACTTAACACACAGGATTATTATTATATACACTGACACAGGGTTATTATTATTATTATTATTATACACAGACACACAGGGTTATTATTATTATATTATACACAGACACACAGGGTTATTATTATTATACACAGACACACAGGGTTATTATTATTATTATATTATACACTGACACACAGGATTATTATTATTATATTATATACTGACACAGGATTATTATTATTATTATATACACTGACACACAGGATTATTATTATTATATTATACACAGACACACAGGGTTATTATTATTATTATTTTTATATTATATTAAACACAGACACACAGGGTTATTATTATTATTATATTAAACACTGACACACAGGGTTATTATTATTATTATTACTGACACACAGGGTTATTATTATTATTATATTATTCACTGACACACAGGGTTATTATTATTATTATATTATACACAGACACACAGGGTTGTTATTATTATTATTATTATATTATACACTGACACACAGGGTTATTATTATTATTATATTATACACAGACACAAAGGGTTATTATTATTATATTATACACTGACACACAGGGTTATTATTATTATATTATACACAGACACACAGGGTTATTATTATTATATTATATTATACACAGACACACAGAGTTATTATTATTATTATTATACACAGACACACAGGGTTATTATTATTGTTATTATTATATTATACACTGACACAGGATTATTATTATTATATTCAGTGTTCGACAAACCTATACATTTGCTCGCCCCGGGCGAGTGGATTTAACCCCCGGGCGAGTAAATATTGGCCCAAGCAGCACACGTTTGGTACTAGGTGGCGAGTAGATTTTTTTGTGTGGCGAGTAGATTTTTTGGTGATTTGTCAACCACTGATTATATTATACACTGACACACAGGATTATTATTATTATTATATACACTGACACACAGGGTTGTTATTATTATTATATTATACACAGACACACAGGGTTATTATTATTATACACAGACACACAGGGTTATTATTATTATTATATTATACACAAGACACAGAGGGTTATTATTATTATTATTATTATATTATACACTGGCACACAGGGTTATTATTATTTTTATTATTACAGACACACAGGGTTATTATTATTATTATATAATACACAGACACACAGGGTTATTATTATTATTATTATTATATAATACACTGACACACAGGGTGGGGGGGGATCTTACTTGACCATGTCCGGGTAGAACTGCTTGTCCCAGGTGCTCAAGAGAGAGTTTGTAACATACAGTCTCTTCCCATCCAGGCTGAGCTGCATCTTCTGAGGCCCCCCAGTAATCTTCTTCCCCTGGCAGATACACAGATGGGGGGCACATTACTGTTACAGCTCTAAGGGGGTCTGCTGAGGTGCGTCACTTGGAAGGGGGGCTTTCTTTCAAAAGTGGGAGATGAGGAGAGAGCAAGGGACAGGAAAGAGACAGCTCTGAGCAGAGAGAAGAGATTAGATATGATGAGCAGAAAGGAGACAGCCCTGAGCAGAGAGACAGGGGAGAGATTAGATATGAGGAGTGGCAGAAATGAGAGAGAGACAGAGGAGATATATGGAGGGGCAGCGGAAATGCGGAAAGCAGAGACAAGGAAAGCCCAGTTACTGTAATGACATGGGGATGTTTGGGGGCAGGTTTTGTGGGCTCACCTTCAGCACCAGAGGGTCCGGCTGGGATGTTAGCTCCGTATCTTGTAGCACAGTCACTTTGCCCCCTTTAACAATGCTGCCCCCAAGAAAGGCCTGTGAGAAAGGGGGAGAAGACGGAGCAGAGACAGGGTGAGCGAGAGGGCAGGACTGAGAGAGTGGGGTGAGACTGCTAAACCACGGGAGAGTGCCGGTCTGCAGCACAAGGGTTGGGTCAACTGATAATATCCATATGCTGTCTCTATCAGTCTCTCTTGCTGTCTCACCATCCCGCCATCTCCCTCTCTCTCGCCGCTGCCATCTCTGCCCCTTTGACTCACCTGTCCCACCAGTTTGGGGTGTCTCATGTCTGTGATGTCATACTGTCTGATGTCACCGTGCATCCAGTTATTGAAGTACAGGAAGCGATCATCCAGAGAGATCAGGATGGATGTGATGAGTCCTGGGGAGGAGGGAAATGTGGGTGGGGAGAGAAGAGAGTTGACCTGACACCATGATATCTCCTTGTAACAGGGGAGTTATCCCTGTTCAAGTAATGTGCCTCTAATCCAGCAGTGTGGTGGTTAACTGCTAGTAGTCAATTAACAAACACCACCTGCCTGATTGCTTACAAAAGCCTGTCTTGTGAGACAGGAAGTGACTCCTTAGCTCACTTGTGGGCTGAACTTTGGAGACAGAGCAGGGTTCTTGAGTCTCCCAGTAGATACTGACCAAGAGAACACAGATCTCTGGACCTGACCGGTCTTGAGCTCTGCACAGCATAGCTGATTGCAAGACACCAAATAAGACTTCTAAACCTGGATGCTGATTTTCTGTGCACGCACGGGTGCGGTTCCAGGAGAGCAGAGAAGCTTACTCTACAGCAGCTAACAGATAAGACTTTCATTATTAAGAGACTGCTTATATCTGCTTATTTCATGCTATATGTTTTGGGGCTGCGAGACATGCTTGACTTAGGGACTTGTGAATTAATTACATGGTATTTTCACTAGAGATACTCCCAAGTGAATAGAAGCTTTGTTCCACCCCCCCTGTGTTTGGATGATTTCCTGATGAAAAGGAAAAGGCACAATAAAGCCTTATTATAATGTCACCTTATAAAAGTCTCCAATTGTGTACCTCTGTGAGCGTCCGTCTACATATGGTGTCCGAAGTGAGATGAGAGGTGTCTTTGAAGTTAAAAAGGACCGGAGATTTTTATGTGAAATTTTTTTTATGCTTTTTGCCTACAAATAAGTCTGAGCAACTTAGAAAAAACCTCATGCAGCAGAGATCAGAGTTAAAGGGACACACCACTGAAACTTACACTGCATTGAAACTTAAAAAAAAAAAAAACACAGATGGACTCTTTGCCCCAATCCCAAGAGGAGAGAGACTGCTGAAACAGCTAACCTTATTTTGCCTATCACAAAGTGTAATATGGTCATTGAAATAGGGGTTTTGCCTTCCAGCCATAGTCAGGGTTCAAGAAGTGAGTCAGCCCTTAAAAAGGGATAGGTGTTTGTTGTTTTCAAAAGTTTCGCTGAAGCAGTGAATACAGATGGTGACCCACGAGTGGTACTGATTTTGCAAATAAAGGTTGCCACACCGAATAGGGCTACCAGCTGTGAATGGAGTATATGCAGAAAAGTGTGAAAATTGATACAAGACTGTGCTGAAGCAGGGGAATTTTTAGCAAACAAATGCCGAGTGTAAAATTGCCCTATAGGGGAAAAAGGTTTTTCAAAGCCAATTGCTGAGTGTTGAGTCACCCTGCCGGGAATGAAAGAAATAGTCCACTGCAAAGAATGTTTTTTTTTTCTGCAGGTAAAAAAAAAAAGTCTCTCTATATATATCTTGGGAGCAAAAACAGACACCCAAAGTGTGAAGTGTGAATGCCATAATACCCAAAGATGAGACTGAAAATTACTGAACTCAGGCAGAAAACCAAATTCTGTTGCTGAAGCGGAGAGATTACACCTAGCAAGTAAATGGTGTAAAGCAAACAGAAGTTTTTTCCTAGCAACTACACATTCAGCATACCTAATGAGAGATTACACCTAGCAAGTAAATGGTGTAAAGCAAATAAACTTTTTTCCCTAGCAACTGCACATCTTGTATACCTGATAAGAGAAAATGCATGCACAGTACTGCTGATATTGAAAAAAATAAAAATAAATTATCCAAGAAAGAAAAGTCTACAGAGATGCCTGTGAGAGCTACGACCTCTGCAAGCAAAATATGCCCATCTGTAGGACTACCACAATTGGGGGTTCTAGCAAATACAGTGGCAACAGCTGCAATAGCGCCTCCTGAGGTCAGGAAGAAAATTGCACCCGATAGCCTAAAAATGGAGGACAAGATGCAGCGTTCCTGTAATGAACCCTACCCCACGGAAGAGTGGCCCTTCCAGTCCAATAAAGAGGAAGACATCTCTTACGGGGAACCCGAACCGAGTCACATCCACAAAACACCCCAAGAATGGTGGGGGTGCCTGAACTCGGCACGAACAGAAAAAAACGCCCTCTATGATGACGAATATGGTCGACAAGAGAGAGCGGGAGCAGCAGATCACCCAATATTTCTGACAGCTAAAGCAACTGCAAGAAAAGCCTGGCGTATATAATAAAGCTGCTAAAGCATCAAATAAAGAAGGAGACCCCAGTATTCCGGATGGGACGGAGTCATCCAAAACAAAAAAGCGGAAAAAGAAAAGCGGTTCTTCACTTACCGTGGAAGGAACAGACACGTCCGCAGATCCTGTGGAGGAAAAGGGGGACCGAGTTGCCCTGCAGCCTAGAAAAAATGGAGAATTCGTCCTGCGGTTAACCGAATATCCAGAGGGCCCAAGGCAGAAGCCTAAAGAAGTGTCTGTCCAGTGCCAACAGTGAGGAACCCTCAACCAACCATCCCAGGGAAGTGGAGCCGGAACCAGTGAGTGACGATCCCTTGACCAGCCCTGAAGATGCCCTGAAAAATGCCAGGCATGACTGTGATATGCTCCGTGAACAATTGAATCAAAAGGAAGATGGTTACACAGAGCTACAGAAAAATAACGTGAGGCTACCAAAAGATGTGCTCACAATTTACTCTTTAGCCAGGACAGAATTGGACGATCTCAAGACTGAGCTAGATACTGCAAATGCTACTATTTCCGCCATGGATGAAAAGCAAGAGCCAATCTGATAAAATGGTGGCTACGCTAAAGCGGAAGTATGAGGAGGCACTGAAGCAGATGACAGTCTTCCAGCAAGAGGTTCACACTCTTCGCATAGAGCTGAATGCCTCACAACAGGAGGTCAACAGTGTCCTGATAGAGGTGGACATATCTCAGAAAGAGGTTCAGACACTCCACAGAGCACTGGATGCCTCACATCATGAGACCAACAGCTGCCGCACAGACCTGGAAGTTTCCAGAAAGGAACTACAGTCTCACTGAGGAGTTGGACATTTCAAGGGACGCAGAGCACCGACTGCAGAACCAACTGCAAGGTCTGCGTACACACCTCCAGTATGCTGAGGAGAAGCAGCAAACGCTGCAGGAAGAAAAGCTGCAGGCAGCTAAAGAGGTACAAGCGCTGCAGGAACGTCTGAATACCCAGTACGTCCCCACAGAGCAGTATGAGGAGCTAAAGGCCACGCTGCATGTCTTCAGAGCATCGTTGGAAGCGGAGCTTCAATACCAGGTGACTCTGTATGAGAGGGAATGTGAGAAGGCTCAGAAACTGGAGCAAGAGCTGGAGAGACAGAGAGACTGTTCCATTCCCTTGAGTAAGTACACCAAGGAGAAAACAGACGCAGCAGCAACCTTGCCGAAAAAAATTACAGAGCTCCAGAATATGAAGGAGACACTGATACAGACTCAGAGAAAGCAAAGTACGCAGATAAATTCCCTGAGAAGAGACTTGCAAGACGCACTCAAAAAGCAGGGATCTCTTGCGGATGAGATTACAGTCCTACAAGGACAAGTATTGGCTCTGCCCAAGCACCAGTATCCCACAGTAACTAATGCCTGTGAGGACAAGGGTACAGTGAGAGTTGGGGACTCCATGCACCTTCAAAACAAGATTATGAAGTTTGAGCCACCTAAGAAAGCACTAGCCAAACCTACAGCTGCCCAACAGGCAACAAACAGAGATAGGAGTGCAGAATCAAAGCCAGAAGAATCCTTAGCTGAGGAAGCTGAAAAGATAGGACGTTCTCTGGAAAGGGCGGTGGAGGTGCAACTCAGTCCCAAAGAAGCTGAACTGGCGACTCCGTTGTGTGGAGGAGGTGCAGAAAGACCGCTTCAAAAGCGGAAAACTCTAAGGGCTAGTCCTAACTGCTCTAAAACTGTTGCCATACAGTTTGACTACAAAAAGAGGAGTGCCCGACGCAACAGAAATCTCATGACCGCGCACTCGGTAAAAAGACTTTACTTAGAAAAAGTCCTCCTCGAGCGACTGAGGAGTGCTGATCTCAAACACCTTCAGGAGGAGACACGAATAAACTGGAGAAAGGGCTCCAATCCCAGCAGGACTGAGGGTTCTCTTCCTCCATCCACTCTCATTCAAGTCACGGAGATATCTAGAATGAGAGTGGAAGGATGGGCTTTGGCCGTGGCAAGCCCGAGCTTCCCACAAACAGGGGAGGTATGTAACAGGGGAGTTATCCCTGTTCAAGTAATGTGCCTCTAATCCAGCAGTGTGGTGGTTAACTGCTGGTAGTCAAGTAACAAACACCACCTGCCTGATTAGATTGCTTACAAAAGCCTGTCTTGTGAGACAGGAAGTGACTCCTTAGCTCACTTGTGGGCTGAACTTTGGAGACAGAGCAGGGTTCTTGAGTCTCCCAGGAGATACTGACCAAGAGAACACAGATCTCTGAAGCTGACCGGTCTTGAGCTCTGCACAGCATAGCTGATTGCAAGACACCAAATAAGACTTCTAAACCTGGATGCTGATTTTCTGTGCACGCACGGGTGCGGTTCCAGGAGAGCAGAGAAGCTTACTCTACAGCAGCTAACAGATAAGACTTTCATTATTAAGAGACTGCTTATATCTGCTTATTTCATGCTATATGTTTTGGGGCTGCGAGACATGCTTGACTTAGGGAGTTGTGAATTAATTACATGGTATTTTCACTAGAGATACTCCCAAGTGAATAGAAGCTTTGTTTCCCCCCCCCCCCCCCCTGTGTTTGGATGATTTCCTGATGAAAAGGAAAAGGCACAATAAAGCCTTATTATAATTTCACCTTATAAAAGTCTCCAATTGTGTACCTCTGTGAACGTCCATCTACACTCCTGCAGCATTATTATGATGTGAGCTCATATCTCTCTTACACACAATATGAGATAAATACTCCCAGAAACACACACACACACACACACACACACACACACACACACACACACACACACACACACACACACACACACACACACACACACACACACACACACTCTCATATAAATACTCCCAGAACCACACAAACACACTTCTCATAATCTGACAGTAACAAGTAGGAAAAAGTGGAATTAATAACTGCTCCAAACCCAGCTGCTCTAAAGACACATGCAGACAGACATACTACACGCAGACATATCTATTTAATGTTGTTAAGTATATGTAAGAGACATGTGCAGAGGTACAACCAGGGAGACATATTTGGGGAAAATAACCCATGGCTTTTATTCAGCCCGTAGCTTTAAGGAAGCACACAAATAAATAAACAGCCTATCCCTGTGTAAGGAATAACTCACTCTCCCAGTCCCTATCGTCAGAGCTGGGAGGAGAGGTCTCTTGCCAGCCAATAACAACCAAAGTCCAAAGAGGCACCTGTAAGCAGGGGGCTCTTTATGTCAGTCTCTGGGTTGTGTCCATTTGGGGCCACCCTCTGGCGGGTTCCAGGGTCCGCTGTGTCCTGGATGTAACGGGTCTGCTTTCAGGGTGTCTCCCCTGCAGTGTAAGCAGGAGGCTTTTCTACTTATCTGATGAGCCAGATGGGGATTGGTTAATTGTCTGTAGCTGCAATTAACCAGCTCCCTGCTGGATTCCTCAGACCAATACAGGCTTTCTGTGGAAGCCCTTTTAGACGGGGGCTCTGCCCTGTCACAGTGTGTCATAAGGTAATTATGTGAGTACACTAACTCCCTGTGCCCACCACTCACCTGGCATATCTGGCAGCATCCAGCCTTCCACCTTCTTACTTGGCACCTGGATCACCTTTTCCGCTGCCCACGTGGCATCCTATAGCAAGAAGAGACCAATGAGGAGGTGACAGACACAGTGACACAGGGTTCATATGGCTCATCGAGTGTGACCCCCCTACTGATGGATAGTGACAATGAGAAAGTACCCATACCCATTCAGTCTGTCCTTCTCACTACTGGGTGATAGTCAAACAAGATCAATAGTTTAAAGAGCAGTCCCTCCCACAACAAGGTGACACAGACAGAGGGTACCTACAGCCCAGGGACGCTCTCCCTTTATGTTGCTTTCAGCCCCTCATAGGCCTGCCTCCCTCTCTATACTAGTCTGCACCGGTCTCCCTCTCTATACTAGTCTGCACCGGTCTCCCTCTCTATACCAGCCTGCACCTGCCTCCCTCTCTATACCAGCCTGCTCCTGCCTCCCTCTCTATACCAGCCTGCTCCTGCCTCCCTCTCTATACCAGCCTGCACCTGCCTCCCTCTCTATACCAGCCTGCTCCTGCCTCCCTCTCTATACCAGTCTGCTCCTGCCTCCCTCTCTATACCAGTCTGCTCCTGCCTCTCTCTATATACCAGTCCGCTCCTACCTCCCTCTAACCCCATCTGTCTCCCCCAGACCTCCTACTGCTCTCCTTGCCCATCTCCCCAGACCTCCTCCTGTTGCATGTCTCCCCCAGATATCCTCCTCCTACTTTCCCTGCCTGTCTCCCCCAGATCTGCTCCTCCTCTCCTTGCCCGTCTCCCCCAGATGTCCTCCTTCTCTCCCACATATCTCCTCTCCTTGCCATTCACTCCTAGACCTCCCCCATATCCCCCACCCCCGGTTCTGTTCTTACTTGGGTCTTGTAGAAGCGGAAGACGGAGCTGCTCAGGGCACAGCCCACCAGGCCTTGGTCTGCATCAGGATTGTGCAGGAATCGGACCTCCAGCGGGATTAGCCCTTCCTCCCCCAGGTCAATCGTCTGTATCTGAGTGTGGCGGGTCCAGTCCCATACGTGCAGGCTATGACCGTACAAACCTGAGCGAGGGTGAGTAAGTGTGTAAACGTGAGATCCTTGCAGTAGCGATGACGCAGTCTCGCGTATCAATATGTATTGCGATGAAATAATAACATTTGCCTCCTTCATTAACCCTTTCACCACCAGAAGGGTGAGCAAACCAAGAGCCGAACACTGAACCCCACAAGATCAAATATAATAAAACATACATTGTTCCTCCAAATGCTTCTGGAACAGAAAAGTACCGGAGGATCCGACACAATCATAGGAACCTAGAATGTGACGACAGGTAAGAACCACATCGCTCCCCCAGTCTGACAGGTCTCTCCCCGTCTGCCCAGTCTCTCCCCGTCTGTTCAGTCTCTCCCCGTCTGCCCCAGTCTCTCCCCGTCTGCCCCAGTCTCTCCCCGTCTGCCCCAGTCTCTCCCCGTCTGCCCCAGTCTCTCCCCGTCTGCCCCAGTCTCTCCCCGTCTGCCCCAGTCTCTCCCCGTCTGCCCCAGTCTATGAGAAAATACTTATGGCATTTTTTTTTTGGTTACTTTTTATTTAGCGTTTTCAAGACAGATTCACAAGATATTTAACATATATCACATAACGCATTTACAGGACAAGAAATTGGGGTTAAATAATATTGGGGAAGGGGGGGGGGGGGAAATGCGGGTTGTAAGGCTGCAGCCCCGCTGCGAGGCAGGCGGCACGTGCAGCCGAGTCCCCCGGTTTGCAGAGAGCTGCAGGGAAAAAGACGGGGGGAGGGCGTGACGGGGGCGCGGCCGTGACGTCACCCGGCAGGTTCGCCCTCATTGGCTGAACCGCCGGGCTGCGTGGCCTAGCGCTCCGTCAAGACTGCTGATCTCAATTTTCTTGAGAGCAGGAGTTTCTCTCAGCGCAGCGGCCGCCCCTCGCAGCGGGCACGGTCCCACTGAGGGGCGGCTCTTGTCCCTGCAGCGTCCGCCACAGCGGGCGCTGCAGTATCCAGTGGGGACCTGGCCTAAGACAAGTACATGACATAAAGTGCCACTATTAACATTTAGATATATTCCTTCAGCATTAGGACTCCAGTAGATCCATATATCACCTAGAATCGTATTTGTTTATGAAAGTGTGTGAACCAGGGCTCCCAAGTATCAATAAATCTATTGGCGGAGTCGTGGAGATAAGACGTCAGTCTCTCGAGGTACGCCACATCCCATATTTTATTACAAACACACTGGAAAGGGGGCGGGGTTTATGTTTCCAGAAGCGAGCAATGGAGCATCTTGTTGCATAAAAAGATATGAGGGATTAATTTAGACTCGATGTTGCTTAAATTGGGAATTGGCACCCCCAGAATCACAATGAGGGGGTTTCTATGATTACGGAAGCCAGATACCTCTTCTGCCAATTGAAGAATTTTGTCCCATAGGTGTTTAATTTTAGGACATTCCCACCAGATATGTAGGATGGAACCCGGGCCATCACACGCCCTCCAACACATAGGTGATACACTTGGGTAAATTGAATTTAGTTTTACCGGGGTGTAGTATGAACGATATAGGATTTTATATATATTTTCCTTAATAACTACACAGGTGGAGTTTTTACCTGCTGCTTCCCAAATATCTCGCCAAGTTTCCCATGCCAACATATAATTGTCTGCTTTAGGGTCACTAGGGATGCATGGAGAGGACAGAGGTGATTCCCTTGGTTCGAGATTGGGGGTTACACCAGGATTCAAATTGGGTCATTTTTAGTGGTATTTTTTCTTTGTATTTAGATTGGATGAGGTGTCTAAGCTGCAGATATCTATACAATGTGGTATTTGGAATATATTACATTGTGATTGCATTGTAGGGAAGGTCTTAATAGTAACGTAAATCCATCACATCTCTCACCCAACTAACTACATGTTGCGTCCATAGATTTGGTTGGTTCTTATTGTAACCTGGCGAAAAAGAAGATTTTGAGAACAAAGGGTACATCATGGAGAAGGGGGTGGTCAAGTTGTTTCTGGATTTAAGGCAATCCCACAAATTACATGAAAAGGTTAAAACTGGATTTTTATATACGGACTGTGGCCTACTGTTCTTTCCCAGCCAGAGGATATGCCGGAGCTCCTCAGGGTGGCAAATCAAATCTTCCACTTCTACCCATCTTTTCTCAGTTGGGTTATCATGCCAACTGATTAATTGTCCTAGGTGAGCTGCTTTGTAATATCTCTTGAGCTCCGGAAGCGCCAATCCACCCTGTGACCTGGGGCGATATACAATGGATCTTTTAATCCGTGGCTTTTTATTTTGCCAAATGTAGCGAATGATTCTACTTTGTAGTAGGTGCAATTATTTGTCCAGGACTTTAACTGGTAGTTTCTGAAAAAAATATAGAATCTTAGGGAGGATATTCATCTTTATCGATGTGATCCTACCGAACCAGGATATCTGGTAGGAATCTCAATGGGATAGATCTTTGTATATTTGTTTAAAAAGAGGGGCATAATTATATTTATACAGTGGGTTGTTATCTTTGGTGAGATGGATAACTAGGTATTTAGTTTTATGGGGATCCCATTTAAAGTCAAAATTGGTTTGGATGAGTTTGACTGTGTGGCTGGGAAAATTTAGAGCTACCGATTTCGTATGATTAATTTGATAGCCTGAGAGCTTACCAAAGGAATACAAATTCTGGAATAGGTTAGGGAGTGAAATTAACGATTTTGTGAGGGACAATATTATATAATCGGCAAATAGAGCTATCTTATATTCATGGTTTTTAACATGAATTCCTAAGATGTTGGGGTTGTTTCTATTTAGGGCTGCTAATGGCTCAATGGATATTGCAAATAAGAGAGGGGACAGGGGACATCCTTGGCGAGTTCCGTTATTTATGGGAAATAAGGAGGAGTTGACTGTATTGGTTTTGACTGTGGCCGAAGGGGAGCTATATAGAATTTTGATACTATCTATACATTTTTCACTGAATCCCATTTTTGTTTTTTTTAGGGTAGAGAACATAAACTGCCAGTTAAGACGGTCAAAAGTCTTTTCAGCATCTAGTGATGATAGGAAGGCCGGGGATTTCGACTGGTGAGCTATGTGAGTAAGGTTAATAAGACGTCTAGTATTATCTAGAGCCCGTCTCCCTTTTATAAATCCTACCTGGTCCGGATGAATCAATTGTAGGCAACAGTGGATTAAGTCTATTTGCAATAATGTTGGCATATAATTTAATATCTGTATTTAGTAGGGATATTGGTCTGTAATTGGAGCAATTTAGGGGGTCTTTATCTTCTTTGGGAATAATTGCTATTGACGCCTGCAGCATTGTTTTAGGAGGGGCTTGTCCTGTTAGAAAACTGTTCAATAATTTGGTGAGTTGGGGGATAAGGACCATTGCATTTTTTTATAATAGAGATTGGAAAATCCATCCGGACCAGGAGCTTTCCCCCCCCTTAAGGGATTTGATCGCATCAGATATCTCCAATTATGTAATTGGGGCTTCTAGCGGCAAAATATCCTCACCTGAGAATTTTGCAAGATTGCATTTGGACAAGAACAAATCAATGTCTGCTGACAATTGAGGTTCTGAGGTCCTCCTTCGCTTCTCTGGGAAGTTGTAAAGAGCTGCATAAAAATCTCTGAACTCGGAGCAGATATGTTCAGGATCATAAGTTATGCCACCCGTTTGTGTGCGAATACTGTGTGTTCTAGATTGGCATTGCTTTGCTTTTAGTTTATTTGCCAGCATTTTGTCTGCTTTATTACTCGTCAGAGAAATTTTGTTTTGTCCAGCTCATGGCCCTTTCTGCTCTAGCAGCTAAGAATTGGTTTAGTTCCCCTCTTGTTCGTATAATTTGGCTATAAATTTGTTTTGTTGGGAGTGCTTTTATGAAGCTTTTCTAATTCTTCCAGTTTGTTAGTTAGGGGATCGATTTGATTTTTTTCCTGTTTTCTTTTCCAGGAGGACAAGGCTATTAATTTCCCTCTGATTACCGTTTTATGGGCTTCCAATACAGTGGAGTGGGGGACGTCTGGAGTGGAGTTAATGCTGAAATATCGCATGGTTTCGGTGCAGCTCCTCGAGTGTCCTGGGGTGCCGCCTCCAAAGCGTTGCTATTTTAGGCCCAGTGTTTCCAGGGTTAATATACCCACTTCAGGTGAGGCCAGGACATGGAATGTATTTTTATAAGAGAATAATAGCTTGCAGGGAAAACCCCATCTATATTTGAGTCGGTTTTCACGCAGGATGAGTGTGATCGGGCGGAATTCCCGACGTTTGCCTAGTGTGGCTTGAGCCAGCTCTGGGAAAAGTTATGTGGACCCTTCAAATTTTATTTGGCTTTGCACCCTGGATGCTCTCAGAATTTCTTCCTTTATTCGGAAGTAGTGAAGTCGGACAATAATGTCATGAGGTTTGTCCGTCGCCAGGTTTTTGGGCTTTGAAGCTCTGTGAGCTTGAAGCTGTTTTTCTGTCAGGGCCGGGACAAGAGAGGTAAAGAGTCTTGACAAACAAGCATCCAGAATGTCGTTACTTTTTTCCTCAGACACGTTTCTGATCCTTATGTTATTCCGCCTGGATCTATTTTCGTAGTTTTCCAACTTTTCTAGTTTTGAGTGCACCTGCGTTTGTAGCTCAGCTATGTCCTTGGAGTGTTGAGCCTGCGTTTGTAGTTCAGCTATGTCCTTGGAGTGTTGAGCCTGCGTTTGTAGCTCAGCTATGTCCTTGGAGTGTTGAGCCTGCGTTTGTAGCTCAGCTATGTCCTTGGAGTGTTGAGCCTGCGTTTGTAGTTCAGCTATGTCCTTGGAGTGTTGAGCCTGCGTTTGTAGTGCAGCTATGTCCTTGGAGTGTTGAGCCTGCGTTTGTAGCTCAGCTATGTCCTTGGAGTGTTGAGCCTGCGTTTGTAGTTCAGCTATGTCCTTGTAGTGTTGAGCCTGCGTTTGTAGCTCAGCTATGTCCTTGGAGTGTTGAGCCTGCGTTTGTAGTGCAGCTATGTCCTTGGAGTGTTGAGCCTGCGTTTGTAGTGCAGCTATGTCCTTGGAGTGTTGAGCCTGCGTTTGTAGCTCAGCTATGTCCTTGGAGTGTTGAGCCTGCGTTTGTAGTGCAGCTATGTCCTTGGAGTGTTGAGCCTGCGTTTGTAGCTCAGCTATGCCCTTGGAGTGTTGAGCCTGCGTTTGTAGTTCAGCTATGTCCTTGTAGTGTTGAGCCTGCGTTTGTAGCTCAGCTATGTCCTTGGAGTGTTGAGCCTGCGTTTGTAGTGCAGCTATGTCCTTGGAGTGTTGAGCCTGCGTTTGTAGCTCAGCTATGTCCTTGGAGTGTTGAGCCTGCGTTTGTAGTGCAGCTATGTCCTTGGAGTGTTGAGCCTGCGTTTGTAGTGCAGCTATGTGCTTGGAGTGTTGAGCCTGCGTTTGTAGCTCAACTATGTCCTTGGAGTGTTGAGCCTGCGTTTGTAGCTCAACTAGGTCCTTGGAGTGTTGAGCCTGCGTTTGTAGTGCAGCTATGTCCTTGGAGTGTTGAGACTGCGTTTGTAGTGCAGCTATGTCCTTGGAGTGTTGAGCCTGCGTTTGTAGCTCAGCTATGTCCTTGGAGTCTTGAGCCTGCGTTTGTAGTGCAGCTATGTCCTTGGAGTGTTGAGCCTGCGTTTGTAGCTCAGCTATGTCCTTGGAGTGTTGAGCCTGCGTTTGTTGCTCAACTATGTCCTTGGAGTGTTGAGCCTGCGTTTGTAGCTCAACTATGTCCTTGGAGTGTTGAGCCTGCTTTTGTAGTGCAGCTATGTCCTTGGAGTGTTGAGCCTGCGTTTGTAGTTCAGCTATGTCCTTGGAGTGTTGAGCCTGCGTTTGTAGCTCAGCTATGTCCTTGGAGTGTTGAGCCTGCGTTTGTAGCTCAGCTATGTCCTTGGAGTGTTGAGCCTGCGTTTGTAGTTCAGCTATGTCCTTGTAGTGTTGAGCCTGCGTTTGTAGCTCAGCTATGTCCTTGGAGTGTTGAGCCTGCGTTTGTAGTTCAGCTATGTCCTTGTAGTGTTGAGCCTGCGTTTGTAGTTCAGCTATGTCCTTGTAGTGTTGAGCCTGCGTTTGTAGCTCAGCTATGTCCTTGGAGTGTTGAGCCTGCGTTTGTAGTTCAGCTATGTCCTTGTAGTGTTGAGCCTGCGTTTGTAGCTCAGCTATGTCCTTGGAGTGTTGAACCTGCGTTTGTAGTTCAGCTACTGTATGTCCTTGTAGTGTTGAGCCTGCGTTTGTAGCTCAGCTATGTCCTTGGAGTGTTGAGCCTGCGTTTGTAGTTCAGCTATGTCCTTGTAGTGTTGAGCCTGCGTTTGTAGTTCAGCTATGTCCTTGTAGTGTTGAGCCTGCGTTTGTAGCTCAGCTATGTCCTTGGAGTGTTGAGCCTGCGTTTGTAGTTCAGCTATGTCCTTGTAGTGTTGAGCCTGCGTTTGTAGCTCAGCTATGTCCTTGGAGTGTTGAGCCTGCGTTTGTAGTGCAGCTATGTCCTTGGAGTGTTGAGCCTGCGTTTGTAGCTCAGCTATGTCCTTGGAGTGTTGAGCCTGCGTTTGTAGTGCAGCTATGTCCTTGGAGTGTTGAGCCTGCGTTTGTAGCTCAGCTATGTCCTTGGAGTGTTGAGCCTGCGTTTGTAGTGCAGCTATGTCCTTGGAGTGTTGAGCCTGCGTTTGTAGTGCAGCTATGTCCTTGGAGTGTTGAGCCTGCGTTTGTAGTGCAGCTATGTGCTTGGAGTGTTGAGCCTGCGTTTGTAGCTCAACTATGTCCTTGGAGTGTTGAACCTGCGTTTGTAGCTCAACTAGGTCCTTGGAGTGTTGAGCCTGCGTTTGTAGTGCAGCTATGTCCTTGGAGTGTTGAGCCTGCGTTTGTAGTGCAGCTATGTGCTTGGAGTGTTGAGCCTGCGTTTGTAGTGCAGCTATGTCCTTGGAGTGTTGAGACTGCGTTTGTAGTGCAGCTATGTCCTTGGAGTGTTGAGCCTGCGTTTGTAGCTCAGCTATGTCCTTGGAGTCTTGAGCCTGCGTTTGTAGTGCAGCTATGTCCTTGGAGTGTTGAGCCTGCGTTTGTAGCTCAGCTATGTCCTTGGAGTGTTGAGCCTGCGTTTGTTGCTCAACTATGTCCTTGGAGTGTTGAGCCTGCGTTTGTAGCTCAACTATGTCCTTGGAGTGTTGAGCCTGCTTTTGTAGTGCAGCTATGTCCTTGGAGTGTTGAGCCTGCGTTTGTAGTTCAGCTATGTCCTTGGAGTGTTGAGCCTGCGTTTGTAGCTCAGCTATGTCCTTGGAGTGTTGAGCCTGCGTTTGTAGCTCAGCTATGTCCTTGGAGTGTTGAGCCTGCGTTTGTAGTTCAGCTATGTCCTTGTAGTGTTGAGCCTGCGTTTGTAGCTCAGCTATGTCCTTGGAGTGTTGAGCCTGCGTTTGTAGTGCAGCTATGTCCTTGGAGTGTTGAGCCTGCGTTTGTAGCTCAGCTATGTCCTTGGAGTGTTGAGCCTGCGTTTGTAGTGCAGCTATGTCCTTGGAGTGTTGAGCCTGCGTTTGTAGCTCAGCTATGTCCTTGGAGTGTTGAGCCTGCGTTTGTAGTGCAGCTATGTCCTTGGAGTGTTGAGCCTGCGTTTGTAGCTCAGCTATGTCCTTGGAGTGTTGAGCCTGCGTTTGTAGTGCAGCTATGTCCTTGGAGTGTTGAGCCTGCGTTTGTAGTGCAGCTATGTCCTTGGAGTGTTAAGCCTGCGTTTGTAGTGCAGCTATGTGCTTGGAGTGTTGAGCCTGCGTTTGTAGCTCAACTATGTCCTTGGAGTGTTGAGCCTGCGTTTGTAGCTCAACTAGGTCCTTGGAGTGTTGAGCCTGCGTTTGTAGTGCAGCTATGTCCTTGGAGTGTTGAGCCTGCGTTTGTAGTGCAGCTATGTGCTTGGAGTGTTGAGACTGCGTTTGTAGTGCAGCTATGTCCTTGGAGTGTTGAGCCTGCGTTTGTAGTGCAGCTATGTCCTTGGAGTGTTGAGCCTGCGTTTGTAGTGCAGCTATGTCCTTGGAGTGTTGAGCCTGCGTTTGTAGTGCAGCTATGTGCTTGGAGTGTTGAGCCTGCGTTTGTAGCTCAACTATGTCCTTGGAGTGTTGAGCCTGCGTTTGTAGCTCAACTAGGTCCTTGGAGTGTTGAGCCTGCGTTTGTAGTGCAGCTATGTGCTTGGAGTGTTGAGACTGCGTTTGTAGTGCAGCTATGTCCTTGGAGTGTTGAGCCTGCGTTTGAGTCGTGGCTTCAATTTGTTCAGCCATTTCAACTATGTGTTCTGTAATGGAATTAATTTCTTCCTTAAGATTTTTGTATAAATTGTTGGGATTGCGGTTTTAAGTTCTTTAATGATGCCCTCCATGTCCTTTTTAGAGACAGCTTGCGATTCACTCTCTGGTGGAGATTCTCTACCTGAGCTCCTTCCTTGTGACGTGGAGCTGCCAACTTCCTTGGGCCTCATGGATTTTTGCTGGAAGAATTGCGAAGCTTCCTGAGAGAGGCGTTGTTTAGGAGGCATGGCAAAGCGGTCAGGGTATTTCAGGTTTTGTTTAGTGTCAGATTCAGAGAGTTTCAGTTAGTGAGGACTGTTTTTGCTTTATTTTCTTGATTGTCCCCCTTCTACATAGAACCGAGCCACAGCATGGTCATTCCTTGAGTCATATGTATTTAATGGGTAGTGGGATTCCTGATTTTAATAATCTGTATGTTTTAATAGATAACAGAGTATTACAGGTGTTTCAACGTTTGTGTGATTTCAGAGCACCTCTGTAACCAGCACCCCACTTTGCTTCAGAGCACCTCTGTAACCAGCACCCCACTTTGCCTCAGAGCACCTCTGTAACCAGCACCCCACTTTGCCAAGGGTATGTTGAGATCTACTGACTTTGGCAGCCTTGGCCTCTGTCTTTTTCTCTACAGCCACGAGCGCTTTAGTGTGCATCCCCAGATGTAGAGGTTTTCCTCCTTCTGGATGGATTATTTGGGTCCTGTGGGTCCTACCTGCGGCCTCTCTTACCCTGTTTCCTTGGCCAGACTTCCCTCCTTAGGTTCTGCGTGCACCAGTATATTGCGTCTTTTTGTATTTTATTCTGCCTTAGGGAGCAGCTTCCTTTTATTCAGGGGACCCTGTATCAGATTTATAGATGACTTCAGGAAACTCCATTTAACCTCCTCTCCTTCAACCTTACAAAGGCCAGGCGGGCCTATATCGGGACCTGAAGCAAGGTAAGGCCTCTTTGATGAGGGGTTCTGTCCAGCTACATTCACCTGAGGCAGTAGGAGGAACACCCAGTGCAGGCCCGCTGCGTTGCAGTCCCCCACTTAGTGTTCTCTGTGAGGTCTAGAGAGCTATCCGCCTCCCACCTCCTTTGGCGGGGAGTCACCGGTCTCTCCTATGTCCTCCCGTCTGCAGCACACTTCCTTCAGATCTGGCTCTCACAGGTGGGCACGTTGTCTTGGGCGCTGATCAGCAACATTTTGTGGCGACGGTATCACCCGCACAGCACTGTCTCATGTGCGGCCCGTTTCCCTGTTATCTGCGGCGTTCCGCTATTCCCCCTAGGCTGTCAGGTCAAGGGGCCCTCCTTCTTCTGCTTAGCTGGATTCAGCTCCTCAACGCGGACTCGGCGGCCATCTTGTGGTCTCTGTGAGCGATTGCTCCGCTTCTGGATGATTCTGGTCGGGCAAGTAAGGAGACCCCAGAACTTGGGCTCTGTGTGCCAATACTTTTTTTTGTGGGGGGGGGGGGGGGTGAGGGGGGGAGAATAGATTTTTTATGTTTGGGGTTTTTATTTCGGCGCAAACTCTTTGTGCCAGCGGAGCCAACATGCGACCTGACTGATCAGCATCCTGGCCACACCCCCTCCATTATTTTATTTTTATAAACCACAATGAATTACATTTTTAATGTATTATAATGTAACAAGCATTTTTGTGTTTCTATAGCAACCATTTACAAAGTCACATCCCCTTCCACTTCCGAAACAGGCCCTGGCACACCCCTTTTTGAGCCCTAGCTTCTCTCAAGCAGTGCATCAATTGTATACGAAGACTGCCAGGTCACATGATCTTCCCCACAGAACTTTGCATCTTTGGTCCTCTTCTGCTGCAATGCCAGCCATTTAGTGAACCCGAGCCAAATCTTTGCGATCGATCTCCAACTTAGCTAAAAACGTATCATTGTGTGGATTATATTGATGCACATATTAATGTTGGGTGGGGGGGGGGGGGGAGAGGGGGGTGGAAGGGTTGAACTCCAGCTTGATTTGCTGCTTTTAGGGGCTTATTCCATAACTGCCGGAATTTCAGACACTTTGGCGGGTGTAAAATAAGCCCCTTAATCTTAAAGCTAATCGGGGATTGGTGTAATAATTTAGTCATTTTTATCGTTAATGGAAAATCTGAATATTTGAAGGACTAAATAAGGCTGCTCCTGTAAAGGCTTGAGGGGGGGGCGCGGAGTCGCAGTGGGGAAGGATATGGTAGATCGGCTCCCGTCCCTTACCGGCTGCTACGTCCTCCATCCTGAAACCGCCGTTGACGACTTTAGGGGCCGCAGCTTCACTGCTGATCATGACGTTGTGACGTGGCTGGTACCAGAAGTCATAGCCAAAAGGGGCGGCCTGTCCCTCAACCTCCCAGTTCCCCTTCACCTCAAAGGTTTCACCGTCCAGCAGCACGAAGCCTCCTGAGATACAGAGCCAGAAACACAGCATTACAGTCACAAAAACGGCCTGGAAGGAGCACAACTACCTGTGAAGTGGGAGAACCAGGGCTCGCAATCCTTCTGCCTTCCCTGTGCACAATTAGATTGTAAGCTCCTAGAGCCAGATGGAAGTTATTTACTGCAGTCTCACGGCAGCAAACTTGGGACAGACCTAGATTTCCCAAAGGAAAAAATCCAAATGCTTTCCATGTAGTAAAATAACAGAGGCGGGAGGAGGGGGTGTGATGCCTCTCATTGGACCAACAAGTTGTTAATATGTTACAAGCTTTCCAACCTCTCAGGGTCCTTCATCGGGTCGGGAGAACCCTACTTTCCATGCACTTCCTGCTCTTTGAGGAACAAAGTGCTGTTTTTTGCACCAGTTCTGCACCTGGGAGACTTTAGTAGATATAGCCCTTATGGCGCAGGTAAAATTACCTGAATCGCACTGCGAGAAAAATCCACTGAAACAACAAAACCAGCCCCAGAGTATGAACAGAATATGTGCTGGTGCTGCGGGGTGAGTTCTGATCCATAACACCCAGGTCAGGATGAAGAATTGTTGGTTCCAAAATGCTGGAAAAAGCTTTTTTTGTGCAAAACCTGATTGGGAAATGATGCTTTGGGCGCATTATTTACCACGCTATGCATCTTATGTGAATATTAGCATTTCCCCAAGTTCCGCATGAAACTAAAGATTCATCTCGCTGGATGTGCGCTTTCCCCCCCTCCGTGTCCTTGTCACCATGTTTGTGTGGGTGCAGGGGTGGTGTTAGCACCTTTGGCATTTCCCGAAGGGTCCCCCAAGGTGCTGATCATAACCTCCCCGCTTCCCAGGCAGTGCACCGAGTGCGGATTCGCCAGGTTACACGTCCAAAAGATATCCACTGGTTCCACCATCTGCAGAGAGGGGAGAGCCTGAGAATTATTATTTGTTACTATTAAAAGTTTTTTGTTTTAGTATTTTAATTGTGGATGTCTTTGCCACGTGTGTTGGCTGTCAGATATCATTCGGACAATACTTTACCATTCTGGACTCACTAGCCTTTTAGTGGATATTATATCCTTATGTACTCATTTATATTCTAATTGGGACTTTAGTTCCTCCTGTGGATATTATATCTTTATGTATATAGCTACGACCATCACCTGGAGTGCAATGAATAGGGGACTGTTGATACCTTGTCACTTTCTTTGTGGTTTCTGAAATATATATAGTTTCCCCTTGCACCAGGTTCATATTAATCAACTATTTGATATTTAGGCTTGAGCAGTATCTCACTATCATCTTTCTGGGGTTATGATTCTGCCTAGTCACTCAGAACCATGTGATGGGGAAGGGGTGGTGCCCTGTGTGGGACCACAAAGTTAACGCCATAAGGCCATTGTAATCCCAAAGGGGGGTTACAATTCTTTAAACGTGTTTGTAACGGTAACATAATATTCTCAGCATTATTTTGTGCCCAGGAAATGCCTGAAAACGAGAGGTGACCATTTATTTTTTCCTTGGTAAAATATTCAATAAATAATAGTTTGTAATGATACTTGCGCACCTTGTGCATGCGTGGAGCGCGCTGGTCGGTGCCCACGTCCACCACGTAGACACGTGAGGAGATTACACTGGGCATGATCAGCCGGTTCCTGGATTTCGTGGCGTCTCCGTAGCAGCTGCTGCAGGTGTTCCATCCCGTGTGATGTAGCTCGTCATTCATATTGGGCATCGGCAGGCGATGTATGACCTGCGCGGGAAACACATGACTTGGATGATACTGAGCATCAACACACAACAAAAAGCCATGCGTGCAAATGTCCTTTTTTTCCAGGTTACACTAGTTTAAAGCAGAAATACATAAACAATCCTATGTGCGTTATTTTTTTATTGTTCATTTATTTGAAATTTTTATGCGATACAAGAAAAAGAAAAGGGAGAACTTGGGGAAACAATACATGTATAATAAAGGTACATTATACATGGGGGGGAAGAGAGAATAAAAGATTAATTTTGACAGATACAATATTTATTTCAGGATTCCAGATCTTTATTCTGACCTTTTGAGTTTGATGAGCTTAATCATATCCATTGGCAAATTAACATCAAGTGATTAAGAACAATTACATTTAAAGCCTGACAGTTCTCTATCACTCTTCAGGACTTGGAACAAATTAGGGAGAGAGGTGAGAGGTATCAAGAGTCGAAAAATACATTGTCCACACAAGGTGGAATTTTATACAGTACTCCTCATTACCCATCTCAGGGTTCAATCTGATCACAGCTGCCAGGGGTTCAATACACAAAACAAATAGTAGCGGGGACAAAGGGCACCCCTGTCTGGTACCATTGGGTATACAAACTAGATTGGAAAGAGGACCTGTAAAACTGACTCTAGCTGAGGGAGAATGATACAGTCCATGGACAGCCATACAAAAAAGGTTTCTGTGTTTTTTAATAACTCAGTTGTGTAATATTATATAATATTTACTGCATTTCATCCCCTCCACTCACCCACACCCTTGCACATTTCAAGCTCTACTTCTAGAAACCCCTTTTCCTCCTGGATAAGAAGCCCCCCCGGACGTGGCCCAGCCACTCGCAGGCGGATTACCTTGGAGAATGTTGAAGAGTTAGGGTTCACATCCACAGTGGCCAGGTAATCTGGTTTCTCTATCCCAGTGTTGCGGTAAATACATGGCACGTAAATAATCTCCTCTCTGGGACCTGCGGGGAGAGAGCAGGAGAGAGGCTCATACCCAACATGATCACCAAGCACGTAAATAACTCACTCTTTATAACGGAAAGCTCTGACCTCTGACCCTCCTATGGCTCTGATACCTGTGTGTGCCCATTTGCATAGGGTGAGAACTTTCCTTTGCATTAATTCACCTAGTAACTGGGAGAGACTTACCTTCCCTACAGAGCTAAGCATGCAACCTGAAATGTCGCAGTCATGATAATGTAATGAGATATGTAATTTAATCCATCGGGTGCTTCAGGGGTTAAAAAAGTACAAATTAGGATTAAAAAATGCCATATATGGGTTGTGACCGGTCCAGGCTTGTCATGGGTGGATGCTGTGCTTCAAACCGAACTTAATTGGGGGGAGGCCTGTCATGGATAGCCCATAAAAAGTGACACATAGGGTTTAGGGGGATCATGGACATGGCAGATGCTGGTCTGGTGGCTTCAAAGAAAGCTAAATGTTTGTGAGCGATTGCTGGTACATTCCAGAGGAAGGTGACCCACCGGTTATGCCCTCATTGAAGGAATTAATTAAAAATGAGAATATCATGTGATGTCATCTCCTCTGCATAATAAGTCACAAATCTGTAATCGTGTCACCGAGGGGCACGTTCTGACATCACACGCGGTATGTTTAAGAGATAATAAGGGACAGATATTCCTTTGTTGCTTAAATTTAGGATTAAGACAGTCATGTTCGGTCTCTTTGCGTTCACCGTGAGCGCCTGGATCCATTGATGTGCCTCACGTGTGTGTAAGTATAAGTTAAGGAAAGTTATGAACACATTTAGATATTGAAAAGTTTAGTTAAACGTCATTTAGTAGGAGGTTTTTTTTTACTCTGTCGAAAAACTGTCAATCGCACGGCTGATTTACGACAGGGGCTAGGTTTATGTTGTTCCAATGGGAAAAAAATACTACATAAGAGAGCAAAAGATTATGAAAAATCAGATTTCTACAAAGGTACCAGGAGAGGAGAAAGCCTATAACATTTGGGTAATGTAATGTGTAGGGATGTCTATTTGATGTTTTATTCTATTATTTAAAAAAAACTGTTCTGTATTTTATTGTAATTGAATGTGCTTGTAATACCTTTTTCTGTAATCCAAGCACTGTATTTTTAAATGTATTAAAACATTTAATAAGTAATGCTTTGGCCTCTGAATGAACTGTTGCACGCTCTGGAGAGAATATTTACCTTTTCGGACACATTTTGCTACAATTTTTTTTGTGTTTTAAAGTGCATAGTCTTTTCTATAATAAACAGGGACGTGGAACCCTCGCAAATATTAATTTGGCATGTTTTGTTTGCATAACTATCTCAGGTGGTGGAAGTGTATAGATAAGTTGGCTAGAGTAGCCGTGTATAAACCCTGGGTGCATATCTAAGTCACGTGCCCACTTGTGTGCTGTTCAGGACAGGTGGTATATTGGGACGGATTTAGGGGAGATGTTAACTCATTTGAGGGACCCCTGCGGAGGTGAAGAGTGGGGCAGCTTGCGGGTTGTGTATTAATCCTTGATCCTGTAGATGAGATATTGTCCATTTGAGGAACCGTTGCAGAGGTGAAAAGTGGGAGCACTTGCGAGTGTGAGTTTTAACCCTTGTCCCGTATGCAGGTCGCGTGCTCACAGGGGTGCTGTACGTGACAGTCGCTGTAATCTGCAGAGCGTCACTGATCTGCAGAGCGTCCCTGTAACCTACAGAGCATCATTATTACCTGCAGAGTATTTCCTTTTCATGCAGAGCATTACTTCATACAGCAGAATGTCTCTATAATTTGCATAACATCTCTCTGATTATTTTTCTAGCAGTGAATCTTAACCAGTTTGCCGATACTCCGGCTCCCTGACATTTCACCTCTAATCATATAGATAAATAATACATAAAGATAAATCTCATCTCCAGCCCCTGTCGTTCCCAGCTGGGTGAAGGCCCAAGAATTGGTGGCATTACTCAGGGAGAAGTGGGAGATTTATTGCATCACACACACACACTATTACCTTTCATGGCATCCAGAGGTGTCTTGTATCCAGGACCACATGTTCCACACTTGGCTAAAAATGAGAAGAGACACAAACGTAAGCCCAGAATCTGAGATACACGCATCCCAGGGGCGTCTGCAAAGAATACACCCATTGCAGAGCCCCCAGGGCAGATCCCGGGGTATCCGCAGCGATGCCAGAGCACAGATTACAATGTTTGGTTAAATTGCCCTATGGCTGTAATTCTGATCTTCCAAGTAAAGCTTTACCTGTGTGTGTATGTATGTGTGTGTGTGTGTAATATATATACTTAGAAAGAATTTAATCAAACAAGCACAAGGGGTCAGTACATGTATGTATGCATGTATGTATGTATGCATGCATGCATGTGTATCTATGTTTATGTTTGAGATAGCCATTCATATATTATTATTATTTTGTTATTAAATAACTGTATAAATTGGTATAAGAACAGATCTCACATGAATCATTTTGACAGCAGAGAATGTTCAGTGGCCATTGTTACACAGGAAAGTATTTTCAGTAACAGAAGCGAGGTGTGGCTAGATTTCCGTACAGCTGTCTGGGGTTATCTGGGGAAACGCCAGCAAGGGGCATTGAGGTGCTACAAACAAACGTTGGTAAGATGATGCAATCATATCTGATAATAACTGCAGCAGTCCCTTATATGTACGATAAGGAGGTGTGACATCACGTTACATGGACAGGAGCTGGGGATGGTTCTGGAAGAAACACATGTAAAGCCATGTTCGGTCATAGTGCTGGGACTAGGAGGGCTGACTAAGGACCATGTTCTGTATACTAGACTGACAGATTGGTTAGATAAAATGCAGGTATACACTGCTCTGCACTGACACGATCACAGAAAGCGGTGCAGTGACACAGTGAAACATGCCAGCACCAGGAGGTCCACTTGTTCATTTAATACACCCCTAACCCACAATGATATAAAGAGCCAGGGGCGCACGAAAAGAAACAGGGGTACATTTATTCCCCAAATAAGATCCAATTAATAGAAAAAGGTGCATAATACAGAAAAAAGCTCTACTATGGCTTAACTCAATTTTGCAGGAAGTCTCGTCTTGTACCAAAACTACCTGTAACCCCCCCGCCCATATACACATACCAAAACTACCTGTAATTCCCCTGCCCATATACACATACCATAACTACCTGTAATTCCCCTGCCCATATACACATACCATAACTACCTGTAACCCCCCCGCCCATATACACATACCATAACTACCTGTAATCCCCCTGCCCATATACACATACCATAACTACCTGTAATCCCCCCGCCCATGTACACATACCATAACTACCTGTAATCCCCCTGCCCATATACACATACCAAAACTACCTGTAATTCTCCTGCCCATATACATACCAAAACTACCTGTAACCCCCCTGCCCATATATACATACCAAAACTACCTGTAATTCTCCTGCCCATATACACATACCATAACTACCTGTAATTCTCCTGCCCATATACACATACCATAACTATCTGTAGATCCCCTGCCCATATACACATACCATAACTACCTGTAATTCTCCTGCCCATATACACATACCAAAACTACCTGTAATTCCCCTGCCCATACACACATACCATAACTACCTGTAATTCCCCTGCCCATATACACATACCATAACTACCTGTAATTCCCCTGCCCATATGCACATACCAAAACTACCTGTAATTCCCCTGCCCATATACACATACCATAACTACCTGTAATTCCCCTGCCCATATGCACATACCAAAACTACCTGTAATTCCCCTTTCCATATACACATACCATAACTACCTGTAACCCCCCCGCCCATATACACATACCATAACTACCTGTAATTCCCCTGCCCATATACACATACCATAACTACCTGTAATTCTCCTGCCCATATACACATACCAAAACTACCTGTAATTCCCCTGCCCATACACACATACCATAACTACCTGTAATTCCCCTGCCCATATGCACATACCAAAACTACCTGTAATTCCCCTGCCCATATACACATACCATAACTACCTGTAATTCCCCTGCCCATATGCACATACCAAAACTACCTGTAATTCCCCTGCCCATACACACATACCATAACTACCTGTAATCCCCCTGCCCATATACACATACCATAACTACCTGTAATTCTCCTGCCCATATACACATACCATAACTACCTGTAATTCTCCTTCCCATATACACATACCATAACAATCTGTAATTCTCCTGCCTATAGCAGTCTAACAGTCTGTCTGTGCTAGAGCTAATTCCTGGGGATCTCTCTGGCAGCACAGTCTGTCTGGGCTAAAGAACCATGCTGTTTGTGCAGCACACTTTTAAAACTCCTTGATGAGCCAGGTGGAAATTGGCTAATTGACTCTTGCTGAAAGTAACCCGGATCCTTGCTGGACTCATCAGCTACAGACAGGAATTGTGTGTGCACCCTTTGTAAACAGGGGAAAGGCCCTGTCACACATACCCTAGTACTAGGAGTACACCATTATTTAAAATATATCTATTAAAAGCTAATTTTTATCCTCCATCAATTCATCACTTAGGGGAATTGAGTGCACACAACTGGGGTTGCTTTCTCCATTTGTAGTAGACACTCACATACTCCCGAGCAGAAAAAGCATGTTGACCCATCTGGGTCTAAGGTTCGCCGACCGCTAATCTCTACTCCTACAGGCTCCGGCTGTCTGATCCTCCCGTATGGGGGCGTAGTTTCCAGACCGGACGATGTCACTGAAGTTGGCAGTACAAGCGCGTTCTCATACTGATGGTACAGAGGAGAGGGCTGGATTGAAGTATGGACCAAACTACCATGGGATGTCCGCTTCTCTTCTTCTCTGCACCGCTACGAGAAGGCGCTCGTCCTGCCTCCGTTGGTGATGTCATCGATCAGGAAGCGGTTATGCCCCCAAACTCGAGGATCAGAGAGCCAGAGCTTCCGGTCTGCGAACCTTCAGGCACAGAGGGGTCAACATGCGTTTTCTGCTTGGGAGTATGTGATTTTTCTGCGCTACCAGCCATTTTTTACTTTTTAAAGCAATATCTGCACTATGGCCTCTATTTCTCTTTCCTTCATATATATGTAACACCACTTACACCCCCCCCCCCCCCCCAATCACAGATAGGGACCATGTGTGGGGAATCTACACGTATTACCAGGTGTGGTGCAATACCCGTCAGGCTCACAGGAGGCCTGAGCCTCCACTGATGGGAACCTGGGGTGTATCCTGGAACGGTACATACAGCGCCTCCACCTGTGCAGGGATTCTAGTGTGTAGAACAACCCCTGACACAGGAACCACATACAGTAACCACTTACACCAGATTATGGATAAAACAGTTTACTATATGCAACACAATATAACAATAACCATATGACAATAGTATCACCCTGTAACACTGGCCTAGTGCAGGCTGTAACCCCACACCATATCCCTAAGAGTCCCCCACCCAAGTGTGAGACAGCGCTGCCCACTAAGTTGTGAAGAGGGTTGGTGCAATTGGTGTATGATAAAGGTACCTGCCGGGTGTGTCCAGACCCGGGCGCGCAGATGCTGTACATGAATGATGGATCCGAAAGAGTGATCCATGCCTCCGCTATGTAGGGTGGTGTCCCGCCAGACAGTCCCACTATGAAGATAGTCTCTATCTTGAGTGATGGTCTGAGTCCAGACACGATGATCAGGGCCGCACAGCAGGTGAACTGTGTCCCTGAACTCAGCAAATAACTAAAGGGGCAGGGTCCCTACCTAGGGCCTGTCCCTGTAGCAACCACAATCTATGGTATGGCTCAGGGCCTAGAGGGATAACGGGGCTACTGCTCCCTGCACACACCCTTCCCTAACCTGCTCCCAGCTCCAACTGACTTCCTCTTCCCTGCACGCGAAATGTATCCTTTCTTGCAGGGAAATCTGTAAGCCCTATTGGCTGCTGCGGGTCACCTGGGATCCAGCCCCTGGGGCTGCTGGGAGTTGGAGTTCGTTGAGGACCTCTTTGCTATTGGGGCCACGTGCGCCTGCTTCACTGCGCATGCGCGACATTGTAATGGCTTCCGCTACTCATCTGCGCACGGGTGAACTTCTAATGGTGGCCGCGAACTTCTGCGCATGCGCAACCACTAGCGCCATTCCCAATATGGCCGCCGCAACTTCTGGGGCTACACTACGCATGCGCGAGCTCCTGCGCATACAAGATGGCAGCGCCTGGCTGTAGATGCCGCCGGGAGCCCCCGACGACGTGTTCACCCCCGCAGCTCCCCGGCATGGCGCGGGGGTCCCCCCGCTACATATACTACAGAAGCTAACATGAGCAGGTAAACACTGAAGTATTGCACTATATGTTGTGTCACTTTGTATGATGCGCTGGCCTTTCTGTATTTGTTTACAGAAGCCAACATTTCATCCCAGCAACCCTCACACACCCCACATGTGTATGGATCTGGGATGTAAGCCACAGTGTCTATAAGGACAGAGTAGAGTATGGATAATGCGGGGTCTTAGAGGGTAGAACTCGTAGAGATCAGTGTTTACACCGCGCAGCCAATGTTATTGCATTTGCCCTGTAACTGTGAAGCTTTATCACGTTGAAGCTGTAAATATTTTATTAAGATAATATTGTGACTATTCTGTATCTGTGCTATTTGAAAAGGTATTGCACGCGGCTGTATACATCACCCTGTGCACACCGGCCTCAAGTGTTTAAATATTTAACAGTTATCACATGTTCCATATATAAAGAATGTTAGGGACACATTGTATTTGATAAGGGGAGTGTATAGCCCCCTCTTGGATGGCTACTGATTTCTATAAGGGGCTAGTTGCTATATGCGGTTATCTGTGTGGGTACTAAAGGGGAAAAGCTGCACACCACATGACAATAATAATAATAAAAAAAAAAAAAAGGATACCACTACCGGTGCTCCTGGTTCAGGATTCTCTGTGATGATCCAGCTTACAATGGAAAGTATAAGAAACTTATTTTATTTATTGCCAACAAATTGACTGACATTTCGGCCACATTGCCAATCTGCTTTGAGAAAGGCCAATTGTGGCCGAAACGTCAGTCAATTTGTTGGCAATAAATTTATCTTGAAAATTCCGTGGAGCCCTGTTTCTTATACTTTCCGTTATCTGTGTGGACTTACTCCAGTTTCACCCCTCCCCTTTCTACCCAGTGATATATGATGTCACCATCAGGAGTGTGACAGAAGGGGGCACGGGGACCAGCATATTAAAGGTTAAGAGAAAAAGCGCAGGGACATGCAATAGTGTAATAAAGTTAATTCAGGGTAACAAACAATATAAAAACAGGAATGCCCGTACAGGAAATTACATCTTTATTGAATATAACAACAGTTTATAGCTCCAATGCTGGTTCAGGACGCTCCGTTATCCGCTCGTGCGCACGACCGTCTGCGTTGCTGCTGAAAGCAGGGAGGATGAAAACAGATGATCTCGCGCGGAGGAAACAGCGCTTTGGTAAGTTCCCTTCGTGCGTCCCTAGCACGGGTGAAAGCGCTGCGGAATAGGCGGCTTTCTCCCGACGCGATGAGAGAACTCTATTCCTTCCAAGCTGGATCAGCGGAGAACGTGCATCAGCATGGGGATTGTATCCAATCCAACGCAACATCCGAGAGAGAGAGAGACCGCTAAGTCTCAGTACGCTGCGTGACCGAGACGTTCCACAATGCCTTCATGGGGAAAAAATTTCCACAATGTCCTACGCATTTCATGGAGCCAGTCCACTTCGTCATGGCCACGCCCCGCCACCCCGTCGTGAGTGATCTGAAGTCCACAGATCGCTCAGGTGAAGGGCACAAGCGCACCCATGCGCTCTGTCGTACACGCGCGCTCACTGGGGCCATGGCCTTAAATAGCACCAGAGTGCAGTCTAGGTTAGTGTATTTAGATCCACCGTTAACGACATTCAAACCTGGTATATGCTGAGTTATTCTTAGATGTGCTCGCTTCTCTTAAACTACTAGGAGACGTTTATTATCATATTGCTTCAAATAGAACCCATGGATTTGTCCTCCTATAGATTAGGCAACAGAAGGGGTTGTTTCCTAATCTTTATTACATTACATTTACAGTAGGTATATGCAATTTATGGAGTTTAATATTGGATAATCTTTATTCCTTCCGCTTTGTTCCATGTATAAAATTGGCATTATCATGTATATGAAAAGTAGACTCTGAATATCTCTGTTCTCCTATTTACAATCATTTATATACCAGTTAGCTGATTAAGTATCAACTCTGAAGCTGTATGTAATCCACTGGAAGAGGCAGCTACAATGATCTTTTCCTATGAGCTTAGAACTCTCTGTGGTATTTTATATAACTGATATTTACCCACTTAGGCTGGTGCTGCAGACCGTGCAGACGAAAGAACAGACTGCCTTAGGCCTCGTTCAGGGTGCCAGAGGCAGGAGTTGGAGGGAGGGCGGCAGTTTGCTGGGCGATGTGTGTTCATCCCCAGCAGACTGTTTCAGGAGTTGAGGAGGGGGCGGGGCTACACATGGCAGCTTAGGGATCCAAGTTGCAGTCTTGAAATCATTCTCAAGAATGATTTCATTGGCTGCCGAGGTCCCAGTGACGCTGCTGCAGCTTCAAAAATCGATTTTTTTCGTTTATTGAAACTGTAGCCAGCGTCAACTCCGGGCTTCGGAGACAGTGCAGCTGCTACCCTGACAACCAGTATTCAATTTGAATACTTTGTGTCCCACGGCAGCTCGCCCTCCCTCCGAAGCCTGCACCCTGAACGAGGACTTAAGGCAGTGTTAACGTCCATTCGGCGTGCGTGCGAGTGCTGCACAAGCAATCAGTTCAAACTGATTTCTTGATGCGACAGGCCGGTCACGTGAGTGGTTCGCCCAATGAGGGCGAACCAGCTCCATGATGTCACTGGCATGCCCCCCAACGGCCCGTCCACCATGGCCAGGGAAAGCACCCACTTACCTCACAGCTTCCGCACGCTTCCCACGGGCGAAGGCGCCACGGCCTTAGTAGAAATTATTTGAAGTTGGAGCAGGACATATGAGATTTGGGACCTAGGTTCTTTTTGTTATTAGTTCTTGCTACATTTTATTAGCGTAATTTTTTTAAGTTGATACATGTTTGTGGTTATAAATGTATGCGTGTATATGTTGTTCTTTTATGATATAATTGCTCGCACGGGTAAAGTGCGCTGGGACAGTTTGATCACGTGGAGCTGCGCCCTGGACGCGGCCTCTACCCCATTTTGCCAGTCTGGTGCTCCCCCACAGGGACAGCAACGTGGGAGCCCAGGCCTGGCACTGCGCCTTCCTACCCCACAGGGACAGCCACGTGAGGAGCCCAGACCTGGCACTGCGCCTTCCTCCCCCACAGGGACAGCCACGTGGGGAGCCCAGGCCTGGCACTGCCCTTCCTCCCCCACAGGGAGAGCCATGTGGAGAGCCCAGGCCTGGCACTGCGCCTTCCTCCCCCACAGGGAGAGCCACGTGGAGAGCCCAGGGACAGCCACGTGGGGAGCCCAGACCTGGCACTGCGCCTTCCTCCCCCACAGGGACAGCCACGTGGGGAGCCCAGGCCTGGCACTGCGCCTTCCTCCCCCACAGGGACAGCCACGTGGGGAGCCCAGGCCTGGCACTGCGCCTTCCTCCCCCACAGGGACAGCCACGTGGGGAGCCCAGGCCTGGCATTGCGCCTTCCTCCCCCACAGGGACAGCCACGTGGGAGCCCAGCCCCACCGCCGGTGCATGCGGCCCGCGCAGCGCCGGAGGGGAGCAGGAAGCGCCAGCCTCCCCCCCCCCAAACCGCCGGACGCGGGTGTGGTCAGGAGGGTGGGGGGTGGATGTGTGTGCCCTGGAGGAGGTGGTGGAAGCAGGTTTGGCGAGGGGGGTAGGGATTCGGATGTGCCGGGGAGGGGATGCGGATGTGCCGGGGAGGGGATGCGGGGGGATGGGATGCGGGGGGGGGGGGGGGTGGGATGCGGGGGGGGGATGCGTGTGTGCGAGGGGGGGACGCGACCGCAGCACCACATACCCATCTTCACCAGGGGGAATACAGCTCTGTGGCGGGGAGTGAGCCAATCGCTGGCGGGCACTATCAAGAGCCCCTAGCTCCTCCCCCTATCGCGTAACGCCCCTCCTAGCTCCTCCCCTACTACGTCACGCCCCCTCGTGCTGACCGGAAGGAGAGCAGGAGCATGGCGGAGAGGTGGGGCCTGCCCCCTCCTTTCCCTCTCCCCCTCCCCTTCTCTCCCCCCACCCCCTGCCCTCCTCTCTCTCCCCCTACATCCCTGCCCCTCCTCTCTCCCCCCACCCCCTGCCCCTCCTCTCTCCCTACCCCCTGCCCCTCCTCTCTCCCTACCCCCTGCCCCTCCTCTCTCCCCACCTCCTGCCCCTCCTCTCTCCCCACCCACTGCCCCTCCTCTCTCCCCACCCCCTGCCCATCCTCTCTCCCCAACCCCCTGCCCCTCCTCTCCCCATTCCCCACACCCCTCCCTCCTCCCACCCCTCCCTCTTCCTCCTCTCCGCCCCTGCCCCTCTCCCCCCTGCCCCTCCCTCTATGTAACAGGGATGTGTCTTACCTTTATATGTTCTGTACCTTGTACCCGTGTCTTCTTTATTCCTATGAGATGTACTTTCTGTATTCCCCGGACATGCAGAGCAGATATTCCCTTATTCCGCCTGCTTGTCCGGGAAAACGGCCTCACAAAATGAGCAGGTCCGCCAATTCCTGTGTCGGATTGTGTTATACTTTATCCAGTAATCCAGAGGGCTCTTTCTGGGTTCTTTTATTCTTCCCAATATATATATATATATATCTTTATTCAAATTAAATAAGCTTTATTGGCATGAGGAAGGAACATTTCAGTATTGCCAAAACGTGAATAATGAATCAAATTAATTGTCCCGCTCTCGCAGGATTGCAGTTAGATCCTCCCTCGCCCTGTGGCACAGATATACACGGAACGGATTTAAACCGGTTGTGGCACTTTTCTTGTAGAACACCTTGTGCTGAATGTCAGTGGGTGTGAGCTGGCAGGATTTAGTAATAAAACACTTAGAGCTGCCAATCCTGTCTCTGCTTTCAGGGCTAAGAAATGTTCATTCCGAACCGTCCGAAACCCTTTACCTATAAACAAACAACCCTTCACTTAAACCATTATCCTTCATAGTTATACTTATTCCCTTAGAACTGTTTTACTGGGCAGAAGAATTTGCTTCACCTATAAACTTGTATGGAAACATTTTACCAAAGCCAGAAGTGCTATAACCCGGAGGCGGTTACAGTGTATCGGGGCTATGCCCATTATAAGGCTGTACTGGGGATCTGTGCTATAGAACACGGTGTATATACACCTCGAGCTGGGATCGGTTATGGTTAACCCCTTAGCAGCCAGAGGACAACAATGTTGTAATATTCTGAAGTCAATCAATAGCAAATCTTTATTTGATTTAAAAAGCGGCAAGGTAGGCGTTAGGTACAAAAATACAAACAGATTTAAAAACAAATTGAATCATAAATCTAAGTGCAGCCACATGGTGCTGTGTAATAACCCCCGTACTGCCACGAGGGCCAGTGACACGTTGGTGAGTTCCACAAACAATGAATGTCTGAGACTGAAGGTGACACGAGCAGCTGAAGGAGCAGAGCCACTGAGGGTTTGACCACTTCATTTATTTTTCTCATTAACCTTTCACTGACTGTGTGGACTATTGGTGCTCATTTGTAAGCTGCTTTCTTGCAAGCTGTGTTCAGCTTTAACTGTACCATTAGTGGATTCTTGCTACCCTACTATTAGCTGTTTAGCTGTATTTAGCTTACACTATATGTTTACTAGCTATTTTCAGGGGTGTCTGATTTGACCAGGTATAGGGGAAGGGAGGCTTAGGGAAGTACCTCTCGGTCCTTTTGGACCAGGGGGAATGGGCCAGATGAAGAGGTAGTCCCTCGAAACGTCGCCCCCCTAGCATACTTTCCGTTCTCCGTTTTTTTGTGTATATTCCTTGTGTTTCATGTTTTTTCCCCTTTTCCTTTCCCCCCCCCCCCCACCCCTCACTTTGTGACATACCCATTTGTGATACTGGTTTCTGCAAACACATTTGATTTATTTCTGGTTCATTTTATTATTAAATGTTTATTCTGCATTACAACTGTTTTCATCATTTAGCTATTAGACAGTGAGTGCTGGTACTTACGTAGATTTGTTAGTACTATACAGGGGAATAAGGGTCCCCTTTTGTTCCGTGCACCCTGCAATTGCATATATTTAACACCATCAGAGTGCTGTCTATCGTCCCCTTTTACCCTGACAGGAATGTTTATTTCAGAAGCTGCGAGGCGAGAACAATACAATCAGATGGAAGAACACGGAACAGTTCTGATTAGCGGCCCGCAGGGGCTGATATTCTCAGCTGTGCAGTGTAATTAGGCTGCCGCTGAGCTAATGATCCTGCAGTAGGGTATCACCAAAATCATTACAATGCATTCATGTGCGAATAAACAACTCAAATTGTGTCATTATTTCCCCCTTTCAATAGCGTCACTCCCAGGCCGACAATGTGCGTCGGAAACCTGGTGTACAAGATTCTTACATCTGACACCGTCCCAAAGAGATAATGGTGCAGTGCGTTCTAACCAACTTTTTTGCGTCGATGCGGCTGCCGAAAGTGTAATAATTACATTTCAAAACAACAACATTTGAGTTGTAAGTAGAAAGGAACACAAGTCACAATTAAAACCTAATTCTATGGTTAAAAGGGAAACAAATGATTTGAAAAGTTCTTTAATATTGTAGGTTTCAGACCTCAGAAAAATGAAGCAGAATAAAGCAGTATCATGTATCCCTCTCATATTTGGCTGTTCTCATTGGCTGACGCTTCCGTGTCTCGGAGCAGGTGATAGGGAATGGAACGCTCTGCTCAGAAGATTCCATCTGACAGCGGACACTGGAACATACACGGCACCTATGCCCAGGCGGAGGAGGTATGTATGAAAGTGCACCTATAAATGTATATGTTTGTCTTGTAATGACGAAGGTTTAGGCTGCGTCCCCTGTGCCGCTGACCGCACTCATGCTTGAGTGGTGACGTCACCAACTCTCAATGAGCATGAGCGTGCGGCTGTCCGGCAACTTTTTTAGTAAGCGCGAATGGGGGGCAGTGGCCGGGGGCGTGGCCGAGCAGTGACTGGCGCTGATTGGCTGAGGAGGTCATGTGACCCTTAAGCCCGCATCATACACAATTTTGTCTGTCTCGACAAGCACCTAGCACCCGCAAGCGCAGGCCGCATGAGTGTGGCCGGACAGATAAAAATTGATTGTGCTGACCGGGCTAAGCAGCAGCTTGGACTCAGCCTTATGATGCAAACAGACAGAAAGTCTGGGGAAAGTAACTTACATTAATAGCACATAATCTGCTGACATTGCACACCTGTAACTAAAGCACATACCGGGTCAGACACATTTACAGGCCGGGTTTCGCAGGGACTGGTGTACGTTGAATTATTTGCTGGTTGCTGCACGGCTTTCAGTTATTGCATTATTTTGGGGTTTCCTAATGAAGGAACTATTAATGATCACACAATAAATGTGTTATTGGAAGAGGAAACCATTTACTGTTCGTAACAGGTCTGCATCAATAGCTGGATCCCAGGAGAAATACAATCAGAGGAGACATGCAGCCACCACGAGTGTGGAAAGAGGTGAGAGAGGTGTACAATAGCGGCGGTTCTAGCTAAATTATGGGATGAATTATGGCACGTGGACATTACGTGGTCTGTCATGTGTATTTCTCATTAAACATGGCCCCTAGATCCAGATCTCGGAGGTGCAGTCTCCCCCTGGGTAGCGTAACTCATGAGCCAGGACGGGACCGTCCGGCTCCTTCCCGAAATCCACCAGGAAGTTTGGGTTGACCTTCAGGCCGCCACTCTCTGTATCCACGTCAATCTGCATCATGACTGAGCCCTCCCTGAGAGAGAGGAGAGAAGTGACATGTTGTATGTACTATACAGGGACAGGGCAACAGGACAGAAAGGTGACACATTGTATGTACTATACAGGGATAGGAGAGAAAGTGACCCAGTGTATCCATTTTAAGTGTGCACACCTGAAACAACCTACCAGAGACTCTCACAGCCGCCACCAGGCTAAGTTCTTTCAAGACTTCAGCTGTCTCACATTTTACCCTTGTCTGTAACTGTTACATGCGCCCATACCATAACATAAATTGTCTCTATAAGGCCTGGGACATAGTACAGCAGGCCGTGCTGAGCTGCACTGAGCAGATGCACTTACCCCCTGCATCTGTCATCAGCGCAGCTTTAACAGCCGCTTCCGCACGCGTGCGGAGGCTCAGATATTTTGAGGAGACAGGCTTGCATGAATTTCGGCGCTGATGGGAGCGGAGGAGCGTTCACGTGACCAAAAAAAAAATACAATGGGAGCGAGGGACTAGCCCCGCCTCCCGCTACGCCTCCGCTCCGCCTTCGCCCCGCCCCCAAAGCGTGCTCACTGCCTTGCCTGCCAGGACGCAAAAAAGCTCCTGTTTGAGCAGGCGAGGCAGAGCAGGAGCGCAGATCAGCGCGGCCTGAGGCACCATGCCCGAGGACTAAGGCTAAGTCCCCGCTGGCGCTGAGCTCACTCATACTTGGAGAGCGCTCCAAGCATGAGCGCCGGGTGTCCTCCGATTTATGCAAGTGCAAAGGGGGGCGGCATTGCAGACCAGCTGAGCGCACGGGGAAGTATAGTTTTTTGTTTTGGTAAGCGCCGATCGCGGGTGAGCGTGTGTGCCCGCGCACAAGCACCGCGCGCACCACGTGAGCGGGGACTTACATATATCTATATATGCAAGTCCCCGCCGCATGCGCCACCCGCTCAGCGCTAGCGGGGACTTAGCTTTAATGTCAATGCAATGTCTTTAAATAAATATCTATATCTCTATATATCTAAGGATGTCTGCAACCCATTATGCTGTCACCAGTATTATGTCATGTGCCAGATATATAGCCTATCAATTACAACACCCAGTGGCTGACTTGCCACACAGACAAACAATCTGAAATACATGGGACAGGAGCGAGTGCAAAGAGAGGAGAGACAGCAAGGTGAGCAGGAGGAGGAAACAGACAGCAAGCAGATGAGGAGACAGATGATATGAGTAGGAGAGGAGGGAGTGTAGGTTGCACATAGAGGAGCAGACACTGTAAGGCAGGGAGTGCAAAGAGAAGCAGGGCATGATGGAGTAGGGAGTAAAGTGGGGAAGAGGGGACAAGAGACAGCAAAGCATCATCCGGAGGGGTGAAAACAAAGAGTGATGTTTCATTAATAAACTTTAAGATCTGCTAGATTGGTGTATGTTACGCCAGGTACAGCTAATATAATGTTATGTATAATATAATGTATAACTGCTGTTCATTTAATGTAACCCTATATTATAACTCTGTGCCCAGAACAATAGTGTGTGTGAAGCGGGGAGTGCAAGAGAAAGAGGTGGGTCTCACAAGGCCACCGACATGGGGGGTGCCCCCGATGGAAATTCTACTCCTGAGACCAGAGAAACATGTCAGTGGCCATGATTATTCTATACACTAACACAGGGGTGCACAAAGTTTTTTTACATGCGGCCCCCCGTCTCCTCTACCCTCCGGCGTCAAATGACATTGCAGGGTAATGTTATGTCAAGTTGCCATGGCAACGTGATGTCACATGACCTTGCAGTGTCATTTGGTGCTGGGTTGCCATGGAGATGCGTCGCTAGAAAGGAAGGTAAGTAAAAGTTACAGAGGCCTCACGCGATCCCCGGCATTGATTTTAAATACCTTGGGTGAGAGCGTGGGCCCTCGGTAACCGGCGTGCCCCCCCCAGAAAATCTTGCGCCCCCCATTTTGCGCACCCCTGCTCTAACAAACACACAGGGTTATTATTATTATATTATACACTGACACACAGGGTTATTATTATTATTATTATTATTATTATTATATTATACACTGACACAGGGTTATTATTATTATTAATATTATATTATACACAGACACGCAGGGTTATTATTATTATATTATACACAGGGTTATTATTATTATTATTATTATATTATACACTGACACACAGGGTTATTATTATTATTTTATACACTGACACAGGGTTATTATTATATTATACACAGACACCCAGGGTTATTATTATATTATACACTGACACACAGGGTTATTATTATTATTATTATTATATTATACACTAACACACATGGTTATTATTATTATATTATACATTGAAACAGGGTTATTATTATTTTTTTTATTATATTATACACTAACATACGGGGTTATTATTATTATTGTATACACAGATCCACAAGGTTGTTATTATTATTATTATATTATAATATACACTGACACACAGGGTTATTATTATTATTATATTATACACTGACACACAGGGTTTTTATTATATTATACACTGACACACAGGGTTATTATTATATTATACACTGACACACAGGGTTGTTATTATTATTATTATTATATTATACACTGACACACAGGGTTATTATTATTATTATTATTATTATTATTATTATATTATACACTGACACACAGGGTTGTTATTATTATTATTATTATTATTATTATTATATTATACACTATCACACATGGTTATTATTATATTATACACAGTGATACACAGGGTTATTATTATTATTATATTATACACAGACACACAGGGTTATTATTATTATATTATACAGACACAGGGCTATTATTATTATTATTATATTACACACTGACACACAGGGTTATTATTATTATTATACTAGCTGAGAGACCCGGCGTTGCCCGGGATGTAAATGCGTAATAGGTAGTATTATTTATAAATCGTGGAACAATAGGTGACTATTTGTTGGAAAGGTTGGATAATAATGTTGAAAAGAAAGATGGAAGAAAATGTAATACGATGTTGTATAAAAATGGTTTATTGTAAACACACCACAGTACAATGTATATTTTGGTGACATAAGTGATGTGAAAATGTGAGGCGTGTGTCCTGCTAGGGTGTGAGCGTGTGTGAGGCGGCGGGTGGGTGTTCAGTATGGGTGGCGCGTGGGTAGTGAGTGCTGGCTGTGGATCGGGGTCCTGCTAGGGTGTGAGGCGGCGGGTGTGTGGCGAGTGCAGGTGACAGCTGGTCAGTGATATTGTTGCGTAGGGGCAGGATGCGGCAGGTGTGTGTCGAGTGTGTGGGGTGGGTGAGAGGCGGCGGGTGTGTGTCAAGTGTGGCGGGTGTCTGTTGAGTGCGTGCGGCGGCTGTGTGGCGCAGGGGTGTGAGCGGTGGGCGGGTAAAAGGCAGAAGTGCGGGTGGGCGAAAGGCAGAGGCGGGAGGGCGGACAAAAGGCGTTGAAGGAGGGGAGGTGAGGTCGGAGGGGTGGTGGGGGGTGGTGAAGGGAGGCGGAGGGGAGGTCGGAGGGGAGGTGAGGATGGGTGGTGAGGGGGGGGTGGTGGGGGATGGTGAGGGGAGGTGAAGGGGGGGTGGATGGGAGGTGAAGGGGGGGCGGAGGGGAGGTGAAGGGGGTTGCCGGGAGGTGAAGGGAGGGGGGGGGGGTGACAGGAGGTGAAGGGAGCGGGGGGGTGACAGGAGGTGAAGGGGGGGGTGACAGGAGGCGAAGGGGGGGGGTGACAGGAGGTGAAGGGAGGAAGGGGAGGTGGAGGAGGGGAAGGGGGAAGAGGGAGGTGGGGAAGGGGAGAGGTGGGGAAGGGGAGAGGTGGGGGAGGAGGGGAAGGGGGGAGGAGAAGGGGGGAGGGTGGAGGAGAAGGGGGAAGGTGGGAGGGGGGGAGGTGGGGGAAAGGGGGGAGGTGGGGGAAAGGGTGAAGGGGGGGAGGGGGGAGGTAAGGGTGAAGGGGGGAGGGGTGAAGGGGGAAAGGTGGGGGAGGGGGAAAGGTGGGGGAGGGGGAAAGGGGGGAAAGGTGGGGGAGGGGGAAAGGTGGGGGAGGAGGGAAAGGGAAAGGGGGTGGAGGGGGGAATGGGGTGGAGGGGGGAAAGGGGGAGAGGGGGATGGGGAAAGGGGGGAAAGGGGGGAGGTGAAGGAGAGGAAGTGGGGAGGTGAGGAGGGTAAGGGGGGAGGTGAGGAGGGTAAGGGGGGAGGTGGAGGAGGGGAAGGGGGGAGGTGGTGGGAAGGGGGGAGGTGGTGGGAAGGGGGGAGGTGGTGGGAAGGGGGGAAGGGGGGAGGTGGTGGGAAGGGGGGGAGGTGGTGGGAAGGAGGGAAGAGGGGGGAGGTGGTGGGAAGGGGGGAGGAGGTGGTGGGAAGGGGGGGGGAGGTGGTGGGAAGGGGGGGAGGTGGTGGGGAGGTGGGAAGGGGGGGGAGGTGGTGGGGTGGTGGGAAGGGGGGGGAGGTGGTGGGAAGGGGTGGAGGTGGTGGGAAGGGGGGGGAGGTGGGAGGTGGTGGGAGGTTGTAAGGGGGGAGTGAAGGGAAGGTGAAGGGGTGAAGGGGGGGTGGAGGGGGGGTGAAGGTGGGGGTGGAGGGGGCGGTGAAGGTGGGGGTGGAGGGGGGGTGAAGGTGGGGGGTGGAGGGGGGGGTGAAGGTGGGGGTGGAGGGGAGGTGAAGGTGGGTGTGGAGGGGAGGTGAAGCGGGGGTGGAGGGGAGGTGAAGTGGGGGTGGGGGTGGTGAAGCGGGGGTGGAGGGGAGGTGAAGCGGGGGTGGAGGGGGGTGGAAGGGAGGTGAAGGGGGGGGTGGAGGGGAGGTGAAGGGGGGTGGAGGGGAGGTGAAGGGGGGTGGAGGGGAGGTGAAGGGGGGGTGGAGGGGAGGTGAAGGGGGGGGGGGGTGGAGGGGAGGTGAAGGGGGGGGTGGAGGGGAGGTGAAGTGGAGGTGAAGCGGGGGTGGAGGTGAGGTGAAGGGGGGGTGGAGGGGAGGTGAAGCGGGGGTGGAGGGCAGGTGAAGGGGGGTGGAGGGGAGGTGAAGGGGGGTTGGAGGGGAGGTGAAGCGGGGGTGGAGGGGAGGTGAAGGGGGGGTGGAGGGGAGGTGAAGGGGGGTTGGAGGGGAGGTGAAGGGGGGGGTGGAGGGGATGTGAAGGGGGGGTGGAGGGGAGGGGGTGGAGGTGGAGGGGAGGTGAAGGGGGGGGTGGAGGGGAGGTGAAGGGGGGGGGTGGAGGGGAGGTGAAGGGGGTGGGGTGGAGGGGAGGTGAAGGGGGGGGTGGAGGGGAGGTGAAGGGGGGGTGGAGGGGAGGTGAAGGGGGGGTGGAGGGGAGGTGAAGGGGGTGGAGGGGATGTGGAGGGGGGGGGGAGGTGGAGGGTGGGTGGAGGGGAGGTGGAGGAGATGTGGAAGGGAGGGGAAGTGTAGTGACGGGTGGGTGAGGTGAAGGCCGCTCACTCACCCGTCCGGCCGTTCCCTCACCCGTCCGGCCGCTCCCTCACCCGTCCGGCAGCTCCCACGTGGATCTGAGGCGGGAGGCAGCTTGTTGTGGCCGCTCCACCGCTGTGTCCCTGGCGCGCGCTCGCTCACTCCGCTCCCCCGCTGACTGTAGCGGCGCCGGGGGGAGTGGAGGGGAAGTGAGTGAGGGGAGGTGAAGGGGGGTGAGGGGAGGTGAAGGCCGCTCACTCACCCGTCCGGCAGCTCCCTCACCCGTCCGGCAGCTCCCACGTGGAGGGGGGGGGGGGGGGTGAAAGCGCGGGAAACAGGGAGAGGCGGAGCCTCCGGGACCGGTGGGGAAGAGAGCGGGAGATGTGCTGCTAACACTGTGAGCCCCGCTAATGTATGTCACTCCCCCCCCTCCCCGTGTGTGTGTGTCAGTGTGTGTGTGTGTGTGTCAGTGTGTGTGTGTGTGTGTGTGTGTGACAGTGTGTGTGTGTGTGTGTGTGTGTGTCAGTGTGTGTGTGTGTGTGTGTGTGTGTGTGTGTGTGTGTGTGTGTGTGTGTGTGTGTGTGTGTGTGTGTGTGTGTGTGAGACAGTGTGTGACAGTGTGTGACAGTGTGTGACAGTGTGTGTGTGTGTGTGTGTGTGTGTGTGTGTGTGTGTGTGTGTGTGTGTGTGTGTGTGTGTGTGTGTGTGTGTGACAGTGTGTGTGACAGTGTGTGTGTGTGTGTGTGTGTCCCCTTCACTCCGCCTCAGACCAATGAGAGGTGTGCGGGGGCGGGCGGCCCAAGGGAGCAATCTCATTGGCCTGGCCCAAGGTCCAATGAGATTGCCGCTAGGGACACGGGGAGGGGCACAGGGAGACACATACAGACCCGGACACATAGGACACTTTCAGAAATATATAGTAGATTATACACTGGCACACAGGGTTACTATTATTATTATTATATACACTGACATATAATAATGGATCCTGCCCCTTGTCGCCAGAGTTCTACCTGAAGGGGATACTGTAAGAGATCCGCTGCTGGGTTTGGCTGGAACTCATTCTTACAGTGCTTTAGAGCTTCCAGACAAATCCCTCCCTGAACCTGCAATCAGAATCACCTGCTCTTGGTGTTACTCTGCAGCCTGCCTGTTGTTACCTCCTATGCAGCTCTGGTCCCATTGGCTGCCGGTGCTATTTAGCTGCTGCCCTTCCCCCCAGGAAGTTGCTGAACATAATTCTTTCTCCAAGTAACTGTGCTTGCCACAAGCAGCTCTGTTTGTGCTGACTTGGCCTTCTAGTGCCTTGTCCTTTTCTCCTAGTTCCTGGCAAACTTTGCCTTCGCCGCACTGAAGCGGCTACACTGTTACTTAGTGTTTCCTGTGGCGTGTCTGCACTCATGCGTTTCCCGTGGCCTTCCTTCCACCCTGTTCCTGTTCCCCGTTCCTGTACCCACTGCGCTGCAGCAACTACGCTGAAGCGCCTTCACTGAAGTCTTTCCTGTTGCTGAATTTTTGCCTGTGACCTCGGCCTTTGCTCCTGTGCCTCCTGCCTTGACCCCGGCGTGCCTAGGGACTACTATGTCTTCTCCAATCCTGACCCGGCTCCGCACGACTACGGAGTACGCAACCCGGACCCGGCTTCGTGGTCTAAGGTCGGTATTTTCACATCCCCACCTCAGCCCCGCGGTCCGGTCCAGGTTTGTGGTGAGCATAAGTGTTACACACAGGGTTATTCTTCTTATTATTATTATTATCATTATATTATACACAAACACACAGGGTTATTATTATTATTATTATTATTATATTATACACTGACACACAGGGTTATTATTATTATTATTATTATTATTATATTATACACAGACACACGGTTGTTATTATTATTATACTATACACAGACAAAGGGTTATTATTATTATTATTATTATATTTTTCACTGACACACAGGGTTATTATTATTATTATTATTATTATTATATTATACACTGATACACAGGGTTATTATTATTATTATTATTATTATATTATACACAGACACACAGGGTTATTATTATTATTATTATTATATTATACACAGACACACAGGGTTATTATTATTATTATTATTATTATATTATACACAGACACACGGTTATTATTATTATTATTATACACAGACAAAGGGTTATTATTATTATTATATTATTATACACAGACACACAGGGTTATTATTATTATTATACTGACACATAGATTATTATTATTGTTACCGACACACAGGGTTATTATTATTACATTATGCACTGACACACAGGGTTATTATTATTACATTATGCACTGACACACAGGGTTATTATTATTACATTATGCACTGACACACAGGGTTATTATTATTACATTATGCACTGACACACAGGATTATTATTATTACATTATGCACTGACACACAGGGTTATTATTATTACATTATGCACTGACACACAGGGTTATTATTATTACATTATGCACTGACACACAGGGTTATTATTATTACATTATGCACTGACACACAGGGTTATTATTATTACATTATGCACTGACACACAGTGTTATTATTACATTATGCACTGACACACAGGGTTATTATTATTACATTATGCACTGACACACAGGGTTATTATTATTATTATAATACACAGACACACAGGGTTATTATTATTATTATATTATACACAGACACACAGGGTTATTATTATTATTATATTATACACTGACACACAGGGTTATTATTATTATTATTATATAATACACTGACAGACAGGGTTGTTATTATTATATAATACACTGACACACAGGATTATTATTATTATTATATAATACACTGACACACAGGGTGGGGGGATCTTACTTGACCATGTCCGGGTAGAACTGCTTGTCCCAGGGGCTGAAGAGAGAGGTTGTAACATACAGTCTCTTCCCATCCAGGCTGAGCTGCATCATCTGAGGTCCCCCAGTAATCTTCTTCCCCTGGCAGATACACATTGGGGGACACACACATTACGGTGACAGCTCTAAGGCTGCATACACAGTAAGCGCGAGCGACCAAGCGCGTGATGTCACACACGCTTACCTCTCCTGTGATTGTTGGCCTGTAGTGTAGTAGACGGAGCGCACGACGGGGGACAGGGCCTGGGAGTGACGTCACGTGAACAGTTCATCCTTATTGGCCTGAACCGCGCACGTGACTGGCCGGCGCACCGAAAAATCTAATTTATTTGTCTGCCCACGTTTCTGCAGCACCATCTCCTACATGCACACGCGCGCGCACTATGCCCGTGCGCATTGACTCAAGGTACATTGTCCGCAGCCTTAGGAGGGCTGCTGAGGTGCGTCGCTTGGAAGGGGGGCTTTCTTTCAGAGTGGGAGATGGGGCGAGAGCAAGGGACAGGAAAGAGACAGCGCTGAGCAGAGAGAGAGGAGAGATTAGATATGAGGAGGGGCAGAAATGAGACAGCCCTGAGCAGAGAGAGAGGAGAGATTAGATATGAGGAGGGGCAGAAATGAGACGACAGGGGAGAGATTAGATATGAGGAGGGGCAGACATGAGACAGCCCTGAGCAGAGAGACAGAGGAGAGATTAGATATGAAGAGGAGCAGATATGAGACAGTCCTGAGCAGGGAGACAGAGGAGAGATTAGATATGAGGAGGAGCAGACATGAGACAGTCCTGAGCAGAGAGAGATAGGAGATATATGGAGGGGCAGCGGAAATGTTGAAAGCTTGCATTAGAGAGACAAGGAAAGCCCCGTTACTGTAATGACATGGGGATGTTTGGGGGCAGGTTTTGTGGGCTCACCTGCAGCACCAGAGGGTCCGGCTGGGATGTTAGCTCCGTATCTAGCAGCACAGTCACTTTGCCCCCTTTAACAATGCTGCCCCCAAGAAAGGCCTGTGAGAAAGGGGGAGAAGACGGAGCAGAGACAGGGTGAGCGAGAGTGCAGGACTGAGAGAGTGGGGTGAGACTGCTAAACCACGGGAGAGTGCCGGTCTGCAGCACCAGGGTTGGGTCAACTGATAATATACATATGCTGTCTTTTTCTCGCTGTCGCTGTCTCTCTCTTGCTGTCTCTCTCTTGCTATCTCTCTCTCGCTGTCTCCCTCTCTCTCTCGCTGTTTCTCTCTCTCGCTGTCTCTTTCGTGCATTGACTCCTTCTGTATACTTAATTTATCTTACCTTTGAGTTATTTTCACCTTACCTTAATTTTACATTTCTAGCCCACCTGCTATTGACTACTAGTAGATAAAGCAGTAATACAGAGCCAACTTTTTCTTTCTTATCTGTACATGTAAAGCCTGTGACAATGTGTAATTCTACATTCTCACCTAAACTGGTAATCGTTTGGTGCTCCTGTTATACATCTGTCAAAATACGGATTGTGTGCCTAAAATAATGGCCGCCTTTCAGTTTCAATCAATCCTTCAGGTCAGTGTAACTCAGCAGCTACAATATATCCATATATTTCTAAGGTAACATTATCTATGTTTACAGCTCAAACTGCTGGGAACATTGGCAACAAATTATCACAAGCAGGAAAGTGTTGTAAAGATCTTGCACTGCTTGGGAGGTGGGCTAAAGCCTGCTATATAAATCAAAGGAGGCTTTAAAACTCATTAAAAATGGCATTAAGAGTTTAATAAAAACATAAAAATAATGAGATGCAGGAAAAGAGGTAGGGGAGAGAGGTCCCAGGTATTGGAGACGAGGAGTAGGAGGTGAGAGAGAGGTGTATAAATCAGGCCAGGGAGGGCATAATGAGATGCAGGGAGAGAGGCAAGAGGGGAGAGGTCCCAGGTATTGGAGGAGATTAGTAGGAGGTGAGAGCGCAGGTGTATAAATCAGGCCTGGGAGGGTAGAATTAGATGCAGGGAGAGGTAAGAGGTTAGTGGTCCCAGGTATTGGAGGAGTAGGAGGTAAGAGAGCAGGTGTATAAATCAGGCCTGGGAGGGCAGTGTAGCACTGCAGGTCACACAGCAGCTTACAATGTTAGCCTATAGATGTGACAATATGGTCAGAGCATTGAGAGAGCCAGGTTCTCCCAGTTGCTGGGTTGATGATGCAGCGCAAAGTCCAGTTCCTCTTGTATTCTTCACCTCCAAGTCAACTCCAATTTTAACTCCACAGACACATCATGTGATATTTAAGATGTGAAACCTGTTTGATATTATATTTATTGTCTTGTTAACTTCCCTGTGTTAAATGTTGGGATATTGACTATTTTGTTGCATTTTGTTATATCTATAAAGCAATAGATGTACATTTGGCGAGGGGTGGGGGGACATACCCGCTCTCCTCCTGCCCCTCCAACTCACCTGCCCCACGAGTTTTGGGTGACTCATGTCTGTGATGTCATACTGTCTGATGTCACCGTGTAGCCAGTTATTGAAGTATAGGAAGCGATCATCCAGAGAGATCAGCATGGATGTGATGAGTCCTGGAGAGGGGGGAGAGTGGATTGAGACATGAGCACACTGTCCCCCTCAGTGAGAGATATGAGCACACTGTCCCCCTCAGTGAGAGACATGAGCACACTGTCCCCCTTCAGTGAGAGACATATACAGGACACAGGGACCATGGCAGAGAGTTGATCTCTCCTGCAGCTTTATTCTGATGTGAGCTCATATCTCTCTTACACACAATAGGAAACACACAAATTAATAAACAGCCAATCCCTGTCTAAGGAATAACTCATGTTCCCAGTCCCTACCTGCAGGGATGGGAGGATAGGCCTCTTTCCAACTTATGACGCCAGAGTCCAAAGAGGTACCTTTAAGCAGGGGGCTCTATGTCAGTCTCTGGGTTGTGTCCGTTGAGGGGGCCACCCTTGGTGGGTTCCAGAGTCCTCTGCACCCTGGATGTACAGGATCTGATTTCAGGGTGTCTTGCAGACTGCACAGTCCCCTGTGCTCAAGAGATCTCCCCTGCAGGAAGCTTTTCTACCTGTCTGATGAGCCAGGTGGAGACTGGTTAATTGTGTAGCTTCAATTAACCAGCTCCCTGCTGGATTCCTCAGACCAATACAGGCAATTTATTGAAGCCCTATTTAGACAGCGGCTCTGCCCTGTTACATACTTCCCCCATTTGTAGATAGCTCGGACTAGCCACGGCTGAAGCCCATCCCTCCACTCACTCGAGATATACCTGCAGCTCGAATGAGAATGGCTGGAGAGAGAGAACCCCCAGTGATGCTGGGATTGGAGTCCTTTCTCCAGTTAACCAGCATCTCTTCCAGAAGGTGCTTGAAATCAGCGCGCTTTAGTCGCTAAAGCTCTTCTTTCCCTTTTAAGAGTTTGGTAGTCGGTAGACTTATCATCTTGACATATTACTTCTTTTACGATGACCGATTCTTCAATGTGTGGGGAAATCCCAAGTGATGTCTGGCAGGGTATCTCTACTATAGTAGCACCATTTTGTAGCTGCTTCAGTACCAAGGGACCCTGGTCTACAGCTTTCTCATCCATCACAGACCCATCTGTAACAAGCACAACCCCCTCATCAGTAGAGAGGTCATTTGCATTTGGTTCATGATTGTGACGGTGAAGGGGTTAATCAGGCTCACTAATAAAGGTAAAGCCCACTTGGTTACCCCTGATCCATGTTTTGAGGTCCTAGAGTGTCAGCTCTTGGACCTGACTGTCGTATATGCATTGCTGTGACTGTGTGCAAATTATGCGACAATAAAGATTTTTTATATTTGTTCCTTTCCCAAGGTGCTAGGACCTGGAGATTTCTAGGCGGTAAGTTTCAGGGTGGGTTTGTCAGAGAAATTCTTTACAGAATGTGGCTATTTATCGGGGGCCCAGAGTTATAGGAAACCCCAAAAACCTATCCGGGAATCAAGTGAGATTCTCGGGCATGTTAAAGCACATTGCTCCAGTCAAACTCTAATCCTGGGAACGTTATTGCGACTCACCACCAGGGTTCCTACTTCAGCAGAGACGGGAAAGGTAAATGGGACATGAGGGGTTAATGTATCCCTGTATATAAGGGGGGTTGCCCAGGTAGATGCCCAGCTAAGTTATAAAGCTATAAGGGCTAGTATTGTGTGTAAAACATTAAAGTTAGTTTCTGTAGTGTGGCCAGGTATAAGGTTAATAGGATGAGGGAGTATATTCATCTTATTCTATCCCTGCCACCAGAGAGAGAAACTTATACAGTTTTACACAAAACATCAGACACAGGGAAAAGTATATTTTATTAAAGGTTTACATTAATACGTATATATGCTGTAATCTGTGAATGAACTGTGGGGTAAATATGAAAGTTCCCAAGGTTTATATTTTTATTAAAGTAATGTTCAGAGGGGGGTCATCCAGTATGGGTAAAAATCAATTTGCATGGGAGACAGAGTGGCTACTCCGCCCTCTAAGATTCAAAGGCAATCCAGGATATGGAAGTGTCAAACCATTTGTTAGCAAGAAGGGGAAAGGAAGCAACTTCAATAAGCCACCCTGGCGGGTTGTCACCTGCCCCAGACTTTGCGGCACTGAGCCAGCAGGAGACCTTGCATGACAAGGTGAAGCTTGCGTTTGTTGGACGTGCCCAGTTGCTATGCTGAAGCTCCCAGTGCCGGGCTATACCGTACTGGCAAGCATGTGAGTGGCTCAGCCTGGTTGCTAGGGAGATCGCTCAGGCGTTTTGATTGGGCTGCAGGTTTTCTGGGAATGAACCCCAGAGCTATTATAAATCCTGACACAGCTCAGATTAGTCAGATTCAATGTGTGGTCCAAGATTTCCAAGTTCTCAAGATTCCAAGCAGTTTCCAGTTCCCTGCTTCAGCACAGCCTGCCTAGAAGCTTTGCAGTTACAAGCCTATTGGGGGTAAACTTCGGGAGGTGAAGTCCCTACATCTATGGAAGATTTGTTTCGTATCCCAGTCCCAAAGTAAGTGTGTCTTCTGTATTTTGTGTAACATTGTGTGTTTGCCTATTTAAGTGAATAAATTACAATTTATTTCATCACTCGTTTTGCTCAATTAAATGATCCTGGTAAAAGGGTGTATTTTGCCTGGTCTCCCTTGACAATGATACTTAAATTCCAATTGGTTTTAGCTCTCACCTAACCGTTACCCGTGGCATCTCTTTTTTTGTAGCTGGCACACCTGTATTTGTGTGACCTTTTTCCTTGCAAAGATGAGTAGACAACTAGTATTATATGTTTAGGGGCATGATCACCAATGCAGTTCTGTCTCATTCCAGCCAAAGACTGAATCCTTATTGCGACTATTTTCATCGTGACGGATCTGGATTGGGCGATGTGGGCACGGGAGCATAACTGGATTGTTATTGCGCTTCTCAGTCGTAATTTGGTTCCCTTTTCCTGATTTTTGTAGAAAGCCGATTGTAGCACTGAGACGGCATTGCGGGTGCGCTTATAGCAACGCACAGCTTGTTTGGTTGTGACGTAGAACCTATATCTGGATTGAATCACACAAACAGCTTCCTGCATTTTCCTGTAGCGTCTTTGCTGCAGACACTTCCTAACGTTTGACTGGAGGAACATTACACATTGCTTCAAATGTTCATCATTCTTTCTTTGTTGTTGCATTCTCCCTATTGACTGGAGAAGGCAGGATGCGTTATTCTGGCGACCCAGCCGACAAGTTTCCGTTCCTCTGTAGGCAGCCTGTATAATGAGCACTACAGAGCGTTGGTGCAGATATCTTGCTCTCTTGCTTGGATAAGGGATATGTAGTATTTCTGAATTATTCAAATGCTTGTCTCACTTTTCATCCAGTTTAGTTAATCAATGAGAGAATGCTGTTTCTGGAGCTTGTCTGAGTGGGCATCAAAGCATCGTTCATTATATTTTCGAGCTCCCTGGATTTCTTCACTAGGGTTGCAGCTGCTAGCCATTTCCAGGTTTCTTTGTCCTAGGCCTACTGACTGTTGGGGATGAAGCAGCGTCTCTGCTCCACTAGCTCTTGCTCCAGTTTCTGGACCTTCTCGTGCTCCCTCTCATACCGAGTCACCTGACCTCTACGCTCGGCCTCCAGCAATGCTTTGTGTAGCCTTCAGTTTCTCATGCTGCTCTGCAAGGACACACTGGATACTCCGACGTTCTTGCAGCCCTTGTACTTTCTCAGCAGCCTGCAGCTTTTCCTCCTGTACGCAGACCTTGCAGTTTGCTGTGCAGTAGGTGCTCTGCTTGTGTGCGTCGCTCCAATGCTTCTATCTATCTTTTCTTGTTCAAATACTTTCTTCATTTTTTCTGGCTCGTGAAGCTCTTCATTCCTTTCACTGACGTGGTCAGTCAAATCTGAATTTTCCTCTTTCAAACTTGTATTTTCTCTTATTACAGACACTATAATATTCAGGGCCTCCTCGTAGTCCTCCTTCCATTTACGCACTTCTGATTTGAGACTCCAGGTCTCCTGGCATGAGACTTCTATCTCTAGGTTGAGGGCGTGAAGCTCCTTCTGAGAGACTTCAAGATCCATACTAAGGCTGTGGACATCATTTTGTGAGACTTCCAGCTCCTCGGTGAGACTGTGAAATTCCTTTTTAGAAATGTCCAGTTTTGTGCGGTAACTGCTGATCTCCTGGTGTGAGGCATCCAGCTCTATGCGGAGAGTATGAACCTCGTTTTGCGATATGTTCAACTCTGTCCGGATACTGTTGATCTCCTGGCGAGAAACATCCAGCTCTATATTGAGTGTATGGACCTCTTTCTGGAAGATCTCCCGCTCGGTACCTAGACTGGGAAACTCTTTCTGAGAGACTTCCAGCTCGGCACGGAGACTGCAAATCTCTATGCGAGAAATTTCGAGCTCAGTACCGAGGCTGACCAACTCCTTTCGAGAGCCTCTGAGCTCTGCACCGGGACCGAGAGACTCCTTCTGAGATAGTCCAAGCTCTACACTAAGATGGAGGGCCTTCATTGATCCTGCTTCTGCTGCAAGTCAGCAAGAACTTCGTCCAAGCGGATCTGTTTTTTGGCCTTGGTGGTAATAATAGTGCTCGCCATCTTCAGCTCAGTCGTCAGGTCTTCTAAGACACTACATAAGCAATGCTCTGTGTTCATCACAGTCCCATAGTAAATTGCAAATGTGAGCAGACCACTCTATAGCTCAGCGTTCACTTCTATCTCCTTTTCCAATCATTCACGGAGGAGATCACAGTTATGCCTGGCATTTTGCAGTGCATCTTCAGGGCTGGTCAAGGGATCGTGAATTACTTGTGCCAGCTCCGCTTCCCTGGTATAGTTTGTTATGGGTTTCTGCCTGTCAGACACTTCTTCGGGGTACACAAAGTCTGCCTTGGGCTCTCTGGATATTCTGTCATTCCCGGAACGAATCCTCTGTTTGTTGTAGGCTGCAGGGCATCTCGGTCCCCCTTTTTCTCCGTGGGACCTGCGGATGTGTCTGCAACTTCCCGGTAAGCTGAGAACCTTGTTTCTTTTTCCTCCTTTTTACTTTGGACGACTCCGTCCCATCAGGGGTACTGGGGTCTCCTTTGTTTGAAACTTCAGCAGCTTCACTGCACTCACCAGGCTTTTCTTGCAGTTGCATTAGCTGGCGGAAATATTAGGCGTTCAGCTGTTCTGGCTCTTGCTACCGCCAATCATATTCACGGTCGTAGAGACCTGTCTTCTCGGTGCGTATGGTGAGTTCAGCCAGCTCCACCAATCTAGTGGTGTTTTGTGGATGGTCGCGTTCCTAGGCTCCCATAAGCGATATCTTCCACCTCATCAGTAGGACCGGAAGAGACACTCTTCCGTGTGGCCGGGTTCATTACTGGAACACCACATTTGGCCTCCATTTTGGCGGTATCTGGAGTAGTCTTCCCCCTGACCTCAGGAGGCGTTATTGCAGCAATTTTTCCGTGTATGCTAGAACCCCAGCTGGTAGTCCTACAGGTGAGCAGATTTCCCTTGCAGAGTTCTTAGCTCTCACAGGTGTCTGTAGACTCTTTCTTAGTGGCCATTTAAAAACCCCACAGGTTTTTTTTGCACATGTTGTGGGGTACACTTTGGTCACACAGTCAGTGAGTCAGTAACTTGTGTTGGTCACCGTCTGTACCAGTCCCCCAGTCAGACTGTGGCTTTGTGGCTTTCTCCAGTGCAGTGTAGCTTTCCTGCCTGGATGTGTAGCCCTTTAATTCTGGTCACTTCTGCGCGTGATTCGTTTGTTCTTGGTTTTGTTTCTCATGCTGTTGTAGGAACTGTATGCAGGCAAAACTACCAAACATTTTCCCGGATGCTCTCAGGGGTCCATTTGAAATTCAATGGCCACCTCTCATCCAACTCCTGACACCATATGTAAGAGATGTGTGCAGAGGTACAACCAGGGAGACATATTTGGGGGAAATAACCCATGGCTTTTATTCAGCCCGTAGCTTTAAGGAAGCACACAAATAAATAAACAGCCTATCCCTGTGTAAGGAATAACTCACTCTCCCAGTCCCTATCGTCAGAGCTGGGAGGAGAGGTCTCTTGCCAACCAATAACAACCAAAGTCCAAAGAGGCACCTGTAAGCAGGGGGCTCTTTATGTCAGTCTCTGGGTTGTGTCCATTTGGGGCCACCCTCTGGCGGGTTCCAGGGTCCGCCGTGTCCTGGATGTAACGGGTCTGCTTTCAGGGTGTCTCCCCTGTAGTGTAAGCAGGAGGCTTTTCTACCTATCTGATGAGCCAGGTGGGGACTGGTTAATTGTCTGTAGCTGCAATTAACCAACTCCCTGCTGGATTCCTCAGACCAATACAGGCTTTCTGTGGAAGCCCTTTTAGACTGGGGCTCTGCCCTGTCACAGTGTGTCATAAGGTTATTATGTGAGTACACTAACTCCCTGTGCGCACCACTCACCTGGCATATCTGGCAGCATCCAGCCTTCCACCTTCTTACTTGGCACCTGGATCACCTTTTCCGCTGCCCACGTGGCATCCTATAGCAAGAAGAGACCAATGAGGAGGTGACAGACACGGTGACACAGGGTTCATATGGCTCATCGAGTGTGACCCCCCTACTGATGGATAGTGACAAGGAGAAAGTACCCATGCCCATTCAGTCTGTCCTTCTCACTACTGGGTGATAGTCAAACAAGATCAATAGTTTGTGGAGCCTGTCCCTCCCACAACAATGTGACACAGGCAGAGGGTACCTACAGCCCATGGACACTCACCCTTTGTTACTTTCAGCCCCCCCCATAGGTCGGCCTCCTTCTCTATACTAGTCTGCTCCTGCCTCCTTCTCTATACCAGTCTGCCCCTGCCTCCCTCTCTATACCAGTCTGCTCCTGGTTCCCTCTCTATACCAGTCTGCTCATGCCTCCCTTTCTATACCAGTCTGCTCCTGCCTCCCTCTCTATACCAGTCTGCACCTGGCTCTCTCTATCCCCATCTGTCTCCCTCAGATCTCTTCCCCCCCTGCACCTCTCCCCCAGATTTCCACCTTCTCTCCCTGCCAGTCTCCCCCACATCTCCACTCCTTGCCCTTCACTCCTAGACCTCCCCCATATCTCCCCCCAGCCCCCGGTTCTGTTCTTACTTGGGTCTTGTAGAAGCGGAAGACGGAGCTGCCCAGGGCACAGCCCACCAGGCCTTGGTCTGCATCGGGATTGTGCAGGAATCGGATCTCCAACGGGGCGACAGCATCCTCCCCCAGGTCAATCGTCTGTATCCGAGTGTGGCGGGTCCAGTCCCATACGTGCAGGCTATGACCGTACAAACCTGAGCGAGGGTGAGTAAGTGTGTAAACGTGAGATCCTTGCAGCAGCAATGAAGCAGTCTCGTATCAATATGTATTGCGATGAAATAATAACATTTGCTTCCATCACTAACCCTTTCACCACCAGAAGGGTGAGCAAACCAAGAACCGAACACTGAACCCCACAATTTGAAATATAATAAAACATAAATTGTTCCTCCAAATGCTTCTGGAACAGAAAAGTGCCGGAGGATCCGACACAATCATAGGAACCTAGAATGTGACGGCAGGTAAGAACCACATCGCTTCCTCAGTCTGCCCGGTCTCCCCCCTGTCTGCCCAGTCTCTCACCATCTTTGGCGGGTGTAAAATAAGCCCCATAATCTTAAAGCTAATCGGGGATTGGGGTAATAATTTACAGTCTAATTTTGCAGTTTTCATTGTTGACTGAAAATCTGAATATTTGAAGGACTAGAGAACAACAAAAACCGTGTAAAAGCTCCAGGTGATTTGGCAAATAATGCTTTTAGAGCATTATAATTAATATAATAAAAGGAGCTAACACCGGATAATGGGGAATGAATGCTTAAGCAGTAACAGTATGATTACGGATGACTGAGGGTAACAAGAGGGGAACACAACAGGGACAGAATGGTGTGATATGCAATCATTAAGTCCCCATAGCCCCGGCTAAGCCCGGTGTGGAGTAGCCTCTACTCACGATAAGACACCGTCTTGATCCCCCTCTTTCCAGCTGCTTCCCTGATGCTGCCAGAAGCGTCTCCCGTTTGGCCTCCGGTGGTGTAGCAGATCCTCTCAGACAACAGCAGAACAGGGTAAAGATCACATGAACAACCGCTCCAAGAAAAAAGGTAAGGCTCTCACCAGCAAAAAAGGGGTAAAAATCAACTTTATTAAACTACATAAAAAACAAAGAAACAAACCGTGCTAGCTACTCTCCCACGCGTTTCACACACACTGTGGCGCTTTCTCAAGGAGTGTTTGTTTCTTTGTTTTTTATGTAGTTTAATAAAGTTGATTTTTACCCCTTTTTTGCTGGTGAGTGCCTTACCTTTTTTCTTGGAGCGGTTGTTCATGTGATTCTTACCCTGTTCTGCTATTTGAAGGACTAAATAAGACTGCCCCTATAACGGCTTGAGGGGGGCTAGGGGCGGAGTCGCAGTGGGGAAGGATATGGTAGCTCGGCTCCCGTCCCTTACCGGCTGCTACATCCTCCATACTGAAACCACTGTTGATGACTTTAGGGGCCGCAATCTCCGTGCTGATCATGACGTTGTGACGTGGCTGGTACCAGAAGTCATAGCCGAAAGGGGCGGCCTGTCCCTGAACTTCCCAGTTCCCCTTCACGTCAAAGGTTTCACCGTCCAGCAGCACGAAGCCTCCTGAGATACACAGAGCCGGAAACACAGCATTACAGTCACAAAGAACGGCCGAGAAGGAACAGCACTACCTGTGAATTGGGAGAACCAGGGCTCGCAATCCTTCTGCCTTCCCTGTGCACAATTAGATTGTAAGCTCCTAGAGCCAGAAGGTTATTTACTGAAGTCTCACGGCAGCAAACTTGGGACAGACCTAGATTTACCAAAGGAAAAAATCCAAATGCTTTCCATGTAGTAAAATAACAGAGGCGGGAGGAGGGGTGTGATGCCTCTCATTGGACCAACAAGTTGTTAATATGTTACAAGCTTTCCAACCTCTCGGGGTCCTTCATCAGGTCGGGAGAACCCTACTTTCCATGCACTTCCTGCTCTTTGAGGAACAAAGTGCTGTTTTTTGCACCAGTTCTGCACCTGGGAGACTTTAGTAAATATAGCCCTTATGGCGCAGGTAAAATTACCTGAATCGCACTGCGAGAAAAATCCACTGAAACAACAAAACCAGCCCCAGATTATGAACAGAATATGTGCTGGTGCTGCGGGGTGAGTTCTGATCCATAACACCCAGGTCAGGATGAAGAATGGTTGGTTCCAAAATGCTGGAAAGGGGCCTTTTTTTGTGCAAAACCTGATTAGGAAATGATGCTTTGGGCGCATTATTTACCACGCTATGCATCTTATGTAAATATTAGCATTTCCCCAAGTTCCGCATGAAACTAAAGATTCATCTCGCTGGATGTGCGCTTTTCCCCCTCAGTGTCCATGTCACCATGTTTGTGTGGGTGCAGGGGTGGTGTTAGCACCTTTGGCATTTCCCGAGGGGTCCCCCAAGGAGCTGATCATGATCTCCCCGCTGCCCAGGCAGTGCGTCGTGTGCAGATTCGCCAGGTTACATGTCCAAAAAATATCCACTGGTTCCACCACCTGCAGAGAGGGGGGAGCCTGAGAATAAAGCTTGTAGCACAAGTACATAGCACCGACCGAGCACGTAGCTTAATAAAAAGGATCTAAAATGTTATGAAACATTTATGCCGAGCTGCTTGGACTGTAGTTAAACACTATTTATGCTCTAAACTAAACAGCGGGAGAGGATTCCTAAAATAAGACTCTTTCTTTAAAAGGGAAATGTAAAAAATAAGTTGTACTCTGATCAACCCCCCCCTCCGCCCCCCCCCCCCCGGTAACATCAAAGCCCTAATACCATCAGACTTTGACCCGTGATGTGACCTTTGGTAGAGGCCGGGCACAAGGGTCTGTGTGCTACATTAATCGGAGCGGTCTGAATGGGAATATTTCTTCTTTTATTGGAAACCGTGAGCTATTAGTTCTTTGTGATTACAACCTTGACTGCCATAGTGTCAAACCATGCCCATAGGGCATGGTGTACCACTGTGCCAATCAATTGGTTTATTGGGGGTAGGGGTTGTTGCCCTGGGGAGGGTGGTTAGGGCTCCTGGGTAGGTAGTGGGAGGGGGGTTAACCCCTTAACTACCATAGTGGTTAATAACCGCTAAGGTGATTAAGGGCTGAGTGGCGAATAGTTTGTTTTTATATTTTACTGTCGGTGCCCACTGAAGAAGAGGAAGATGAGGGGGATGAGGACGGCCTTCATCCTGGCAGCGGTAAGTACAACTTTAATTTGCTATATGCGGACTGGGTAATGTTTTCGTTATGTTTTATTTTTTAAAGGGCAAATGAGCTATTATCCATATATGGATAATAGGGATTTTGTCCGTTACTGTACTCTATGTGTTGGGGGGATGTTCAATGTATTGTATTGATGTTTATATTGTAATGTTTATTGGGGGTAGAGGAGGTGGGTGAAGGGGGTAGTTGCCCCAGGGTGGGCAGTTAGGCCTCTCAGGTGGGTAGTGGGGGGTTAACCCTTTCATTAGCATAGTGTTTACTACCGCTAAGGTAATGAAGGGGTTAATCCCTTCTGCAACCTTCCCGGTAGGCCTACCCACCCACCCTGGGGCAACTACCCCTTTCACTCACCCCCTCTACCCCCAATAAACCAGGCAGTCTGGCTTAACCCCTTTATTGCCTTAGCGGTTAGCCGCTAAGGTAATGAAGCTGCTTTTATTTTAATAACAGCATTGTAGCAGGGGGGTCTCCGGAGCCGAACCAAATTAATTTCAGCCTTGGTGACCCCCCTGCTTCCCGAGTAATAGACCCCGTTATGGGGTGCCGGTATCCCCCGGCTTTGTTTAAATCACCCGGTCACATGGGCCGTGACACAGGAGAATTTAACATGGCTGCTGGGATACCAGCACCCCATAACGGGGCCTGTAACTCGGGAAGCAGGGGGTCCCCAAGGCTGAAATTAATCCGGAGACCCCCTGCTACAATTCTGTATTGTTAAAATAAAAGCCGCATAATCGCCTGTTAGAGGCGCGCTGGGAGAGTGACTGATTCAGCCTCTCTTAGTGCGCGTCTCTTACAGACAGAAGCAGGTAGGATTCACACATCTGGAGTCCCATTAACGCTGTTAATCCGATGGGCCATTGCAGCCTGCTATGGACTATCTAGCAGAGTGTTTGCGAGATGCTCAGGGATTTTCCTCAGACATTGGGCCAGAACAAACAGTTGCATCTGTATACACTATACACAGTGAGACCCCACCTCTGTCTCCTCCAGGGACCTAACCTTCTAGAACCCTCCTATATATTCTTCTATCACGTCACTATCACTAGGCAGAAGTAGGCGGGGGTTATGATTCTGCCTTGTCACTCAGAACCTTGTGATGGGGAATGGGTGTTACCCTGTGTGGGACCACAAAGTTAACGCTTTAATGCCATTGTAATCCCAAAGGGGGGTTACAATTCTTTAAACATGTTTGTAACGGTAACATAATGTTCTCAGCATTATTTTGTGCCCAGGAAATGCCTGAAACGAGAGGTGACTCCATGTATTTTTTCCTTGGTAAAATATTCTATAAATAATAGTCTGTAATGATACTTGCGCACCTTGTGCATGCGTGGAGCGCGCTGGTCGGTGCCCACGTCCACCACGTAGACACGTGAGGAGATTACACTGGGCAGGATCAGACGGTTCCTGGATTTCGTGGCGTCTCCGTAGCAGCTGCTGCAGGTGTTCCATCCCGAGTGATGCAGCTCGTCATTCATATTGGGCATTGGCAGGCGGTGTATGACCTGCGCGGGAAACACATGACCAGGACGCATTGTACAATGATACTGAGCATCAGCACACAACAGAAAGCTGTATGTGCAAAGGTAATTTTTTTTCCAGGTTACACTAGTTTAATTGAAAGCAGAAATACATAAACAATCCTATGTGCGTTATTTTTGTACTGTTCATTTATTTACAATTTTTATGCGATACAGGAAAAATAAAAGGGAGAACTTGGGGAAACAATACATGGGGGGGGGGGGGTGGGACTTAGGGGGAAAGAGAGAGAATAAAAAATTGATTTTGACAGATACAGTATTTATTTTAAGATTCCAGACTTTTTTTTCAGACCTTTGTGTTTGAGGAGCTTAATCATATTCATTGGTAAATTAAGATCAAGGCAAGTGATTTAGAACAATTACATTTAAAACCTAACAGTTCTCCATAAGTCCCGAGTACTTAGAACAAATTAGGGAGAGAGGTGAGAGGTCTCGAGAGAGTCGAAAATACATTGTCCACAAAAGGTGAGACTTTATACTCCACATTACCGACAAACACTCCAGATATGTCAGGGTTCAATCTGATTGTGGTTGCAGGGGTTCAATACACAAAGCAAATAGTAGCGGGGACAAAGAGCACCATTGTCTGGTACCATTGGGTATACGAACAAGATTGTAAAGAAGACCTGGAAAACTGACTCTAGCTGAGAGAATTATAGAGTCCTTGGGCAGCCATACAAAAATGTTTGTGTTTTTTAATAACTCAGTTGTGTAATATTAGATAATACTTTCTGCATTTCATTCCCCCACACACCCTTTATAGGAGACTATTCAGTAAACGTTGATAAGTTTCTAAACCTCAGGTCTCTTCTAGTTTAGGGAATGTTTCATTCTCATTCCTATGGGTGAGTGAGACAGACCAACTTTTATCCCTATTTAAGCTTTAATTCATATTTATTTTCATTACTGCGCCTCTGGGATCTGAAGATCTAAATAAACAGCACCCAGGGGTGCAGGAACTATTTATTGGGTGGAGGTGCTGTATATAGAAAACCAGTAACATACATACATACATTACCCTCATGTAAACCCAGAGGGGGGTGCAGAACCCCCGCACACCTTTTTCCCGCACCCATGGCCACACTTATTATTTTATTGACCATTGGGCATTGTCTAGCACAGTGTGCGGCCGTGCATGCAGCTGCAGAGGGAAATGACCATTTGCACATTTCAAGCGCTACTTTAGCTTCTAGAAACCCCTTTTCCTCCTGGATAAGAAGCCCCCCGGACGTGGCCCTGCCACTCGCAGGCGGATTACCTCAGAGAATGTTGAAGATTCGGGGTTCACATCCACAGTGGCCAGGTAATCTGGCTTCTTTATCCCAGTGTTGCGGTAAATACATGGCAGGTAAAGAAGCTCCTCTCTGGGACCTGCGGGGAGAGAGCAGGAGAGAGGCTCATACCCAACATGATTCCCAAGCATGTAAATAACGACCTCCTTATAACGGAAACCTCTGACCTCTGACCCCTCCTATGGCTCCGATACCTGTGTGTTCCCATTTGCATAGGATGAGGACTTTCCTGTGCATTAATTCCCCTGGTAAGTGGGAGAGATTTCCCTTCTCTACACAGAGCCGAGCATGCAAACTGCAGAGCGTTGCTGTAACCTGCAGAGCATCACTGATCTGCAGAGCATCGCTGTAACCTGCACAACGTCGCTGTAACCTTCAGAGCGTCGCTGTAACCTGCACAACGTCGCTGTAACCTTCAGAGCGTCGCTGTAACCTGCAGGGCATCGCTGTAATCTGCACAACGTCGATGTAACCTGCAGGGTATCGCTGTAATCTGCAGAGCATCGCTGTAACCTGCAGAGTATTGCCTTTTCATGTAGAGCATTGCTTCTGTAATGGTGTTTCCCCCACCCAGTGGCAGATATGGGCCATTACAGGGTGTATGGTGCATATACCTGCTGGCAACAGGAGGGCTTTGTCATCCACCCATGGTAGTGGGGACACAGGAACAGGTTCTGGGGTTCATACCCCACATATATGCTTAGCAGTGCAGCGCCTCCATCTGACGTGGACTCCAGGAACTGAAGGTGATTTTCCACGGTAGAACTTATTACCTCTCCCCCCAGTAAGGTCACGCACCAGGCAGGAGGTATATTGCAAAACAGGAACAGGTTTATTACTTCTCTCTGCAGTAACAGTTACTCAGCAGTCTTCTGCCGGATACAGTCTGTCAGCATTCACTGGATGATAGACCATGGACCGTCACTAGAGGCCAAGGGCATCCGCAGCCATCCTAGCTCTTCCCCACCTCCCTGGCAGAGGTATGGTCCACACTCACTTTCCCTGGAGGGAAGAGCACGTGGGAAGGCCCCAATCTCAGGCTCCCAGATGTGTGACCTGCCTTCCTCAGAGGGGAAGGAACAACCACTAACTTTAGAGTGGTCCTGCCCTCTAGTACAGCCAGTCTTAAGACTGGCACCCTGTTGTCCCAGCTACAACAGGATGTACCACCCCCTGCTGTCACTCAAGTGCAGTACCAAAGGTGAAGGGGAAAACTCCATATCAACTACTGGTGAAGATTAGATGAGTGTGAGGAATCCGTTCCTGGGTTTGGCGGGAGCTCACTCTTGCAGAGCTGGTGTGCTGTCAAACAAACCTCCCATTACAATTGCAAGTACTTTCACCTGTGTTTGCAATCATGCTGCTCTGTCTCTCTTCTCTGGCATTGGAAGAATTCCCACACATGCCTGTCTTGTGATTGGCGATCTGCCTTTCTTATACTGGCCTCTTTTTCTGACTCCTTGCCGAGCATAATCCAAGTTTACTTGGATGTAACAGTGTTTGCCACACACTTCCGCCTTGTTCCTGGGACCTGCTGCAGAGGTCTGCTTCCTCTGTTCAAGCGTGGGATTCCCAGTGTCTAACGTATCCTGTTCCTGAGACCTCCTGCATTCACCCCTGGCAGAGGTCTGCTTCCTGGTACCTGTGCTGAAGAAATAAACTGATGAATCAGACCCTATTTCTTTGTGTTTTCTGTTTTATTACCTGTGCTGAAGCGCTGGATCCCCACCGCCAGCCTTGCCTGTTCTGAGCCCTGCTGCCTTCTCTCCTTGCAGAGGGCTGGTTCCTAGGGCCTGCTGTATATCTCCATTGCAGAGGCCGTGTCCTGGTTCCTGTGCTGAAGCGCTGGATTCCCAGTGCTACCCTTCTGCTTCCTGTTTCCTGAGGTCTGCTGCAAGGCAGAGGCCTTGCAGAGGCCTTCGTTATGGGCCGTTCCCGCTCCTCGCGTAGAGGCCATTCCCGCAGTACGGCTGCTACGCTGAAGCGCGGCGTACCTGATTCCTTGTTGCTGAACTTCTGCCTGGATATCGATTACCCTGACGTCACCAACCCTGACCCTGGCTTGTCTAAGGATTACTCTACATTCTCCAACCCCGACCCTGCTACGAATGACTACGAACTGCGCAATCCAGAACCGGCTTCGTGGTCTAAGGTCGGTGTATTCATATCCCCACCTCAGCCCCTCGGTCCAGTCCCGGTTTGTGGCGAGCACGTCCGTTACAAGGAGGAACACTCGATGACTCTGGCTATTGGCTGAGCCAGTCACATCGCTTGGGTTGGGTTCTGGCTTTCGCACTAAACCCATGCAGAACTTTACAGGAAGGCGTACAGTTCTTTTGCAAACAGCACGTGCGCTCTCCAGCTTTGGCGGGAGACGCCATTTTAGCTCATGTAACTCATGTGGTGGATTCCCGGGCAAGGGAACCTCCATTTTTAGTACAGTTCTTTAACAGACCACGCAGTGACCGTGATTCCAGCAGGAATCCGTTCCTTGTGGTTCCTCACAGCACACAGATTAGCAGTCTACCAAGAGTAGGTTATACCCCAGGCTAGCAAAGCTCCATCTCGATACGCTGTACACGATCTTAGTCCATTACAAGCACTCTGTGGTTCCATAGTTTGGCTAGTGGTACTCTGGGCTTCTTCCCTATGCAGTACCCTTACGCCACCCCTTCTAGGCTGCCAGTATCGCAGAGCCTTCCTTCAGTGGCTGCTGGGGCTTCCAGGTACACCTCCTTCTAGGTATCTCGACTACCCGCCTTAGGGCGACTTAGAACAGCAATAGCCTTGTGTCTCCAGACCATTCACCTGATAGGGCCGTCTAAGTCATAGTTTCATGGTGGGGAAAGTGGTCCCTGGTTATGGTATGCCAAGGTCCCCTGAACACTATACCTTGCCTCCCTCCTTCTTTAGTACTTGCTTTGGAAGCGTATCTTGTTACTTCCAGCTTTGTTTCACTGAAACCTGTCCTGTTACAGATCTCAGCAACGCCTCCAAATGTAACTGTGTTTCCCCCACCCAATAGCAGGTAGGGGCCATTACAGGGTGTATGGTGCATATACCTGCTGGCTAAAGGAGGGCTGAGTCATCTGCCGATGGTAGTGGGGACACAGGAACAGGCTTCTGGGGTTCATACCCCACATATCTCCTTAGCAGTGCAGCACCTCCATCTGCCGTGGACTCCAGGAACTGAAGGTGATCTCCCACGGTAGAACTTATTACCTCTCCCCCAGTAAGGTCACGCCCCAGCAGGAGGTATATTGAAAAACAGGAACAGGTTTATTACTACTCTCTGCTGTAACAGTTACTCAGCAGTCTTCTGCCGGATACAGTCTGTCAGCAATCCCTGGACCGTCACTACAGGCCAAGGGCACCCGCAGCCATCCTAGCTCTTCCCCACCTCCCTAGCAGAGGCAAAGGTATGGTCCACACTCAGTCTCCCTGGAGGGAAGAGCACATGGGAAGGCCCCAATCTCAGGCTCCCAGATGTGTGACCTACCTTCCTCAGAGGGGATAGAACAACTCCTAACTTTGGGGCAGTCCTGCCCTTAAGTACAGCCAGAAGGCGGGCACCCTGTTGTCCCAGCTACAACAGGATGTACCACCCCCTGCTGTCACTCAAGTGCAGTACCAAAGGTGAGAGGGAAAACCCCATACCAACTACTGGCAACCTGAGGGTTAACTGCCAGCCCATTGGGTAGAATAGTAGCCAGGAGCGGCCCTGTTACACTTCATACAGCAGAGTGTCTCTATAATTCACATAACATCTCTCTGATGATTTTTCTAGCAGTGAAGCTTAACCAGTTTGCTGTGTGTGTGTGTCTGTCTGCAGAATAAGTTTTTCCCTTCAAACTTTCTTTAATGCTGCCTCCCTAAACTCCCTCCCTCTCCCAAACTGTAAATTCTTTGTTTAGCTGGACCCCTCGTCTTATCTATTAACTCCCCCTTGTAGAGTCAGAGATGTACCAGCTGTCGGCCATGAGAAAGATGAGGTATTTTAGTACAAATTTTGTTTTTGCTTAATCTGCTAAAAGACATTGCAAAATTATGTCTACACGCCCCTTCTTCTGGTGTAAGATAGCTTACTTAGAGCCGGTAGAGCAGGGCATTCCTGTTGCATCAGACTCATGTTTTGATTTTTATGTGAATGTTACTCTTGCAAGTGGCGGCTGCTGCTGCAATAAAGTTATTCGACAGATTGTTTTTCCCTAAAAATAATAAGTGTGGACTGAGTTTTTTCACGACAGCCGACACCTCACGAGCCCCCTCTCTTCCCCACGCTCACTCATTCCGTCTCATTCCATCTCCCCCCCACACAATTCCCCCCACAAGATATACCAAAAAACTTCCCACTCCCAATGCACAAAACTTCCCACCCCCAAATACATTTAAAAAAAATCCCCACCCCCCCAAGTATATACAACCTGTCCCCCCAAATGCATACAAAAAACCCACCTTCCCAATACATATAAAAAAACAATACATATAACCCCCAACACACACACATATATATATAGAAACTATAAAATACTAAGTGCGCAGATTGATATAATTTAAACCAAAAAATAGTAACAGTTGCCTGAAAAAAAAAAAAAAAAACAACAATACAAACCGGCGCCTTAAAGTCCAATTAGGAACAAATGTGGAGTCCAAGAATTGTGACAATGTCCAATAGAGGAGAGTCCAATCTTTAACTTCAGGCTCCACAGCAGGGATTTACATACGTGATGCAAAAGAGAAAAGAAAAACAATCATAGTGCAACAATGTTAAATGCAAACAGATAGGACTTACAAGACAAGACAAACACAAAACAATGACAAGCAGGCTGACAAATAATAAAGGAGTATATTTAATGAACAACTAAAAAACGCCAGGAGCAGATATCGGATCCGGTTTGTAAAACCGGAATCCTACTTACAAGACATCCAATGTAAACAAGCAGGGATCACGGTGATTAAACTCCGGCAGCAGCTGCTGATAGACTCGTGGCAATCAGGGGAAGCTCCGATCACTTCCTAGGTTCTGCGTCCGGATGTGCGTCACCATAGGTTGGTCTCCGGTTCTCCAGGTGCCAGCTGCCACTCCGTTGCCGGAAGTGCGTCACTGGGGGCGGGACAAATGTCCGAAACTCCTTTCTCCCGCTTGAGTATCTGAACAAGCTCCTGTAGTGCTCTGCTCCAATGCAATTACTCTCTTCCAACTGCCCAACGCGTTTCGTGCGCATGCGCACTTCATCAGGGGTTGATTGGACACAGTACATGAAGTCATTATATACTAACAGGATAGACACCATTGGATGAAAAATAAAATAAATAAAAGCCAATCAAATGACGCTATGCCTTCCTTGATTGGTCTAAACCTCTGTCAGTCATGTACTGTGTAAAACACACAGCCTACCTAACACACTATACAAAAACAATAATACAAACACTAACACATTTAACAAACAAAAAATGCACTATTTAACTCTCAATAGGATATGATATGAAATCATACAATGCTCAAATGTTAAAACCTATCATAAAGTATAACAGCGCAACATTCCATATTGTATATAAAATGTACATAAATACGCACACAAGTGGAGGGATAGAAATTCAATGACATGCTGGGTGTAAGTGTCATTAAAAATGCTTATGAGAGTTAAAAATAAATATAAATAATCTATCAGTTTATTAATGTATTTTAAAGAGTTTTATTTTAAAAAGTTTTATTTAAAAAAATATTATTTTAAAAAGACACCTAGTTGAAAATCAATATTAAGACCATTGGGGGAGAGGGTCTTCAACTCATAGATCCAGTAGGCTTCACGCCTACTGATCTGATTGAGTTGATTGCCCCCCCCCCTCCAACTGGCTGGTACGGTCTCAATAGCCTGGCACCTTAGTCCAATTGGACTTTTGTTATGGTGAATGCTAAAATGATGTGAGACGCTATGTGTCATTAAACCTCGTTTAATATTATAAATATGTTCGTATACCCTCCTCTGGTAGCACCTACCTGTCCTGCCCACATATTGCAGGCCGCAGGGGCACTGTAGTAAATATATCACGACGGTGGTATGACAATTAATAGATGTTTTAATGGTATATATTTTTGAGGTGACATTCGATGTAAAAGTTTTTGTGTTGGAGCTAAACGTGCAAGCTGTGCAATTGGTATATTTAAAAAAGCCCTTATTAGTATTGGCTACTTTGGATTTAGAATGGTCAAGTGGACAACTCGGTGCCAGTCCAGTTTTAATGTTTGAGGCTTTGGTAAAGATGATGTTAGGTCTATCTGGGAGACATTGTGCTAATGTATTGTCACATAGGAGGATTGGCCAATGCTTATTTAGAATCTGGCGAATCTTCGGTGCAATTTCGTTGTATTGAGTAACAAAGGCCACTCCACTATTCTGTTCTTTCCCCTTATGTGGATTCTTAATTGAATTATTGTTTTTATTTTTATATTCCAAAAGGGTATCCCTCTCAATCGCGTCTACTCTCAGGGACGCTTCTACTAGTATATTCTCTGGATATTTTCTGTCACGAAATTTTTCTTTAAGCTCATCCGCCTGAATAGCAAACTCCTCTGGATTTGAGCAGTTGCGCTTCAGGCGGATGAGTTGTCCCTTCGGAATATTGCGAATCCAACCAGGGTTATGTTGGCTATCTGCCCTAAGGTAGTTGTTGGCCTGAACTGATTTGAAATACGTCTTAGTTTGAATTTGATTGTTACTTATATATATACTTAGGTCAAGGAATTCTATGTGATCTTTGTGATGATTAAAAGTAAATGAAAGATCCCTATCGTTAAAATTTAAATAAGTAAAAAACGAATCTAGCTGTTCCTGGCTGCCCGACCAAACAAATATGATATCATCTATGAAACGGCGCCAGAGCACCAGGTGTGCCCCAAGAGGACAGTTGTTCCAAATGAAATCTTCTTCCCAACTGTCCATAAAAAGATTCGCATAACTAGGGGCAAACCTGGTGCCCATCGCCGTTCCACAGATCTGTAGGAAAAATTGTGAATTGAATTGAAAATAATTGTGTGTTAAAATAAACTTAATACTACCTAGTAAAAATGATTTAAGTGCGGGTGAAGTGGTGGAATCTGATTCTAACTTGCGTGACACAACCTGACATCCCTTTCCATGATTGATGGTGGTATATAGAGATGTAACATCGGCAGTTACCCATGTATACTCAGGCTGCCATTCTAAATCTCTCAATATTTGGAGAATGTGCGTTGTGTCACGCAGGTAAGACTTACCCTGACTAACCAGAGTTTGAAGGTGGTGATCTATAAATAATGACAAGTTAGAGGTGAGTGATGTGATACCTGAAATTATCGGTCTACCGGGGGGCTGTGTAATATTCTTATGTATTTTAGGGATAAAGTAAAAAATAGGTGTACGTGAAAACTTGATGTACAAAAACTCTAATTCTTGTTGTGATATTGCTCCCTCATCAAGACCCTTATTTAATAGAGTTTTAAGTTCGATTTCAAACCGACCTAAAGGATTAGTAGCAAGGGGGAGGTAAGTGGCTGTATCTCCAAGTAATCTCATTGATTCTTGTAAACAGTATTGAGTATCCATCACCACTATACCCCCCCTTTATCAGCAGGTTTTATTACAATCGATTTATTGTCTACCAATTGCTGTAATGCTGTTTTCTCTTGTATATCCATATTGTCTCTGCGAATTTTATATACTCTACTGGATTCCTCCAGTTCTCGAGTGACTACTTCAACAAATGAGTTTACCAGATGACCTTGAGCAAATTTCGGATAAAAAGTGGACTTAGGTTTAAATTTTTTTGATTGTATAGTACTAGGCTCGATGTCACTGGATTTCTGATCCGTCTGGTTGGAAATGGCATCTTTCATAAAATATTTTTTAAGTGCCAATTTGCGCGCAAATTTATGGACATCTATGTGAAGATTAAAACTATTCGGGCCACATATTGGTGCAAATGTGAGACCTTTACCTAACACTTTTTTCTCTACACAAGTGAGTGAATGTTGACTAATATTAAAAATATTCTGATAAGCTTTCTTATTAACTAATTTATTTCTATTAGCACCTCCTCTTCTTCCCCTGGTGCGCTTTTTCTTTTTTTGTAATTCATGGGGGGCTGAGGATCTAGGTGCGGTTTGATTACTTCTACCTGTGGAAAAATGTGCTCCCGTTCCTTTCTACATTCTAAAAAAGAAAAACTTGTTTTACCTCCCTGAGTTGGTAATGGGGTAAATGACACACTGTGTCACGATGAATTATGCGAATTATACGATGCGCAGATAGCATCTAAACATGAAGCTATTCTTGCAAACAACAAATATCATGTGTTCTCAGAAATAGAGTCTGAGAGCGAACCTGACAGTGTGTCATTTACCCCATTACCAACTACATGAACTAGGTGTCTTTTTAAAATAATATTTTTTTAAATAAAACTTTTTAAAATAAAACTTTTTAAAATACATTAATAAACTGATAGATTATTTATATTTATTTTTAACTCTCATAAGCATTTTTAATGAGACTTACACCCAGCATGTCATTGAATTTCTATCCCTCCACTTGTGTGCGTATTTATGTACATTTTATATACAATATGGAATGTTGCGCTGTTATACTTTATGATAGGTTTTAACATTTGAGCATTGTATGATTTCATAGCATATCCTATTGAGAGTTAAATAGTGCATTTTTTGTTTGTTAAATGTGTTAGTGTTTGTATTATTGTTTTTGTATAGTGTGTTAGGTAGGCTGTGTGTTTTACACAGTACATGACTGACAGAGGTTTAGACCAATCAAGGAAGGCATAGCGTCATTTGATTGGCTTTTATTTATTTTATTTTTCATCCAATGGTGTCTATCCTGTTAGTATATAATGACTTCATGTGCTGTGTCCAATCAACCCCTGATGAAGTGCGCATGCGCACGAAACGCGTTGGGCAGTTGGAAGAGAGTAATTGCATTGGAGCAGAGCACTACAGGAGCTTGTTCAGATACACAAGCGGGAGAAGGGAGTTTCGGACATTTGTCTCGCCCCCAGTGATGCACTTCCGGAAACGGAGTGGCAGCTGGCACCAGGAGAACCGGAGACCAACCTATGGTGACGCACATCCGGACGCAGAACCTAGGAAGTGATCGGAGCTTCCCCTGATTGCCACGAGTCTATCAGCAGCTGCTGCCGGAGTTTAATCACCGTGATCCCTGCTTGTTTACATTGGATGTCTTGTAAGTAGGATTCCGGTTTTACAAACCGGATCCGATATCTGCTCCTGGCGTTTTTTAGTTGTTCATTAAATATACTCCTTTATTATTTGTCAGCCTACTTGTCATTGTTTTGTGTTTGTCTTGTCTTGTAAGTCCTATCTGTTTGCATTTAACATTGTTGCACTATGATTGTTTTTCTTTTCTCTTTTGCATCACGTATGTAAATCCCTGCTGTGGAGCCTGAAGTTAAAGATTGGACTCTCCTCTATTGGACATTGTCACAATTCTTGGACTCCACATTTGTTCCTAATTGGACTTTAAGGCGCCGGTTTGTATTGTTGTTTTTTGTTCTTGCACTAACTGTGTTTTGGGTTAGTTTTATCTGGCAGCCTTGCCCTATATGTAATAGGTTTGGGTGCATTACTACACACCCTTTATATTGTTTATTGTTATATCATTTTTATGCATTTCACTCTAGTCTTTTAGCGCTATTCACACCACCCTTTTTTCTGTAAGTTGCTGCCTGAAGTTATGCTACACACAATAGCATATATATATAGGGGGAAAAGGGGAAACAACGGCGCAAAGAACTGTTAACTATACAATAAAAATTGAGCATAAAAAGACTGGGGGTATAAGTTTAGATTGCTGGTTGTTCTGTGACGCAATTCCGGAAGTGACGAATGCGGAACTAAGACCGTGAGATCGTGAGACGCAAGTGAAGTGCCAGCTTAGTTCTTTGCGCCGTTGTTTCTCCTTTTCCCCCTATATATATATATATATATATACATAAAAAAACATACATATGAAGGAGGCGTGGCTACGGGTATGTGGATGGAAGTGTAGTGCAGCAGCTCCAATACCCACCGGCACAAATTAGCTAATAAAAGACATTCTCGGCGCAGTTACCCTAGTTTCAAGAATAGCACCACGAGTGTGAACCTCTGCGGAACAGTCACATATCACTTTTGAGGAATTATGGCCACAACAAGGCAGAAAAATAAACGAAAAACGGACGTGCGATCATACTTCACAGGGGGAAGCAAAGCAAGGCCAGAGGAGATGCCTGCAGGCACAGACTCAGACTCGGCACCAGAGATGGAGGGGACAGAACAGACAGGGATAATAAAGAAAGAAATTGCTCGGTTGCTAGTAGATTTAAAGTCGTTCTTCAGGGGGGAAGTGGAGAGTCTCCGCAAAGACATGCTACAGATTGGCACCCGCACGAACGAGCTTGAAGAAAAAATGGAGGAAAGCTCCCGGTGCCATCGGGAAACAAATACACGGATGGGGGACCTGGAGCGCAGAGTAGCGGAGCTCGAGGACAGGCAAGAGGACAGCGAGAATCGCGACAGGCGCAATAACCTGCGCATACGGGGGATACCCGAGGAGATCCTAGATCCCGAGGCCCTGCTCAATAGGTGGATGAGCAGCATATTGCCAGGCAAAACGGAGGCTGAGCTAACAATGGATCGCTGCCATCGCGCCCTGCGTTCGCGCCCAATGCCCAACAACCCTCCCCGGGACGTGATCCTCCGCCTGCACCATTACAGAACAAAGGAGGAGATCTGTAAGATTACACGGGCTATGCCGGCGGTAACCTATGAGGGAATCACCATGGCGATTTTCCAGGATCTCTCCCCTCTTACCCTGGCGAGGCGGAGGACGCTATTCCCCATCACAAGAGCCCTACGTGACGCAGACGTCCGCTATCGCTGGGCTTTCCCTTTCGCCCTGGTGGTGATAAGAAACGGCCGCTCCCACACCATTAAACACCACTCAGAGGGGGCCGCATTCCTCAAAAAGCTGGGCATAACAGCTGCAACCACAGGCCCGGGGACCCCGGAGGCGCGTCCCCCGCGCCCGGCGGAATGGGAAAAAGTGCCCAAAACAGCGGAGCGGCGCAAAGACAGAGCGGATACAGACGCTTAGTAACATCATACAAGACGCCGCAAATCACAGTTCAAGTTATATAAGTTCCATGTTAAGTTGCTAATTGTACCCCCACTGATGAATGCTGCTCTAAGGCCCACCTCGACCTCAGAAGGTGCCCAAGGAGACCAGAGGGAGTGAATACACCCACCTGCAACAAACCCTGCAATGGTGAAGAAAACCCCCCAAAATGGCGTTACTAGCCTTACCTGGCAAAGAAGGAGAGAAAGCGCGGCAAGTATCATGGCGGCTGCTGGTTTGGCGGGACAGACTGATGATCAGAGTGCGCCCGCCTCCGGCTGCGACTGTCTCCGCCCTCGTCCGGCCCCCATCTGCCAACCCACTGCTGCGTCACTTGACAGGTTCCGGCGGCGCCGCGGAGTCCCGGATACCCGTCTCTCAGCGCGGCAAGCATCATGGCGGCGGCTGTGTTGTAGTCACAGGCAGCGTAGGCAGAGTGCGCCCGCTCCCGGCTGTGACCGTCTCCGCCCTCGTCTGGCCCCCATCTGCCGACCCACTGCTGCGTCGCCCGACAGGCTCCGGCGGAGGGGCTGTCCCACCGGAAGTGCGTCACGGGCCGGGTCCCGGCTCCCCCCGGCGGAGGCACGCGAGCTCCACTGCCGGAGAGGGGTACGGCCGCCCAGTGGACACGGAGGGGAGGCAGCTAATCTGCGGGAAGGAGTGCCGGGCAGGGAGGACACCGGAGCAGCCCCAGAACAGAGTGGGAAGGGCGCGACAAGAGTGCGAGATACCCAGGAAGCAGGGGGGGGGGAGGGGTGAAGGAGAGGGAGGCCTAGTACACAAGGCAGGAAGATGGAATCTAGCGGCCACCTAGGCAGAGGTAAGCAAGGGAGAGGACAGGCCAGTGGAGGAAGCAGGGGGGGCCACAAGCAGAATAGAAGGAGGTCCAGGGGTGCGGGGGGGGGTTCGGCTCCGTGCGTCCCCAGACTTTACAATCAGGCCAGAGCACGGCAGTTAGGCTTAGATACTAATAGACACAACTAGACATGTAGGTTAAGGGATTTAAGGGTCGCCTGAAATCAGACCCAGTTGGGGGAGGAGGTGGCTGCGCGAGGATGTTTAGCAGTAGCCGGCGGGTGGTCGGGAGTCTGTCACCAACCCTGCCCGCAGGCATGTGCTTCCACGACAGGGAGTGGGGCCCAGCCCGCGCCCCTGTTAAAGTCCCGGAATCCCATGGTCCGCAAGAGGGACTATGGTGCTGGACAGGGAGGGAGGAGTTTCCAGATGGAATGATTTACTTCCGGGCATTTACCCTGGGGCCCTCTGGGACCTCCAGGGTACTGTTTGTGTGTTTATTAAAGGCAATGGGATGGGCTGTGGGACAGGGAAGTCCTAGAGCCGATACCATGGTTCTGTTTGTTTACATGTATTTGTGTTGTTGTCTTCTCGTTGTCCCCCCTGATGTGTTTTCCCTCTGTACCACTTTCCCCCACCACATACCCTACTCCCCTGGCAGGGCGCAGAAGAAAGGCGGCGACGGATTAAAAGAGACAGGGATCGGGATCCCCACGCCATCTAGAGGACTCAGAATGGCTCAGGAAGACACCGACAGAATCAGGTCACAAATAAAGTACTATGAATAACGAGGTCCGGTGTATCTCTCACAACGTTAAGGGGTTTAACGGTCCGGCGAAGCGCAAGCTAGCTCTCAGGGATTACAAACGTCTCAAAGCCGACCTCCTCTTTCTCCAAGAGACACACTTTTCTAGGGACAGCTACCCAAAATTTTTAGACAAAGATTTCCGGGTAGTACATTTGGCATCCGCCCAAGTGAAAAAGATAGGGGTAGCGATAGCCATACACAATAGGATAGATTTCACAGTTGAGAAAAAGGTGGCAGATAAAGAGGGCAGATTTCTAATTCTGGTGGGATCAATCCACGGGAAACCGCTTACATTAGCATCAGTATACGCACCCTGTGAAACATCAACTGATTTCTTTTCCAGAAATATAAACCATATATAAGGTCTCTAAACATAGAAAAATCTGACACAGTAAACCATACACAACATAAGAAAAAAACACACAATCAATGTAAAAATAAACAGAGAGAGTATTAACAGCCCAAGGAAGTTAAGGTTAAAACTGCCAAAGAGGGCTACAATACTGCTGACAGGGGGAAACGAACACTCACACTGAGGCAGAGAAGGGGGACCTCTGATGACCGTACAGGATCCGGATCACGGCATCAAGGAAGATGGAAACAACCGCCTCTGGAGCCTCAGGCAAGCTCCGTTTCAGCCTCTCAGCAAACACGCGCAGGATGACCTGTCGTGACCTCTACGCGTTTCGCACCACGTGCTTCGTCAGTGGTGACCTCCTGACGAAGCACGTGGTGCGAAACGCGTAGAGGTCACGACAGGTCATCCTGCGCGTGTTTGCTGAGAGGCTGAAACGGAGCTTGCCTGAGGCTCCAGAGGCGGTTGTTTCCATCTTCCTTGATGCCGTGATCCGGATCCTGTACGGTCATCAGAGGTCCCCCTTCTCTGCCTCAGTGTGAGTGTTCGTTTCCCCCTGTCAGCAGTATTGTAGCCCTCTTTGGCAGTTTTAACCTTAACTTCCTTGGGCTGTTAATACTCTCTCTGTTTATTTTTACATTGATTGTGTGTTTTTTTCTTATGTTGTGTATGGTTTACTGTGTCAGATTTTTCTATGTTTAGAGACCTTATATATGGTTTATATTTCTGGGCAACTAATCCATTGAGCTGAGGAGGGGTTGGATCCCCTCAGCTGTTTATGTGTTTGTTTTAATAAATTAATACTAATTCCTTCCCTTGTGCGCTTTTGTGCATTATTTTCTTCTCTGTTTCTCAGGGTGTCCTCCCCCCCTTCGAGGGGGGATCACCTCTGAAGTGGGAGCTCCTGGGGAGACGCTCCATGCACGTGCAGCACAGGGATTAATCCTATCAAAACATCTGCAGCACGAGCGCTGAAAATCCTGCTTTTTGATTTCTTTTCCCTTTTCTTCCGAAAACTCCAAAAGGTAGCCAAGGGAAACATGATCATAGCGGGCGATTTCAACAGGACACTGAATCCCAAGTTAGACCGGTGCACGGCCGCTAGTCTCCCCCCTAAGCTCGATATTCGGCAAATCACGCAGGGATTGAAGGATTGCCAATTGGTAGATATATGGCGAGAACAGCATCCCCAAAGTAGAGATTATACCTTCTTCTCCCACCCCCATAACAGATACAGCAGGCTGGACTACTTCCTAGTATCAAACAGACTGGTCCCAGTGGTCTCCCACACAGTGATCCACGATATTTCGTGGTCCGACCATGCACCTATCGAGCTGCGGTGCACTCTAAACTTACTAGACAGACCTGGAGCAAACTGGAGGCTAAACGAGCTGTTACTAAAAATCCCAAACTTGCAGAGAGAAATTGGTGAGAGGATTAAGGATTTCTTCACTGAGAACGTGGGGAGTGTTTCTTCCGACACCACCCTATGGGAAGCCCATAAGGCGACTCTCAGAGGCTCCCTCATGTGTCTAGCTGCTAGGCGCCGGAGGGATCAGGAGAAACAGATAAAAGTCCTACAAGACAAACTAGCGACCCTATCCAAGGCGCACAAAGTATCTAGGAATCAGGACACACTGCGTGCTTTGGCAGAAACCAAACAGCAGTTGAATATAAAACTGGCCTCCCGGGCAGAAAAGGAGATGAGTTGGTCCAGACGTAGGTATTTTGAGAAAGCGAACAAGCCGGACACCCTATTAGCAAATCGACTTCAAAACAAAATTCCGAATTATCATATACAAACTATTCGCACACAAGGGGGTGAGCTTACTTCTAATCCTAAGCGGATCGTGGCAGAGTTCAAAAGCTACTACGAGACGCTATACGATGGGGGTAAGGTCATACACAATCAAAAGACGAGGGATAATCTCGGGGAATTCTTAAAAGAAGCCAAATTACCGACCTTGAGCAGGGTGGAGAAAGAAGCGTTACAGACGGACTTCTCTTTAGAAGAGTTAACGGTAGTTGTAAAGTCACTTAAGCCTGCCAAAGCGCCCGGCCCAGATGGCTTCTCCAACTTATACTATAAAAAATACCTGAAAATTTTAGCCCCACATCTATTGAAGCTATTTAACTCTATACTACACGGGGCCTCGTTCCCAGCTCAGATGCTTCAGGCGTCAATCTCCCTGATCCATAAACCTGGTAAGGACCCGGCAGACTGTAAGAGCTACCGGCCCATCTCGCTGATTAATACGGATGTAAAAATTTTCTCCAAATTACTAGCTAATAGAGTGGGTATCGTCCTTCCCAGGTTAGTTCATCCAGATCAGGTGGGGTTCATCGGAGGAAGGCAAGTGGCGGACAATACCAGACGGATAATAGATTTGGTGGATTTGGCACAGAAACAGAATATCCCGTCAATGGTACTAAGTCTGGACGCGGAGAAAGCCTTCGATCGAATCGATTGGCCCTATTTGAGAGGGACGCTTGGGGCATTTGGCTTTGAGGGACGCCTCTTGGAGGCCATCATGGCCCTCTACGAGGGGCCAACGGCAAGGGTGAGACACCAGGGATTCCCATCAGAGCAATTTCAAATTAATAGTGGCACATGCCAGGGATGCCCGCTGTCCCCTTTGTTGTTCGCCCTCTGCGTGGAACCCTTGGCGGCACATATCAGAAACAACCCGGATATTACGGGCATAGCTGTAAAAGGGCAGTCACACAAAGTGGCGCTCTACGCAGATGATGTGATCCTGACATTATCACAGCCTCTCACCTCCCTGCCCAATGTCTTCTCAATTCTGGGGACCTTTAAACAAATTTCTGGGTTCAAAATTAATCAGGCCAAATCGGAAGCCCTCAATATAAATTTACCCAAACCAGTAGAAAAACTAATTGGACTCAATTTTAATTTTAAATGGCAACCCTCTATGATTAAGTATTTAGGGGTATATATCACGAAAGAATATAAGGCTTTATATAAAGCAAATTATCCCAGGTTGTTTCGGACTCTCCGTGAGGATCTCCGGAGATGGGCGGAGTACAGTATCTCGTGGATAGGCCGTATTCATAGTGTGAGGATGAATCTCCTGCCACGAGTGCTGTACCTTTTTCAGGCCCTCCCGATCCCCCTGATACAAGAAGATATCCTCTCGCTTCAGTCCTTAATAACAAAGTTTATCTGGAATAAGAAAAACCCACGAATTAACAAAGCGATCTTGAGGAGGCCGACCTTAAGAGGAGGGTTGGGGGTGCCATGCTTGTTCGCCTACTACAAAGCAGCCCAATTGAGCCAGATTGTGCAGTGGCACACAGACCCGAACCTTCGGAGGTGGGTAGCGCTAGAAAAAACATGCTGCACACCAATAGATATTAGGAACCTAATTTGGTTGCCCAAAAAAAGTCGGGCCGTTATGCGGACTCCGCTGCAGACCATGGTCAACTCCTTGAAAGTCTGGGACGCGGTTAAGTTCAAGTGCCATCTCACATCCCTGAACTCTCTGATGACTCCCATATGGGGGAACCCAAACTTTGCTCCAGGTATGGATAGCTCCACTTTCTCAAAATGGATTCAAGCAGGGTATCTCCGCCTAAAAGATCTGGAGGGCAGGCAACATATAAAAACATTTGATCACATTAAAGAGGAGAACAATTTACCAAACACTGAATTCTTTAGATACCTCCAGATCAGGGCCTTCTACAATGAAGCCCCAACTCGGCCTCGGAGAACAAATTTTGAGCAGCTCTGTTCAAGAGATTCGGACACAAGGGGACTAACATCTAGAATGTACAGGGAAGTAGTGTGCCCGAAGACGGACGACCAACCCAAACTTGCCTACATGAGACAGTGGGAAGCAGATATGGGAGAGACATTAGAAGACGAAGACTGGGATAAGATCCTGCAGATGGCGGCCAAAAGCTCCATCTGCACCACATTAAAGGAGAACGCATATAAAGTCCTGATGAGGTGGTATTACACGCCCGCCAAATTATCTAAATTTGTCAAAGGCTACTCTCCGCTCTGCCCCAAGCAGTGCGAAGAGAGAGCGGACTTATTCCATATGCTGTGGTCTTGTACGAAGGTAAACCCGCTTTGGGAGGAGATTAAAGATTGGCTTCAGAGACTGCTAGAAGTGGAAATCCCCTTAGACCCGTGGCTGTTCCTATTGGGCAGACGAGTCATAGGGCTATCTAATGCCACACATAAATTGATCACACATCTGGCTACAGCCACCAGATGCGAGATTGCAGCAGTATGGAAACAACCAGAGATTCCAATTATCCCCAAGATTAGAAATAGAATTTGGTTTGTCTGCCGGATGGAACAGTTGACGAGTTTGGTTAACGACACCGGCTCAAATTTTCTAAAAGTCTGGGAGCCCTGGCTGGCACAGACAGACATCCCGGGAATAGATATCACCACAATCCTGCAATAATAGGCGGTAAATGCGTTCTCCGGTAATGAAAGGGATCCACGACAACATAGAGACAGAAAACACGAAGAAGGAGCGGGATCCAGGGCAGAATAGGCCCCTAGTGTAAGAGGCAGCCAAAGAGGTAACAGCAGGAGAGAGTGGGTCAATGTTCTCGGAGAAAGAGGTCTACACTAAAATACACGCACGGCGCCCGAACGGAAGATGATAGGTGGAACACCCTTCCGAGCCCTACCACCCCCCCCCTCCCTTCCCCCCCCTCCCCTCCCTACTACATAGTTAGTGTGTCTTGTCCCCCGGTTCGTCTTGTAAGTCCAGTAAGTCAAGTTTTTGGTTAATTATGTAAAAAAGAAAGTACTAAAGGCGGTGATGTCACTGTAGACAATGGATGGTGTTACCATGTAAGATGTATTTCACCCAATAAAATCAAAGTTATAAAAAAAAAAAAAAACATACATATACAAAATACCCCAACCCCCCCCATACATATAAAAAAATACCCCAACCCCCCCAATACATATAAAAAAATACCCCAACCCCCCAATACATTTATAAAAATACCCCTACCCCCCAATACATATAAAAAAATACCCCAACCCGCCAATACATATAAAAAAATACCCCAACCCCCCCAATACATATAAAAAAATACCCCAACCCCCCCAATACATATATAATAATACCCCAACCCCCCAATACATATATAAAAATACCCCAACCCCCCAATACATATATAAAAATACCCCAACCCTCCCAATACATATATAAAAATACCCCAACCCTCCCAATACATATATATATATATATATATATCAGACTTACCTTGGTGGCTGCAGAGGGGGAGCGTGCCGGTGGGTCGCGGGGGGTTGGCGGTGCTGGGGGCGACGACTGCGGGGGGGGTGGCGGTGCTTGGGGCGATGACTGCAGGGGGGTGGTGGCGACTGCGGGGGGGGCCCCAATGCTGCGACGGGTGGCGGTGCTGAGAGGGAGGGGGGGGTGTGTGGCAGGACTGCAGGAGGGCCCGGTGCTACATTGGGTGGCGGGACTGCAGGGGCAGTCTGGACGGTGCAGCGGGGGGGGGGGGTGGCGGGACGGCCCGGAGCAGCGGTGGCGGGACGAAGTGCTGCGGGGGCGGGACAGCCCGGTGCGGCGGTGGGGTTTGTGGCGGGATGGCCCGGGTGCTGGTAGTGCGATTGTCCAGGGGGGGAGGGGGGGCCCGCTGCAGGCACCTGTGCGGCGCCACGATGCTGCTCCTGCCCACGCCGGAAGCTCACTTACTTCCGGCGCCGCAAACAGGAGGACTGGTGCTGGGATCCGCGTTTTTTTTTTTAAAATTAAATTAACAGCCACGGCCACGCAGGCCGGGCCCCCCTGACCCACGGGGCCCGGGACGCCAGTGCCCTTTGTCCCCCCGCTGTTGGCGGCCCTGCACACACACACACACAGTGACAGACACACACACACAGTGACAGACACACACACACAGTGACAGACACACTCACACACACAGTGACACACACACACACACAGTGACAGACACTTACACAGTGACACCCCCCCTTCTCCCCACCCCTGCCTTCCCCTGACCCCCCGCCCCTGCCTTCCCCTCACGCCGCCTCCCGTCTTCCGCTTCTGCCTTTCACCCACCCTCCGCCTCACACCCCTGCGCCCCACAGCCTGCCACCTCTCACCCACTCGACACACACCCACCGCCTCTCACCTACCCGACACACGCCTGCCGCCTCCCGCCCCTACGCACCGACATCACTGACCAGCCGTCGCACCCACTCACCATCCACCCGCCGCCTAAACTCACACCCGCCACACTCACACCCCTACGCACCGACATCACTGACCAGTCGCCGCCTGCACTCACCAGACACCCGCCGCCTCACACCCTAGCGGGATCCCCACACACAGCCAGCACTCACTACCCACCCGCCACCCGTACTGAACACCCACCCGCCGCCTCACACCCGCTCACACTATAGCGGGACTCACGCCTCACATTTTACATCATTTATGTCACCAAAATATACATTGTACTGTGGTGTGTTTACAATAAACCAGTTTTAAACAAAATAAGAAAGAAAGCACAAATGCGCACCAGGGATTAGTTCACCTTAAAGACACCACTATGGTTTTACAAATGTTAGATGGTTTTGTTTGGAAAGAAAATGATAGATTAGCCACTTTAGATGTCCAGGCACTATATACTAGTATCCCCCACCAAAAAGGAATAGAAGCTATTAGACACTTTCTTATGACACCACAAACACTACCCATTACACACGTTGAATTTATTTTATCTTCAATTAAGTTCATCCTTGGTCACAATTATTTTTTGTTTGATTCCTTATATTTGTTACAAATCTTGGGGACAGCGATGGGCACAACATTTGCCCCATCGTTTGCAAATTTTTTATATGGGACAGTGGGAGTCTTTGGCGATCTTTCGGTGTACTCCTCCGCAGCTTAAGCTGTGGAGGAGATATATCGATGATATTATTATTGTGTGGGAAGGGACAGAGGATTCTTACCTTGACTTTGTTGCACTTCTGAATAAGAATGAATTTAATTTAAAATTTAGTGGTGAAAATAGCACAGTCAACATTCATTATCTTGATTTAGAGATTTACATTGAGGCTAGTACTGTGCATACAAAAACGCACTTTGAGGCCACCAACGTTAACTCGTATTTGGACCCATTTAGTTGTCATGATAAGAGATGGGTCCAAAATATCCCATTCAATCAATTTCTCAGGTTGAAGAGAAATGATTCTAAGGCTGAGGAATTTAAAGAACAATCTTCATTCCTGAAAAAAAGATTCCTTGATAAAGAATATGATAGTTATCTAATAAATTCCTCGCTTAAAAAGCTGGAAAAAATTCCAAGGAAATCTTTGATGAAATATCATCATAAAAAGGATGATAAGAGAAAAAATCAAATCCCAGCCTTTATTACTAAATTTAGTGATATGCACTATAATGTTAGAAAAATTCTGCAAAAACATTGGGGCATACTTAAAGCAGATCCCATTGTGGGCACCCAATTAAAGTACAAGCCTGGGATAGTGTTTAAACGTGCACCTAATCTTAAACATATGTTGGCCCCGAGTCACATCTCCAGAGAAGTAACTGCATCTGGAGACATTAAAACACGCTTGGGAATTAAGGGCACATATAAATGTGGAAAGTGTAAGGCATGTAAACATGTTTGTCAAGGGAAAAAAGTCACGTCAGGTGTCACTAAAACTGTGTACAATATAAAAAGTTTTATTAATTGTCAAACGACGCATGTGGTCTATTTCTTACAGTGTAGCTGCAATTTGCAGTACATTGGTAAGACCAAAAGACCACTAAAAATGCGTATGTTAGAACACCTGAGAAATGTGAAAAACATACCAAAAATAATAGCTAAAGGTATGCCTCTCACTCCCCTTTTAAAACATTTCAAAGATGTGCACAATAATGACCCAGGCTGTATCATATTCAAGGGACTTGAAAGTGTATCACTTAATAGTAGATAGGGAAATAGAGAAAATCATTTATTAAAACGTGAGCAATTTTGGATATATGAAATGTTAACTAGACATCCTACTGGTTTCAATGAATTGATTGAATTAACTCCTTTTTTAAGATGATGTTTAATGGGTTTATTTTAACTCAATTTTGTATTAGAGATTTATACATGAATACTCATTTTCTCTTTCTTTTTCTTCCCCCCCCTTCCCTTTTTTTTAATATATATAACAGTATTATGTTTTGCTTAAATTCCATTATTGCCTATATGTATCAATTTAAGGCATATACATAATACTAGAGGTCATATATATATATATATTTTCCTTATTATAAGGGTTTTGTTGTGAATGGTATGTTTTATAATATATGAGCGATTTATGTACCTTTTGTATGAGCTGTATAACACTCAGTTGCTTATTATCTACCTTATCTTTATTATTTGTATTGAGTAAGAGGTTTCTTTTACGATCGCAACAATTAGGCATATCAACGGTGTCAGTTTCGGGGCCGTCCCATCTGACTGTGTGCCGCCTATAAATGCGCGCGGATGACGTTGTACGTGACCTCCTGACGAAGCACGTGGTGCGAAACGCGTAGAGGTCACGACAGGTCATCCTGCGCGTGTTTCCTGACAAGCTGAGACGGAGCCTGCAAGAGGCACAAGCGGTGTGTTCCATCTTCACGGTGCCGAGATCCGGATCCTTTGCGGTCACCGTGAACCCGCATTTTGCCTTAGTATAAGTGTCCGTCTCCCCTTGCCAGTTGTTCATTATTCTATGGCGGTTTCATTCCAAATCGTTAGATAGAATTTGCATTTATTTGTTTTATATTTTCCATGTATTTTATTGTGGTTGTTTGCTGTGCCACTTAGAGCTTAGGTAGCATTGGAGGTACTCTCTAATAATACTGAGTTTTTAGCTGTTTAGCATTTGTAGCTGAGGTGGGGTTGGATCCTCTCAGTACTCGTGTATTTTTTAATAAATTACCATCAACTAATCCCTGGTGCGCATTTGTGCATTCTTTCTTATTTTGTTTTTCAGGGTGCCATCCCCCCTTCTCTAGGGGGGACCACCTTGAAGTAGGAGCCTTTGGGGAGACGCTCCATGCGCGTGCTGCAAAGGGATTGTCCACATTTTACTACAGCACGAGCGCTGAATATCCTGCTTTTCCAGTTTTAAACAACATTGTATTACATTTTCTTCCATGTTTCTTTTCAACATTATTATACAACCTTTCCACCAAATAGTCATCCTATTGTTCCCCTATTTATATATAATACTACCTATTACGGATTTACATCCCGGGCAACGCCGGGTATATCAGCTAGTATGTATGTATGTATGTATGTGTATATATGTAGCACTGTTCCCTCCCCCTCTGGGAGATTGCACAGCCTATCATACGTGTATATGGTGCACTACCTGTTTTGAACAGGAGATCTTGAGCTGTCTGCGGTATTGTGGAGACCAGGACAGGCTTGGGTTCTTATAGTGAAGTTCTTCTTGGGTGCTCAGTGCCTCCAGCTGTAGTGGGCTCCAGGGTGTTCTGGAAATTAGCCCCCACTACTGCGTTATTCTCCCTCCTGCCCAAGGACTGACACTCAGACAGGAGTGTAATGAACAAGGAGCTTTATTGTAGCGCTTCCACTGCATTTCTTACATACAGTGAATGCATATCCAGAGGACTTCCGATCCCTAGTCTAGATGATGCATACCCCGGTTGTAGGGGGCAATGAGTCTGATGTTCCCCAGGCCTACACCTGTGGTGGGCCAGCTCATCCTCGCAATGGGAGAGTCTGACAGCCCATACTTTCTCCTCTCCAGAGCACGACTGAATACATTTTGGCTCTACCTCTTCCTCGGGATTAGGAGCGGGCCCATGGACTGTACCTATCCCTGATAGGCTACACACAGGCCATGAGTCATCACCGCACTCCTGTCCATCAAAGGAGGAGCACAAGCGGGGTAAAGAGCCCACAGATTAACCTGCTAATGCCCTGAACTTAGTAGGGACTTGTATAACATATATACTATGGGGAAAGAGAGGTACTATGGGACATACCCTGGTACACCTACATAAAAATATATCTCATCTCCAGCCCCTGTCGTTCCCCTGCTGGGTGAAGGCCCATTAATTAGTCGCATTACTCAGGGACACAGTGTTACCTTTCATGGCATCCAGAGGTGTCTTGTATCCAGGACCACATGTTCCACACTTGGCTAAAAATGAGAAGAGACACAAACGTAAGCCCAGAATCTGAGATACACCCAGGGGTGTCTGCAAAGAATACACCCATTGCAGAGCCCCCAGGGCAGATCCCTGGGTATCCGCAGCGATGCCAGAGCACAGATTACAATGTTTGGTTAAATTGCCCTATGGCTGTAATTCTGATCTTCCAAGTAAAGCTTTACCTGTGTGTGTTTGTTTGTTTGTGTGTGTGTGTGTGTGTGTGTATGTGTAATATATATACTTAGAAAGAATTTAATCAAACAAGCACAAGGGGTCAGTACATGTATGTATGTATGTATGTATGTATGTATGTATGTATGTATGTATGTGTATGTATGTTTATGTTTGAGATAGCCATTCATATATTATTATTATTTTGTTATTAAATAACTGTATAAATTGGTATAAGAACAGATCGCACATGAATCATTTTGACAGCAGAGAATGTTCAGTGGCCATTGTTACACAGGAAAGTATTTTCAGTAACAGAAGCGAGGTGTGGTTAGATTTCCGTACAGCTGTCTGGGGTTATCTGGGGAAACGCCAGCAAGGGGCATTGAGGTGCTACAAACAAACGTTGGTAAGATGATGCAATCATGTCTGATAATAACTGGAGCAGTCCTTTATATGTACGATAAGGAGGTGTGACATCACGTTACATGGACAGGAGCTGGGGATGGTTCTGGAAGAAACACATGTAAAGCGATGTTCGGTCATAGTGCTGGGACTAGGAGGGCTGACTAAGGACCATGTTCTGTATACTAGACTGACAGATTGGTTAGATAAAATGCAGGTATACACTGCTCTGCACTGACACGATCACAGAAAGCGGTGCAGTGACACAGTGAAACATGCCAGCACCAGGAGGTCCACTTGTTCATTTAATACACCCCTAACCCACAATGATATAAAGAGCCGGGGGCGCACGAAGAGAAACTCACAGGGGTACATTTACTCCCCAAATAAGATCCAATTAATAGAAAAAGTTGCATAATACAGAAAAAAGCTCTACTATGGCTTAACTCAATTTTCCAGGAAATCTCGTCTTGTACCAAAACTACCTGTAATTCCCCTTCCCATATACACATACCATAACTACCTGTAATTCCCCTGCCCATATACACATAACATAACTACCTGTAATTCCCCTGCCCATATACACATACCATAACTACCTGTAATTCTCCTGCCCATATACACATACCATAACTACCTGTAAATCTCCTGCCCATATACACATACCAAAACTACCTGTAATTCCCCTGCCCATATACACATACCATAATTACCTGTAATTCCCTGCCCATATACACATACCAAAACGACTTGTAATTCCCCTGTCCATATACACATACCAAAACTACCTGTAATTCCCCTGTCCATATACACATACCATAACTACCTGTAATTCCCCTGCCCATATACACATACCATAACTACCTGTAATTCCCCTGCCCATATACACATACCATAACTACCTGTAATTCCCCTGCCCATATACACATACTATAACTACCTGTAATTCCCCAGCCAATATACACATACCATAACTACCTGTAATTCACCTGCCCATATACACATACCATAACTACCTGTAATCCCCCTGCCCATATACACATACCATAACTACCTGTAATCCCCCTGCCCATATACACATACCATAACTACCTGTAATTCCCCTGCCCATATACACATACCATAACTACCTGTAATTCTCCTGCCCATATACACATACCAAAACTACCTGTAATTCTCCTGCCCATATACACATACTATAACTACCTGTAATTCTCCTGTCCATATACACATACCATAACTACCTGTAATTCTCCTGCCCATATACACATACCAAAACTACCTGTAATTCTCCTGCCCATATACACATACCATAACTACCTGTAATTCCCCTGCCCATATACACATACCATAACTACCTGTAATTCCCCTGCCCATATACACATACCGCAGTGTACAGTATGTGCTCCTACCCTCCTGCCCCTAGCCGTCTGTGTGGGGGGTATTAATAGGGTTTTGCGAATGGTAGGTGGGTGTATGTATATTTGGGGTGCATTGGGGGGGTGGGCTCCTGTTGCTGTCACACGCTTGTGGTACCCTGATCTCTCACCCATTCTGCGCTGTCTCTTGTAGTCTCTCCAGGTGTCTCTGCTCCTGTTCTCCTCTCTCTGGTGAGACTCTGCCCTGGGACAGAGCCTCTTACATACCCCAGGGAAAATGTTTAATATGTATATATTACAAAATAAACAGCATGTGGCCACCGTCAATGTGTACAGATCCTTTCATGTCTATGTGAATCAGGAGCTGTAATTGTCATCTTTACATAAATATGCTGGATTTTGACATGTCCAAACTGTCACCTGCTTGTCCCTCTCTCCCGCAGCCGGGATCAGCGTGTGTCCCACGGGAAAAGAAACACACGTGGATCTGTCCCATGCATGGGGACCCAGACAGCCCAGGTACAATGCATGTGCAGTATCTGCAATACACAATGCATGTGCAGTATCTGCAATACACAATGCATGTGCAGTATCTGCAATACACAATGCATGTGCAGTATCTGCAATACACAATGCATGTGCAGTATCTGCAATACACAATGCATACGTGTAGGACTATTTGTTTTCTTATATAGCACAGTGTACACAGCGCTGTACATAGAATGCTGCAGGTGCAATGAGTCCCTGCCCCGCAGAGCTTACAATCTATGTTTGTTACCTGAGACACAGGGAGATACGGTGACATGTGCAAGGAGCTGACAGCGGGATTGGATCCAGGCTCCCCCAGCCTCACCCTCCCTGTCCTTGTTATCAGAGTCAGCGCCTGTCAGGGGTCAGGGTTGATTAGACTACTAGGGATCGTTATCACCAGGCAGGAAGCAAGGGTTACTAAACCTAAGCTTATCTGGCCATAACCAGCAGGACACAACAATAAGCCCACAAAACAGGGGCGCGCGGACTCCTAGCTCGCTGAGTGCCGGGCGTGCTTACCCTGGCTGCCGCAGCAGTCCGTCACAGGTTTCCAGTCTGCGGGAGTCCATGGCTGTGGAACCGGGCTGGAGTTGTCCTGCCGGGTAAGCCATTGGAGTTGCCATGTTGGTGACCTTCCAAGTAAGGACAGACAAGTACAGACAGAGCCAGGGTCTGCTGGAGGAGGTAACGATAGGCCGCTGTTGTATGTTAGCGGGGGCCGAGTAGTGAATGAGGTCACCACCCTCGCCCCCGCTCTGGTTTGGGAGAACAGAATGGGGTGATTGTGGAGCGCCTTACGCAAGTTAAACTTACCCAGGTGTCTGCTTCTGTGAGGGGTAGAGTTCTGCCCTGCTGGGAGGGCACATTAACTCCTGTGGAGGAGGAACAGGCCCACCAGAACTATTTGGACTCTATTGACGACAGAATGTTCCACAGCGAGGATATGCCGCGGGACACGGCCCTGGCGGAAACAACCAAAAAGGACTCTTTGGTTTGGGTTCCTCCTGGGGTGCCTCAAGAATCCGACCCGGCTGTGTCCGGGACAGAGCAGGACACTTGGCGATACGAGTGTTCATGTGCGCAGTGTGAAATGTGACGTGCAAAACAATCACCAATAGTGAAAATAATCATAAATTTCAGTATAAACAAGTGAAACATTGAATTATTAGCAGTGATAGCGACTATAATCCACAATAGGACAAGTGAGTGTTTAAAAGTGGGACACTATATACTAACTGAAGTGTATGCAGCACCCTTGGGGTATGCTAAAATTTGTCCCTTGGTAGTCCTGTTCCCTACAGGGAGTTAAGGGGTTAAATCACTGTTAAGCACTAGTGTGCATTTTCCATGTAACATATTTTATGTGTCAGTTTAAAGGATAGGTGCCTAGCCATGCCTTGCTTCTGTGCCCTGCTGCGCAAACTGGGGTGGCGCGGAGTTTACAGAGGCCCCGTGTTGTTTGTTTTTCCCCTTATGCACACGTGGTGGAGTAGACTTTGGTCACAGAGTAGGTACCTTGTGTGGGTCACCCTCTGTCGCAGTCCCCCCAGTCAACCTGTGGCATTGTGGCTTTACATCAGTCTGGGTCTTAGTTGGTGTCCGTGGGATGAACCCTCTGGCGGGTTCCAGGGTCCGCTGCATCTTGGAAAAGAGGATCTGGTTTCCTGGTATCCCTCTGGAGCACAGTGTCTGTGCTAGAGAGACGTTTCCTGGGGATCTCTCTGGCAGCACAGTGTCTGTGCTAGAGAGACGTTTCCTGGGGATCTCTCCGGCAGCACAGTGTCTGTGCTAGAGACGTTTCCTGGGGATCTCTCTGGCAGCACAGTGTCTGTGCTAGAGAGACGTTTCCTGGGGATCTCTCTGGCAGCACAGTGTCTGTGCTAGAGAGACGTTTCCTGGGGATCTCTCTGGCAGCACAGTGTCTGTGCTAGAGAGACGTTTCCTGGGGATCACTCTGGCAGCACAGTGTCTGTGCTAGAGAGACGTTTCCTGGGGATCACTCTGGCAGCACAGTGTCTGTGCTAGAGAGACGTTTCCTGGGGATCTCTCTGGCAGTACAAAGAAGAAGAAGCAGGCACACGGTCTTACTCAAAAGGAGGTTTAATATGCCTTTTGAGTAAGACCGTGTGCCTGCTTCTTCTTCTTTGTACTGGAACATTTGGGACTACAGGGGCTCCCCAGGACCAGCGCACCGGCAGCTAAGTACCCCACCTCTATTACCATTGATATTGTGTGCGTGTCTCATCCTCTGTCTATGATCTCTCTGGCAGCACAGTGTCTGTGCTAGAGAGACGTTTCCTGGGGATCACTCTGGCAGCACAGTGTCTGTGCTAGAGCTAATTCCTGGGGATCTCTCTGGCAGCACAGTGTCTGTGCTAGAGAGAAGTTTCCTGGGGATCACTCTGGCAGCACAGTGTCTGTGCTAGAGCTAATTCCTGGGGATCTCTCTGGCAGCACAGTGTCTGTGCTAGAGCTAATTCCTGGGGATCTCTCTGGCAGCACAGTGTCTGTGCTAGAGAGAAGTTTCCTGGGGATCTCTCTGGCAGCTCAGTCTGTCTGGGCTAGAGAACCATGCAGTTTGTGCAGCACACTTTTAAAACACTCTTCCTTGTGGCCAGGTACAGTACAGGAACACCACATTTGTCCCTCCATTTTGGCGGTATCCGGTGTTTTCTTCCTCCTAACCTCGGGAGGCGCTATTGCAGTTATTTTCTCCGTATATGCTAGAACCCCAGCTGGTAGTCCTGCAGGTGGGTGGACTTCACTGACAGAGTTTGTAGCTCTCACAGGTGTCTCTGTAATTTTTTTATTTTTCTGAGCGGCCATTTTAAAAACCCTAGGAAGGTTTATTTTTTTCCCTTATGCACACGTGGTGGAGTAGACTTTGTAGTAGTCTCAGGGTCCGCTGCATCTTGGAAAAGAGGGTCTGGTTTCCTGGTATCCCTCTGGCAACACAGTGTCTGTGCTAGAGACGTTTCCTGGGGATCTCTCTGGCAGCACAGTCTGTCTGGGCTAAAGAACCATGCAGTTTGTGCAGCACACTTTTAAAACTCCTTGATAAGCCAGGTGGAAATTGGCTAATTGACTCTTGCTGAAATTAACCATGTTCCCTGCTAGACTCATCAGCTACAGACAGGCTTTGTGTGTGCTGCCTTTGTAAACAGGGGAAAGGCCCTGTCACACTTACCCTAGTACTACTTCAGTGTAGTTTATGGGTACAGTTCGTCTTTTGTCGGTGATTTACTCAATTATTTTAAATGTTTCTAGCTAGTAAGTAGCTAACTTTTATCCTCCATCAATTCATCACTTAGGGGAATTGAGTGCACACAACTGGGGTTGCTTTCTCTATTTGTAGTAGACACTCACATACTCCCGAGCAGAAAAAGCATGTTGACCCCTCTGGGTCTAAGGTTCGCCGACCGCTAATCTCTACTCCTACAGGCTCCGGCTGTCTTATCCTCCCGTATGGGGGCGTAGTTTCCAGACTGGACGATGTCACTGAAGTTGGCAGTACAAGCGCATTCTCATACCGGTGGTACAGAGGAGAGGGCTGGATTGAAGTGTGGACCAAACTACCATGGGATGTCCGCTTCTCTTCTTCTCTGCATCGCTACGAGAACGCGCTTGTCCTGCCTCCGTCGGTGATGTCATCGATCCGGAAGCGGTTATGCCCCCATACTCGAGGATCAGAGAGCCAGAGCTTCCGGTCTGCGAACCTTCAGGCACAGAGGGGTCAACATGTGTTTTCTGCTTGGGAGTATGTGATTTCTCTGCGCTACCAGCCATTTTTTACTTTATAAAGCAATATCTGCACTATGGCCTCTATTTCTCTTTCCCTCTCTTTCCCTCTTTGGTTGCTGACTCCCACACCATTAATGTGCCTGATAGTCCATAGGGTATGGTACAGCGCGTCACTCGTTTGTCACGTGGCGTCGCTATCACTCTAGATATAGTAGCTTGTACATACTAGGAGCTAGTTGGACTTATCAGTGCTGGTGCAGATATGATATCACTTCTTAGTTCGCTCTCTTATGCACATATACGACCTGTTAGTCTCTTCCAACACTTGCTCACTTCCCGGCTCCCTATGCTTCCGGATGACGTCACCGGATGTGCGTCATCACGTACCGACGTACGTTTCACGCTCGTGGGCGCTTCGTCAGGGTAATGGGTAACACCAATATTTATCCCTTACACCCCTTTGCTTTCCCTTATAAGCCACACAGTGGCATTTTAGACACAAGTTTCTGTATATATGTGTAACGGTATTTCTGGCCCGGCCTGACCCACCCAATCTCCCATTGGCCCCTGTGGTCTAACCGGACCCCATTACAGTGTAGATATGCCTGACGGTGCACCTGTTGGCTACAGGACTCCTGAGTCTCCCGCATGATGGTGTGTGGGGAGGACCCGTCAGACAGGCAGCTGAGGTAGTGTGCTGAGTCTCACCTAGTTCCAGTGCAGCGCCTCCACCTCACCAGGGCCCCTGCGTCCGCATGGGGATGATCCTGATGAGGAACTCCTCGGTGGTGCAACCTCCTGTGTAATCATTGGACTCTCACACACAGGGGTTTCTCTGATCAGCTCCATCTTTATTGTCACGGTGGGCATAGCTGCCCTCCACAATGTGTACATTCAGCCGATCATCTCGTCCGTGCTCCCTTTAGATAGGTATATCACCTAGATCAGGGATTCACTTATTCCCGCAGGAATCACTGTCCTGTGCCAGGTCCCTGGACACAGCCTCCCATGGAGTTACTATAACATAACTGACACTCTGATAGAAACTGAACTCCTGGCTCAGCTCTGACAAGAGCTGAACTCTTCCTCCTCTCAGCAGAACCTTCTAGCAACTAAACTATTAGACACAGTGCTGTGCCTTATGTAAGCTCCTGAGGCTGACACACCTCTGACATCACTAACCATGGAGTCAGAGCATGTGACCAGTCCCAGCCATACACAGGGCACCCCACCAGGGTGTGAGGGGAAACCTCCATAATTACTGCTGGCATGCCCACACTTACCAGGCCTTACTGCCAACAAGAGAGATGACTGTAGGCATTTTACACGACCGCTACATTCTCCCCCTGGTGAATCCCATCGTCCTCGCTGGGACCTAAATTTGTATACCTCTTTCCAGGAAGCACTGTAACGGAAAACATAATTAACATCACACATGAATACAGTCATCCGCCAAGCCCGCCCCGACCAGCAGCCACAGACCCGCAGGATGCGTTAGTACCCCCTAAAAATAGTGATCTGGGTCGGGTTTCCTCACCTCCCTGTTACCCATATCCAGGACCGTGACATACTGTAGTAATGCCTAGGTGACCCTCTCTCTGGCACATAGGTCACTCTATGTTTGTGAACATTTCTCCCTATGCTCCACACTCGCATCAGGGTGTCTATCCTTTCTTCCGCCTTCTTACCTACAATGGCGCTCCCCCTATTGACTAAATACAGCTCTATAGTCTCTTGGAGCCACTTTTCCCTATTGTCCTCAATTTCATCCATCAGGGGCTCCGGAACATAGGGATACTCCAACCCGTGAGATTTTTTATACCGGACTATTATAGCCCTCTCCGCCCTACTGACCCTGGTCAGATCAGCATTACCTGCCCTCCCAGGTAACACCCATGATAGGGGCTCATCAGGATCGACTGGATCTGACAGTGTGTCAGGACCCATGGGCGCTATGTCTCTATGCTCCAGCTGGAACCACCTCTCCTGTAATTCCCTGTCCCTCTGCTCGGGTGTAAACTCTCCCTCTCTCCACCAGAAATCTACCACGTCCTCCCGCCGGATGAGGAACCGAGTACGGTCCATCCACGCGGAGTACCCTTCAAATAACGGGGCCCACCACCGGGTCTCCTTAAATGGGTTAGGTCCTGGTTCCCTGTCGTCATCAAATGAAAATACCCCTGACGACCTTGTGGATCGCGAGTTGAACCACCTCGAGGACCCCGGAGCCTTTACTGCCGGTTGGGGTGCTGTATCTGCTACCCTCAATTCTCCCCCTCCCCGTGAATCGCCCTCCGTAGCGCCACTGCGCTGCCTTTCCCCAGTCCGTCTTCCCTCGCCCCCGGTGAATTGTCCACGTACTCCAGGCTAGGCGGTGAACCCGGTGACCGTGTGATGGGGGTAGGGGTATTAACTATGGCGGGGGTTTGGGCATAGGGGCACGGAACGGGACCCCACGGGGTTACGACCCGCTCCTGGCTGTCCGTAGACTGGTCCAAGGATGATGTCTCACCCTCCTCAGTCCTGAGATCGTCTCTCCAATTTCTGGGCCTTGTAAGTGATCGGGGACCTTCCCCCGATCGCCGAAGCGTCGCTGCTTTTTCTTCCTGGGTTCCGCCGTCGCCACCGGAAGTGACGTCCTCCCCGGAACCGGAAGCGTCGCCATCTCGCGTGGGACCCCCATGCGGGATCTCTTCCTCTATGACGACATCCGGTTGCTCCGCCGTCGCCACCGGAAGTGATGCCGTCTCTCCACGTGCGCGTTGGGCCTGGCGCGGCCCTTCCAGCGCTTCGCCGTCTGCTGCAACCAAGTAAGTAATAGGGCTGCTTGGCTTACCCGTCCGCAGGGGTGTAGGCGTCTCTCTCCCGTCTCCGCCAGGTCCTGGGATGGCGGGACTCCGTCGGTCAGATCGCCGATCTGCGGGTGACGTCCTGCCACTCACCCCACGGGGTGTCGTTCTCCCGGTATGCCTTTTCAGCTCCGTTTTTACTACCGCCAGCTCACGGAGGTCCTCGTCTGAGTAATCCCCTCGCCCGGACTTAGGGGTCTCCGGGCGGGGTGACAGTCTCTTTTCCCCGAACGCGGGGGTTGATTCAGCCGCCTCAATCGCCAGTGACCCAGCCGACTTGACCGGCTCCAGTCCCTTGTTTCCGGGACTCGCGCGGTTGAGCCATAGCGCGCCCGGGGACTCGGCGGAGCGCCTTGTCACGTCCACCGGTGGGTCAGCAGGCTGTATAGGAATGAATGTGGGCATAGGCCACAGGTACAAAGTCCCGCAATGAGGGCAACGTGCCGCCGTGTTGACCGTGCCTCCGGGCAGCCCGCATTGTAGGCATAGCCCAACCACCGTCTCGGTGTTGGCCACCCTCACTACTAGCACCCCGCCAGGCACTGAGTAGGGCTGTGTGGAGACCATTGTGCCCACAGTGGAGGAGCAGGCCATTCTCTTTACAGGAGCCACTTCCTGTACAGGTCTCTCCTTCTCAGTGGTTCCTCGCAACTGACTGATGGAAGTTGCTGGATCCGCCACTCCCTGCTTCGGCTCCTCCCTTCTTTGACAGAGCTGGAACCCGCCCCCAGGGGTTGCAATAATGGGCGGGTCCCACAGGGGAATATCATGCCCCTTAATTAAGGCCGCGCCTTTCTCAGTCCTGGTGGGCGCGGTTAGCGTTTTCGCGCCAATTTCCCCACAAGGGTGGGGGTCTTTTCCCGCGGCTAGTTCCCGCCTTCTCCTGGCAGCCGCCCTTCGTGCAAGATAACCATCCTTTTTGCACGGCTCTTCCACGGCCGGAACTACTTTCTGTAGTGGCGCCGTCTGAATATCAGTCCCTGGGCCCAGTGGGTGCATCCCCACAGGCCATAGTTGATAGTCACTCCCCCTGGTAGAAATCAGGGGAGGGTCCCATAAACTCAGCGGTTGACTCAGCACAGGGGCTGAATTAGTCACTGTCCATCCCGGCGCAGCCATAGCTTTCGCGCCATGCCCCCCTTCAGGGCGGGGCTCTGCTGTTCGCGCCATTCCCGGCCAGGTTTTTGCAAGTCCTGCACCAGCCACATTTTCTGTAACTGTCCCATGCGGTTTCCCTAGCAAGAGGGAACCGCCATTTTGGTTGACTTTTGAGCCCAAAAAGTCCATCTGTTTGCTCTCCTCACGGGGTTCTCCCCCAATTATAACAATTTCTTCACACTCTTCAAGGGTGGCCCCTCGCTGTCCCATACAGGATAAAAACGGGGCAGCCATAGCCTTCGCTCCGCTCCAGAGCAGCCTGGTCAATGACAACTCGGCGACAGTCTGCTCTTCAGTGGGTTGCACGCCACGGGTGCCCTCCCCATCAGCCTCTGTCCGCCATTTTATGTTCTCCGCACCACGCGGATCCTCCACTCTCTCGTAACAGTTGTCGTACATGGGGCTCCACTCTGCGGGGCAGCCACCACACCGGTACAATAAAGATCAGCTTCAGATGCACCACCACATGTGTACCTTATCTAGGTGTGACCCAGTGTTGCACTACCTCAGGCTAGGCTCACTCTCTCAGTGTCTGCTGTGGCTTCTTCCTCCCAGTCTGTGCTCCCTACGGTGAGTGTCTGGAATGGGCTAGGTACTCTGGCTTCTGCTGCCATGCAGTACTTGGGGCGTCTACCTGTCTTGGTCAGCCTAGCGCAGACCCTCTCCAGGACTCCTGACCAAGTTAACAGGCTATCCCTTCTGGCATCCTACCAACTAGCACTGCCTCAAGGTGACTCGGTCAGCTATAACCCGGCTCCAGACCCCTCACTCCTTTCAGGCCCCTAGGTCGTCCCTGCGAACTGACAATATCCCGTCAGCCCCTCTGACCACCCCTAGGTCCGTCCCTACGCAGCACAAAGTGGCAGCAGACACTTCTCCCTGTTTCCAAGTGACCTAGCTAAAAGCCTGTCCTGATGACAGATCTGATCTCAGCAGCTCGCCTCCAAATGTAACGGTATTTCTGGCCCGGCCTGACCCACCCAATCTCCCATTGGCCCCTGTGGTCTAACCGGACCCCATTACAGTGTAGATATGCCTGACGGTGCACCTGTTGGCTACAGGACTCCTGAGTCTCCCGCATGATGGTGTGTGGGGAGGACCCGTCAGACAGGCAGCTGAGGTAGTGTGCTGAGTCTCACCTAGTTCCAGTGCAGCGCCTCCACCTCACCAGGGCCCCTGCGTCCGCATGGGGATGATCCTGACGAGGAACTCCTCGGTGGTGCAACCTCCTGTGTAATCATTGGACTCTCACACACAGGGGTTTCTCTGATCAGCTCCATCTTTATTGTCACGGTGGGCATAGCTGCCCTCCACAATGTGTACATTCAGCCGATCATCTCGTCCGTGCTCCCTTTAGATAGGTATATCACCTAGATCAGGGATTCACTTATTCCCGCAGGAATCACTGTCCTGTGCCAGGTCCCTGGACACAGCCTCCCATGGAGTTACTATAACATAACTGACACTCTGATAGAAACTGAACTCCTGCCTCAGCTCTGACAAGAGCTGAACTCTTCCTCCTCTCAGCAGAACCTTCTAGCAACTAAACTATTAGACACAGTGCTGTGCCTTATGTAAGCTCCTGAGGCTGACACACCTCTGACATCACTAACCATGGAGTCAGAGCATGTGACCAGTCCCAGCCATACACAGGGCACCCCACCAGGGTGTGAGGGGAAACCTCCATAATTACTGCTGGCATGCCCACACTTACCAGGCCTTACTGCCAACAGGAGAGATGACTGTAGGCATTTTACACGACCGCTACATATGTTAAATAAATATGATTTTAAATTGTTTATGTAAGGCTAAGGAGGTAACTCCGAGGATTGAATTTTTCCTAGCCTAGCATTTCTGGTTTAGTGAGTGCAAATAGGTATCTTTTAGGTCACAGCTGTGACCTTTCACCGTATTCTAGAATATATTCTTCCCGTATGCACCCTATTTAGTGTACACCAGTACAAGTACAGTACATCAAAGGTGAGCGGCAGCCATTTCTCTCACCCTACCTCATGTATATTGTACTGAGATATTGCACTGAAGTATTGCACTGAAGTATTGCACTGAGGTATTGCACTGAGGTATTGCACTGAGGTATTGCACTGAGGTATTGCACTGAGGTATTGCACTGAAGTATTGCACTGAAGTATTGCACGGAGGTATTGCACGGAGGTATTGCACGGAGGTGTTGCACGGAGGTGTTGCACGGAGGTGTTGCACTGAGGTGTTGCACTGAGGTATTGCACTGAGGTATTGCACTGAGGTATTGCACGGAGGTATTGCACGGAGGTATTGCACTGAGGTATTGCACGGAGGTGTTGCACGGAGGTGTTGCACGGAGGTGTTGCACTGAGGTATTGCACTGAAGTATTGCACTATATGTTGTGTCACTTTGTATGATGCGCTGGCCTCTCTGTATTTTTTTTTACAGAAGCCAACATTTCATCCCAGCAACCCTCACACACCCCACATGTGTATGGATCTGGGATGTAAGCCCCAGTGTCTATAAGGACAGAGTGGAGTATGGATAATGAGGGGTCTTAGAGGGTAGATCTCGTAGAGATCAGTGTTTACACCGCGCAGCCAATGTTATTGCATTTGCCCTGTAACTGTGAAGCTTTATCACGTTGAAGCTGTAAATATTGTATTAAGATAATATTGTGACTATTCTGTATCTGTGCTTGTTGAAAGGTATTGCATGCGGCTGTATGCATCACCCTGTGCACACCGACCTCAAGTGTTTAAATATTTAACCGTTATCACATGTTCCAAATTTAAAGAATGTTAGGGACACATTGTATTTGATAAGGGGAGTGTATAGCCCCCTCTTGGATGGCTACTGATTCCTATAAGGGGCTAATTGCTATATGGGGTTATCTGTGTGAGCTCACTCCGGTTTCACCCCTCCCCTTTCTACCCAGTGATGTATGATGTCACCATCAGGAGTGTGACAGAAGGGGGCGCGGGGACCAGCATATTAAAGGTTAAGAGAAAGCGCAGGGACATGCAATAGTGTAATAAAGTTTATTCAGGGCAAAAAACAAGATAAAAACAGTAAAGCCCATACAGGAAATGACATCTTTATTGAATATAACAACAGTTTATAGCTCCCTTCGTGCGTCCCTAGCACGGGTAAAAGCGCTGCGGAATAGGCGGCTTTCTCCCGTGACCCGAGGAGGATTGTATCCACTCCAACGCAACATCCGAGAGAGACCGCTAAGTCTCAGTGCGCCGCGAGACCGAGGCGTTCCACACTGCCTTCATGGGGAAAATTTCCCACAATGCCTGATGTGTTTCGTGGAGCCAGTCCACTTGCTCAGAGGTGTGTCCTTTTACCAGACAGTAGGTTTCCAGGTAAAACATTTTATAAATAGTGTGTTTGTGTTTGTGCGTACAGAGGGGGTCTGCACAGTGTGTGTGTGTATTTATAGAGTGGGGGGAGGGGCTGCTCTGTGTATCTATATATATTGTGACAGAATCCAGGGGATGGTAATAAATTCCATATAGGGCTCCCAGGATACTGAACAGTTTCTATCCTATTTAGGCTGAAAAGTCCAGCCTCAGAATGCATGCACTCCATCCCACAGTTTGGCAAGTGCTGGAACTGAGGGATGAGGGATCCAGACCAGAGTTTGTCTGCTGCCTGATTTCTGTCACCTGTCCTGCTATTTAGAAATCAGGTATTTAAGGCTGATTTCCTGGTTCCTCTTCCCTCTCCCCAAGAGACTGGAGGCAGGGAGGCTGCTGGAAGCAGACAGGGGAAAAGCCTCTCCCCAAACAGGTGTAGCCCCGGGGTTATTTTTCCCTCTTTGACCCTCTCTGTAGCGTGGCGAGCGATTGCGGGTGCCGCCGGAGCCAGCGACGGACCCGCCGGGAGAACGCGACGGTGGGGGCTAGTGCAGGGAGCTGTGCGCTGTTCCCTGATGCGGCCAGTTGCCGGGGATGCGAGCGGCCCGTTGTTAGGGCCGCGATCGCGTTGCCGAGGTCCCGGCGGCTCGGGGAACAGGGTGACACATTGCGCAAGCGTGCGCAGGATCGCCTCGGCAGCTAGCGAGAAGTCGCGCGAAGGCAGGGAAGCAGAAGGAAAAGGTTGCGGCGGCCATTAGGCGCGTTCGCGCATGCGCAGGGCAAGTGCGCACACGGCCTCAATGCTTTAGCAGCCTCCTGGGAACTACAACTCCCAGGATTCATAGGGAGACAGGCACCAGGTGCCTGCTAGGAGCCAATAGGGCTGGAGGATTCCCAGACAGCCCGATTGATACATTTCGCGGGCTTAGTGTCACGTCAGTCAGGCTGAGGAGCAGGAAGGGGAAGGAAGGGTGCAGGGAGCGAGTGGCTCCTGCACCAGGTAAGGATTCCCAAGTCCCAGGCAGGCCCCAATCCCTGTTAGGGTAGGGGGTAATTGACAAGGGACGGCCCGAGATAGGGAGCTTGCCCTTAGGTGTGAGAGGGTGCTGGCTTGTCAGTGGATCCGGCGGGTGTTGCTGTGAGCGCTGACAAGTAAGCACAGTGTGTTGCTGTCTGCAGGTTGACTGCGGGTGCGGTGTGTGAGTGCGCATGTTGTTGCTGCAGGTTGTTCCTGCGAGGCTAGTTACAGTTAGGATTGGGACTTAGTTAGTTAGGGGAGTGGGACAGGTCATTCACCCCTGTATGCCCTAGGAGTTTCCCCAAAGCCACCACAGGTTGCTGTGCTATAGGGACGGCCTATAGTGTAGCGAATGCCACCTAGATAGTTAGGGACTCAGCGGCTGCTGCTGTTCCAGTGACGGAGTTCGGACCCACGTTGGGGTCCCTGGAGAATATCACCAGGATAGGATCAGACGGATGCATCGCACGTCTGACCCTTTGTGAAGATTGTTGCAGGCCCGAGCACTGCAGGTAACTCGAAATTATAAGTGCACCACCGGGCCCTTAGCTTAACTGTGACTGCGCAGTCACCCACGATCTCCGTAGGAGTGCGGGACATTGGGTGGGGGATTACCGGACACTGGGTGGGAACACCGATATTGTGTGGGTTATACAGTTATAGTATAAGGTTATGTTGTGTTATGTTTTCTATGTGCGTTAGTAAAGTATTAATTATTATCTATACTGTGTATGTGTTTATTGAGTGTCCTGCGAGGAACCACTCCCCCGTCGGTGGGAGCCATCGCAGGTGGAGGCGCTGCGCTATGTAAATGTGTGAGTATTACCCCAGGCTCCCAGCTAGCGGAGGCTCAGATCTCCTGGAGCCGCAGGTGTTAGACAGCGACCAGTAGTCCCTTAGGAAGGTGTTCAGAAAAAGGGCTACACAGGTTAAACCATTTTGTACCTTTATCAAATTGAAAAGTTCCTTATTTTTTGTTAATTGGAAGCGGATAAGCCACCCAATCCTAGTCAGGAAAAACCTCAGTTAAGTTATTGCTCAGGTGAGCAGGCTTTTGTTTTGCTTGTGTTTCTTGTGTATGCAGTGTGGCAGTCTCAGTGCCTGGGACTGAATAAACCAGGCAGTAGCCTGTTTAAAGGAACAGCACGTTTCGCCTCTTCATTTAACCTACCCTAAAAGACAGTGTTCTAACAGACCTGGATAGACGGTGGAGCCCCTGAGTAAGCCGTTTGTCACAATATCTATAGATAGCAGCAGTGTGAGTGTATATAGAGGTGCTTTAATATATTCACAATTTTATTTTAATAAAAAAATCTATATAACTATACAAGTGATTATTATTTATGAAAAAAGTCTACATTTAGCCTATAATAGTAATAATCCCCTCAGAACAGGGCATTACAGGCCAATAATGCCTGGCTGGGTTGCCTCGGCTTCTCTCGGGCCTTAAACTCTTCCAGCCAGGGCATTATTGGCCAGTAATGCCCTGTTCTGAGGGGATTATTACTTAAATAACACGATTGCGTGTCCCTGCGCTTTTCTCTGTCTCTGTATGCGCTTCATGAGACCTGCCGCGGGACAGTCACACACGGACGTAATCTCTGATGAGCCAGCAGGCCTTTCAAACCGATATCGTTTTTTCAATTTTTCATAATAACACTTTCTTTTTACGACGATTTGTTTATTCATATTTCATTGGACACTTTTTTTTCTTCTCTTTTTTGGGATCTTGGCAGACTTAGAACTAATTTATTGTATGTATAGCCTGTATCTCTCCTCCCTCCCCGCCCCTCCTCAACCCTCCTCAACCCCACCCTATTCATAAATCTCCATCTCTCCTTCCTTCACCACTTCTCACAAACTACTTTCTTACCTGCACCCTCGGACACTGCATAGCTATATCGCCTGCACTAACACACCCCCCTACAAATCCTCCTCACACATTGTCTTTCTATCCATGCTTCTCCTCCTTGCTTCTGGGGATATCTCTCCCAATCCTGGTCCCTGCCTTACTTCTACATACTCTGGTCCTCGTCTGCCAAATGCAACTTCTCCTCCTTTGGGTGTCAACTCCTCTAACCTCATACCCATCCCCTGCTACTCTCCCTCCTCTCTCCCATTCTCCTGTGCCCTTTGGAATGCTCGCTCCCTTTCTAACAAGTTCCTCTCTGTGCATGACTCCTTTCTCTCTCACTCTCTGCTCCTATTTGCTATAACTGAGACCTGGCTCACTCAGTCTGACTTTGCTCTGGAAGCTGCCCTCTCCTATGGTGGCCTTTCTTTCTCCCACACTCCGCGCCCTGATGGCAGGGGTGGAGGTGTGAGTATCCTGCTCTCCTCTATCTGCCGCTACCGTACCCTTCCTATTCCTCCCTCTCTTGCTTTTCCCTCCTTTGAGGATCACACAGTCCAGATCTTCTCTCCTCTCCCTGTTCACGTGGTGGTCATCCATCGCCCACCTACCTCTACTCATCCCCCTTCTGCCTTTCTCTCTCACTTTGAATCCTGGCTCTCTTTCTTTCTCTCCTCAGACTCCCCTGTTCTTCTCCTTGGGGAATCAACTGCCATATTGATGACCCCTCTCTCACTTGGGCTTCCTGCTTTCTCTCTCTAACCTCTACTTTTGGCCTTCAACAGTGGACTGCAGCCAGCACCCACAAAGATGGCCTCTACCTAGACCTGGTTTTCACTAAAATCTTTTTTCTCTCTAATTTCTCCATTTCCCCCTTTCCTCTCTCTGACCATCACCTCGTCTCATTCTCTCTCTCTTGCTTCTCCCCTTCTCCATCTCGTTTCTGCAGAGACCTGCGCTCTATCAACCTACCAGCTTTTGATTCCACTTTACGCTCCTCTCTCTCCTGTCTCGGCCCTGCTCCAGACCCTGACAACCTGGTCAGGAACTACAACTCTGCCCTATCCTCCTCTCTTGATCTACATGCCCCGCTTTCTCTCCACCGTTCTCGTCCTTTGAACCCAGACCCTGGCTAAATTCCCTCACACAGATGCTGCGTTCCTGCTCTCGTTCATCTGAACGCCTCTGGAGGAAATCTCACACTCTTGCAGACTTCCTTCACTACAAATTTATGCTATCTTGTTACAACTCTGCCCTCTATCAGGCTAAACAAACCTACTTTTCTTCACTAATCAACACGCACAAGTCTAATCCACACCGACTCTTCTCTGTCTTTGACTCCCTACTCAGACCACCCTCTGCTGCCTGTTCGTCTAACTCCATCTCACCTCGGGACTTTGCCGACTATTTCAAGGAAAAAGTAGAATCCATACGTCAGGCCATCCCTTCTGTATCTTCCTACCATCCTACACCTCTTCCTAACTCTCCTCCTGCATTCCTTGACTCTTTATCTGCTGTCTCGGAAGAGGATGTGTCACTGCTGATCTCCTCTTCTCCCTCTACCACCTGCCCTCCTGATAATCCCTACGCTCACACACATTTAACTCCTCCCTCTACTCTTCCTTCAAACACGCAACAGTTATACCATTACTCAAAAACAGCAAGCTTGACCCTACCTGCCTTTCTAACTATCGACCTGTCTCCCTCCTGCCTTTTGCCTCTAAACTCCTTGAACGTCTGGTATTCTCTCGCTTGCTCTATTTTCTCACCACCTATTCTCTCATAGATCCTCTACAATCTGGCTTCCGCACTGCTCACTCCACTGAAACAACCACACTAAAATAACTAATGACCTCCATGCTGCCAGAGACAGAGGTCATTACACACTGCTCATATTACTCGACCTCTCTGCAGCATTTCATACCGTGGACCACCCTCTTCTCCTCCACATTCTCCATACTCTTGGCATTGGCAACAAAGCTCTATCCTGGATCTCCGCTTACCTGTCCCATCGTACTTTCTTTATTCAAACCAAATAAGCTTTATTGGCATGAGGAAAGAACATTTCAGTATTGCCAAAACGTGAATAATGAATACATAATTGTCCCTGTAGGAACGAGAGGTACATGGGAGTGGAGAGAGTAAGGGACACCCCTAGTAGTTGAGACATGTAATTATAGTTCCCCAAAAATAAGAGGCCGCCGGGAAGGCGGGAAAGGAGAGCTGCTTCCATCCATCCATCGACACAACCGCTCCCCCCCCCCCCGCACCCAGATACCTTGAAGTCATGTCCCCCTGTTAGTCCTGTCTGTCATGTTTGTCAGGTTCGTTGTATTTGTAATCAGGATTTGGTGTATATGCGGTAGCCCATGGATTGTGTTATTATGTATGTAATGTATCACCTAATAATAAAATCAAAGTTATAAAAAAAAAAATCATTGTCCCTCTCCAGTAGGCTTGCAGTTAGATCCTCCCTCGCCCTGTGGCACAGGTACACACGGAACGGATTTAAACCGGTTGTGGCACTTTTCTTGTAGAACACCTTGTGCTGAATGTCAGTGGGTGTGAGCTGGCAGGATTTAGTAATAAAACACTTAGAGCTGCCAATCCTGGCTCTGCTTTCAGGGCTAAGAAATGTTCAATCCGAACCGTCCGAAACCCTTTACCTATAAACAAACAACCCTTCACTTAAACCATTATCCTTCATAGTTATACCAATTCCCTTAGAACTGTTTTACTGGGCAGAAGAATTTGCTTCACCTATAAACTTGTATGGAAACATTTTACCAAAGCCAGAAGTGCTATAACCCGGAGGCGGTTACAGTGTATCAGGGCTATGCCCATTATAAGGCTGTACTGGGGATCTGTGCTATAGAACACGGTGTATATACACCTCGAGCTGGGATCGGTTATGGTTAACCCCTTAGCAGCCAGAGGACAACAATGTTGTAATATTCTGAAGTCAATCAATAGCAAATCTTTATTTGATTTAAAAAGCGGCAAGGTAGGCGTTAGGTACAAAAGTACAAACAGATTTAAAAACAAATTGAATCATAAATCTAAGTGCAGCCACATGGTGCTGTGTAATAACCCCCGTACTGCCACGAGGGACAGTGACACGTTGGTGAGTTCCACAAACAATGAAAGTCTGAGACTGAAGGTGACAGGAATGTTTATTTCAGAAGCTGCGAGGCGAGAACAATACAATCAGATGGAAGAACACGGAACAGTTCTGATTAGCGGCCCGCAGGGGCTGATATTCTCAGCTGTGCAGTGTAATTAGGCTGCCGCTGAGCTAATGATCCTGCAGTACGGTATCACCAAAATCATTACAATGCATTCATGTGCGAATAAACAACTCCAATTGTGTCATTATTTCCCCCTTTCAATAGCGCCACTCCCAGGCCGACAATGTGCGTCGGAAACCTGGTGTACAAGATTCTTACACCTGACACCGTCCCAAAGAGATAATGGTGCAGTGCATTCTCACAAACTTCTTTGCGATGATGCGGCTGCAGAAAGTGTAATAATTACATTTCAAAACTACATTTGAGTTGTGAGTAGAAAGGAACACAAGTCACAATTAAAACCTAATTCTATGGTTAAAAGGGAAAAACATGATTTGAAATGTTCTTTAATATTATAGGTTTCAGACCTGAGAAAAATGAAGCAGAATAAAGCAGTATCATGTACTGTATCCCTCTCATATGCGGCTGTTCTCATTGGCTGACGCTTCCGTGTCTCGGAGCAGGTGATAGGGAATGGAACGCTCTGCTCAGAAGATTCCATCTGACAGCGGACACTGGAACATACACGGCACCTATGCCCACGCGGAGGAGGTATGTATGAAAGTGCACCTATAAATGTATATGTTTGTCTTGTAATGACGAAGGTTTATGATGCAAACAGACAGAAAGTCTGGGGAAAGTAACTTACATTATCAGCACATAGGGCCTCATGCAGTAAGCCCCGATAAGGCTTTTTCGGCATTTTATAGCCGTTTTTTGCCCTCCTGATTCAGTAAGCCCCGATAAGTGGGAATTACCGGCAACTTTTCTTCCGAAAAAAATTTTTTCGCCACCCGGCTGCCGATAAGCCACTTATCGGGACTTTTTTTTCCCGCCTGAATTCAGTAAGCCCCGATCAGCTTTTCGGTGCTGATCGGCAGGCCAGATTGGAGATTTTATGGCCAATCCAGCCCGCCAACTAAAGTTGGCAACTTGCTGAAGGAGACGCATCGGCAAGGGCGACACTTAGAAAAAATCAGCCCTTTTTCCTGCCTGTGATTGATGCCGGGGGTCTCCGGAGCTGATACCCGCACCGGAGCCCCCCGGCATGCATCCGAGGCAGGAAAAAGGCATTTAAAAGCCACTTCATTACCTTAGCGGCTAACCGCTAAGGCAATGAAGGGGTTAACCCACCGTGCCAGCGTTATTGTGGGTAGCGGGGATGGGTGAGGGGGGTATTTGGCCCTGGGTGTGAGTTTAGGACTTGCGGGGGGGTTGCGGGGGCACTTAACCCCTTCACGACCGTAGCAGTTAATACCGCTACGGTCCTGAAGGGGTTAAGGCCTCCCGCTACTTACCCGCAAGCCCTAAACTACCACCGTTGGGGCTAATACACCTTTCACCCACCCCCACTAGCCACAATATTAAAAAAATACACACCCCAGCCCCACAATAACTACATAAATAAATAATTATATTATATATATATATATATATATATATATATATATATATATATATATATATATATATATATATATACCCAACAACACCTATACCCCCCTAACATACTGTATAGTAATGGGTACAATGACTATTATCCACAAAAGGATAATAGTGCAGTTGTCCATTTACAATACATACACAACAATAAAGACTTTAAATACATATAGCACTCACCCATGTCCCACTGCCACGATGAAGGCCATCCTCATCTTCATCCTGCCCATGCCCCATCCGCTTCTGCAAAACAAACACAAGAATTACAACATCCAAATTAATGTCCCCTAACCCCTTAATCACCATAGCGGTTATTAACCGCTACAGTTATTAAGGGGTTAAGCCACCATCACCCACATACCCTCCCCCACAAAGCCCCCCAACCACCCTCACCCAATACCCACAGGGGAGTCCTACCAAATACCCTTGGGCCTAATACCCCCTCCTCCAGCACATACAGTACAATAATGAGCCAAATAAATATTATCCACATAGGTATAATACATTATTTGGCCATTATGAAACACATTCAATACCGTGAAAATGTAAAGAAAATTGTACTAACCTCATCAATAAGAAGTCTCCGTCGCCAGCATCATCCTTGGGGTCCGTTGCCAACATTATAAATAGCCACAACATTTCAATATCATTAACATAACACTGAACCCCTTAATCACCTTATCGGGTACTAACCTGAAAGGTAATTAAGGGGTGAAGCCATCCTGCAATGCCTACAACAGTTATGCATAACATCCTCAGTGAAATAAATACCCATTGCCTAACCAAATTCCATTTAATCATTCAATCTGTAGGCTCACATGCCTCATAAAACATTGCATTTACAGTGTATACATGTAGCATAACATGTAAACTGCATGTACACGCTGCAAATCAATGTTAACAATACAATAATCCCACTCAAATCGCCATACATCACAAGAAGTATATTATTTAATCCAATAAACTCACCATCAATGAATTAACACACATCAATTACATCCCTAAACAATTAAAATACCATCCATACCAATTACACAATGAACTAAAGCTATCCTAACAGAGAACCACTTCAAAACATAGACAAAAGTACACCAACAATTACAATATACTAAAGCAAGGCTTTCCATAACCTACTGTACGGCCTAGAAGCCCAAAACTTACATCTGTCTAAAAATAAAATACATTTAGCACACATCAATGCATAGCCACAATGATTAACAATACAGAATAAGAAGCTTTAACAACACTATCATTTCTTACCCTGTATATATATCTTCCCACGCTCTGATTGGCTGGCTTACCATGTGAGTCCGGCCATGTGTCATTTCATGACGTTTTCTTAAAGGCAATTGCAGCAAAGCCATTCTGATTGGCTGTGCTGGCATTGCCTTTAAGTGACGTCATCAAATTTTTTCACATCGGCCAAAACACATGGTTTTCACGGCCCAATCAGGGCCGTGGGAACCATATGACGACAAATGTGACGTCATAGGCCTATAAAAGCCTATGTCGTCTCATTTTGAAGCCAGACGCCGAGGAGGAAGGACCTCCTCCTGAAGATTGAAGACCAGGGCGTGGCACCGGACGTCAAGAAGACCCCGGAACAAGGTATTTTAATACAGATTCACTAAGAATAAAACTAGTACAACCCTTGATTGTCATGTTTTATTATTTTAATGTTTAATTTGTTATGTTTTTTTCTTTTATGGGTTCCTGTTCCTGGATCGTGTCGTGGATTGTTTCGTGGATTTGTTCTTGGCTTGCTTCCTGGATTGGTTCCTGCACTTGTTCTTGGATTGGTTCCTGGTTTGGTTCGTGGATTTGTTCCTGGATGGTGTCGTGGATGGTGTCGTGGATTGGTTCGTGAGTAAGCTGATCAACGGGAGTCGGTGGGGGCAAGTAATGGTAAGTTTAATAAAGAAATGTTCTTAATGTAACTGTTTTTTGTGTTGCTTTTTCATGTTTTCATTTTTTATAATGCATATCATTTCTTCCCACTGTATGTATGTCTGTATGTATGTGTACAGATATATATACAGGGTAAGAAATGATAGTGTTGTTAAAGCTTCTTATTCTGTATTGTTAATCATTGTGGCTATGCATTGATGTGTGCTAAATGTATTTTATTTTTAGACAGATGTAAGTTTTGGGCTTCTAGGCCATACAGTAGGTTATGGAAAGCCTTGCTTTAGTATATTGTAATTGTTGGTGTACTTTTGTCTATGTTTTGAAGTGGTTCTCTGTTAGGATAGCTTTAGTTCATTGTGTAATTGGTATGGATGGTATTTTAATTGTTTAGGGATGTAATTGATGTGTGTTAATTCATTGATGGTGAGTTTATTGGATTAAATAATATACTTCTTGTGATGTATGGCGATTTGAGTGGGATTATTGTATTGTTAACATTGATTTGCAGCGTGTACATGCAGTTTACATGTTATGCTACATGTATACACTGTAAATGCAATGTTTTATGAGGCATGTGAGCCTACAGATTGAATGATTAAATGGAATTTGGTTAGGCAATGGGTATTTATTTCACTGAGGATGTTATGCATAACTGTTGTAGGCATTGCAGGATGGCTTCACCCCTTAATTACCTTTCAGGTTAGTACCCGATAAGGTGATTAAGGGGTTCAGTGTTATGTTAATGATATTGAAATGTTGTGGCTATTTATAATGTTGGCAACGGACCCCAAGGATGATGCTGGCGACGGAGACTTCTTATTGATGAGGTTAGTACAATTTTCTTTACATTTTCACGGTATTGAATGTGTTTCATAATGGCCAAATAATGTATTATACCTATGTGGATAATATTTATTTGGCTCATTATTGTACTGTATGTGCTGGAGGAGGGGGTATTAGGCCCAAGGGTATTTGGTAGGACTCCCCTGTGGGTATTGGATGAGGGTGGTTGGGGGGCTTTGTGGGGGAGGGTATGTGGGTGATGGTGGCTTAACCCCTTAATAACTGTAGCGGTTAATAACCGCTATGGTGATTAAGGGGTTAGGGGACATTAATTTGGATGTTGTAATTCTTGTGTTTGTTTTGCAGAAGCGGATGGGGCATGGGCAGGATGAAGATGAGGATGGCCTTCATCGTGGCAGTGGGACATGGGTGAGTGCTATATGTATTTAAAGTCTTTATTGTTGTGTATGTATTGTAAATGGACAACTGCACTATTATCCATTTGTGGATAATAGTCATTCTGCCCATTACTATACTGTATGTTGTGTATTGCTGCTATGTTTATTGGGGGCATTTGTCCCCAATAAACATGCTACTATGCGTTAACCCCTTCATTGCCTTAGCGGCTATCCGCTATGGTAATGAAGCAGCATTAATGTATTTTAATAATATTGTGTGGAAGCAGGAGGGCCCCTGAGCTGAAGCGCATTTATTTGTGGCTCAGAGACCCCCTGCCTCCCGAGTTACAGGCCCCGGTTTGGGCCATCGGTTACAGTGTGGACGCCATGTTTATTGCGGGCACGCTATAAACATGGCGGCGACGCTGCCACCCGATGACACATACCGGGGCCTGTAACTCGGGAAGCAGGGGGTCCCTGCTCCACAAAGCAATGCGGTTCAGCTCAGGGGACCCCCTGCTCACTGTACAGTATAATTAAAAAGACATTCATGCTGCTGCATTACCGTTGCACATAGCCGCCAAGGTAAGGAACGAGTCTTTATTGATGTGTGTGTGTTTTATTTATACTGTACATGTGCAGAGGGTCTCCGGAGCAGAACCACGTTGGTTTGAGGTCCGGGGACCCCCTGCCCCCCGAGATACAGGCCCCTTTATGGGGTGCCGGTATCCCTCTGGTTTGTTTACAGGTCGCGGTCACGTGATCGGGACCTTTAAACGCCGAGGGATACCGGCACCTCATAAAGGGGCCTGTATCTCGGGGGGCAGGGGGTCCCCGGACCTCAAACCAACGCGGTTCAGCTCCGAAGACCCCCTGCACATCTACACTATGAGTAAAAGTTGTTTTTAAATACTTTTTTTGGTGCCGATGTTTGCGCTGAGAGAGCGGCTTGTCTCTCTCAGCTGCAAACATCTATCGGCACCAAAGGCTTATCGGGAGCCTTATTGGGAGCCAGGCTGTATCGCCACAGCTCATCGGCAGCTTTGCTTTCGCAGTGCTTCAGCAGGGATCGGAAGGATTCGGCCCTTACTGAATACTGCGAGGGCAAATCGCCCAAAAAAAGCCTTTTCGCTATTCGTGCCGAAAATTTTGTATCGGGGCTTACTGCATGAGGCCCATAATCTGCTGACATTGCACACCTGTAACTAAAGCACATACCGGGTCAGACACATTTACAGGCCGGGTTTTCGCAGGGACTGGTGTACGTTGAATTATTTGCTGGTTGCTGCACGGCTTTCAGTTATTGCATTATTTTGGGGTTTCCTAATGAAGGAACTATTAATGATCACACAATAAATGTGTTATTGGAAGAGGAAACCATTTACCGTTTGTAGCAGGTCTGCATCAATAGCTGGATCCCATGAGAAATACAATCAGAGGAGACATGCAGCCACCACGTGTGTGGAAAGAGGTGAGAGGTGTACAATAGCGGCGTTTCTAGCTAAATTATGGGATGAATTATGTCACGTGGACATAACGTGGTCTGTCATGTGGATCTCTCATTAAACATGGCCCCTATAGCCAGATCTCGGAGGTGCAGTCTCCCCCAGGGTAGCGTAACTCATGAGCCAGGACGGGACCGTCCGGCTCCTTCCCGAAATCCACCAGGAAGTTTGGGTTGACCTTCAGGCCGACATCCTCTGTATCCACGTCAATCTGCATCATGACTGAGCCCTCCCTGAGAGAGAGGAGAGAAGTGACATGTGGTATGTACTATACAGGGACAGGGCAACAGGACAGAAAGGTGACACATTGTACAGTATGTACTATACAGGGACAGGGCAACAGGACAGAGAGGTGACTCATTGTATGTACTATACAGGGATAGGAGAGAAAAGTGACACAGTGTATCCATTTAAGTGTGCACGCCTGAAAAAACCTACCAGAGACTCTCACAGCCGCCACCAGGCTAAGTTCGTTCAAGACTTCAGCTGTCTCACATTTTACCCTTGTCTGTAACTGTTACATGCGCCCATACCATAACATATATTGTCTCTATAAGGCTAAATCCCCGTTGGCGCTGAGCACGCCCGTACTTGGAGAGCGCTCCAAGCATGAGCGCCGGGTGTCCTCCGATTTACGCAAGCGTTATGGGGGCGGCATTGCGAGCAAGCTGAGCGTGCAGGGAAGTATAGTTTTTTTGTTTTGGTAAGCGCCGATCGTGTGTGAGTGTGTGCTCGTGCACGAGCGCCACGTGCACCGCGGGAGCGGGGACTTACATATATCTATATATGTGAGTCCCCGCCGCAAGCGCCACCCGCTCAGCGCTAGCGGGGACTTAGCCTTACTGCAAATGCAATGTCTTTAAATAAATATATATATATCTAAGGATGTCTGCAACCCATTATGCTGTCACCAGTATTATGTCATGTGCCAGATATATAGCCTATCAATTACAGCACCCAGTGGCTGACTTGCCACACAGACAAACAATCTGAAATACATGGGACAGGAGCGAGTGCAAAGAGAGGAGAGACAGCAAGGTGAGCAGGAGGAGGAAACAGACAGCAAGCAGAGGAGGAGACAGATGATATGAGTAGGAGAGGAGGGAGTGTAGGTTGCACATAGAGGAGCAGACACTGTAAGGCAGGGAGTGCAAAGAGAAGCAGGGCATGATGGAGTAGGGCAGGCCTGCACAACTTGTAAAGTGAGAAGGGCCGAACTGCTCCAAGGAAAAAAGATTTGAGCTGCATGGGTAATATCATCATCATCATCATCATCATCATCATCATCATCATCATCATCATCATCATCATCATCATCATCATCATCATCATCATCATCATCATCATCATCATCATCATCATCATCATCATCATCATCATCATCATCATCATCATCATCATCATCATCATCATCATCATCATCATCATCATCATCATCATCATCATCATCATCATCATCATCATCATCATCATCTCTCCTCCAGCACCTCTCATCATCATCATCATCATCTCTCCTCCAGCACCTCTCATCATCATCATCATCATATCTCCTCCAGCACCTCTCATCATCATCATCCTTATATATCTCCTCCAGCACCTCTCATCATCATCATCCTTATATATCTCCTCCAGCACCTCTCATCATCATCATCCTTATATATCTCCTCCAGCACCTCTCATCATCATCATCCTTATATATCTCCTCCAGCACCTCTCATCATCATCATCCTTATATATCTCCTCCAGCACCTCTCATCATCATCATCCTTATATATCTCCTCCAGCACCTCTCATCATCATCATCCTTATATATCTCCTCCAGCACCTCTCATCATCATCATCCTTATATATCTCTCACAGCACCCCTCATCATCATCATCATATATCTCTCACAGCACCCCTCATCATATATCTCCCCCAGCACCCATCATCATCATCCTCATATCTCCCCCAGCACCCTTCAACATCATCATTCTCATACATCTCCCCAGAACCCCTCATCATCAACTTTTGCGAGACTCCCCATCTATCTCTTATACCGACATCTCTCCCCCTCACCCACACGCATAATACTCCCCCTCCACATCAAACACACAATACCCCCTGCACACCACACACATCCCACCCCCCTGCACCTCAAATCCCCCCCCTGCACTTCACATCACTCCCCCCCCTGCAACTCACATCACTCTCCCCCTTGCACGTCACAACACTCTCCCCCCCTGCACCTCAAATCAACCACTTGCACCTCACATCACTCTCCACCTTTGCACCTCACATCACTCTCCACCCCTGCACCTCACATCACTCTCTCCCCTGCACCTCACATCACTCTCTCCCCCTGCACCTCACATCACTCTCCACTGCACCTCAAATCACACCCTGCACCTCAAATCACCCCCGTTGCACATTAAATCACCCCCCCCTGCACGCACCTCAAATCACCCCCCTGTATCTCACATCTCGCCCCCCCTCCCCCGATATGCCTACCTCTGTTTGCCCCGGTTGCCAGGGAGACAGTTCAGGCAGGACTGCATGCACGCACGTGCTCACTCTAGCAAGCAGCAGGCACGGAAAGTGCGTCACCTACCCTGCAGTCCTGAGAGCGGGCTCATGGAGGAGGTGGATGGCAGACTCCGGGTGGGGGGGGCGGAGGGGGAGCGTGGACTCTGGAGGGAGGCGGAGGGGGAGAGCGGACTTGGGAGGGAGGTGGAGAGGAGAGCGAACTCAGGAGGGAGGAGGAGGGGAAAGCCGCCGTGGGCCGCACAGTGAGTGCGGACGGGCCGCATGTTGTGCAGGCCTGGAGTAGGGAGTAAAGTGGGGAAGAGGGGACAAGAGACAGCAAAGCATCACACGGAGGGGTGAAAACAAAGAGTGATGTTTCATTAATAACCTTTAAGATCTGCTAGATTGGTGTATGTTACACCAGGTACAGCTAATATAATGTCATGTATAATATAATGTATAACTGCTGTTCATTTAATGTAACCCTATATTATCATAACTCTGTGCCCAGAACAATAGTGTGTGAGAAGGGGGGAGTGCAAGAGAAAGAGGGGGTCTCACAAGGTCACCGACATCGGGGGTGCCCCCGATGGAAATCCTATTCCTGAGACCAGAGAAACATGTCGGTGGCCATGATTATTCTATACACTAACACAGGGGTGCACAAAGTTTTTTACATGTGGCCCCCCGTCTCCTCTACCTTCCGGCTCACGCTCCCCCTCTGGCGTCAAATGACATTGCAGGGTCATGTTATGTCAAGTTGCCATGGCAACGTGATGTTACATGACCCTGCGGTGTCATTTGGTGCTGGGTTGCCATGGAGATGCGTCGCTGGAAGGGAAGGTCAGTAAATGTTACAGAGGCCTCACGCGATCCCCGGCATTGATTTTAAATACCTTGGGTGAGAGTGCGGGCCCTCTGTAACTGGCGTGCCCCCCCCCCAGAAAATCGTGCCCCCCCCCACTTTGCGCACCCCTGCTCTAACAAACACACAGGGTTATTATTATTATTATATTATACACTGACACACAGGGTTATTATTATTATTATTATATTACTATTATTATTATTATTATTATACACAGACACACAGGGCTATTATTATTATTATATTGTACACTGACAAACAGGGTTATTATTATTATTATTATTATTATTATTGTACAAAGACACACGGGGTTATTATTATTATTATTATTATTATTATTATTATTATTATACAAAGACACACAGGGTTATTATTATTATTATTATTATTATTATATTATACACAGACACACAGGGTTATTATTATTATTATTATTATTATTATTATTATTATTATTTTATACACAGACACACAGGGTTATTATTATTATTATATTATACACTGACACACGGTTATTATGATTATTATTATTATTATTATATTATACACTGACACACAGGGTTTTTATTATTATCATTATTATATTATTATATGATACACAGACACACAGGGTTATTATCATTATATTATACACAGACACAGGGTTATTATTATTATTATTATTATTATTATTATTATTATTATTATATTATACACTGACACACAGGGTTATTATTATTATTATATTACTATTATTATTATTATTATTATTATTATTATTATTATTATACACAGACACACAGGGCTATTATTATTATTATTATTATTATTATTATTATTATTATTATTATTATATTGTACACTGACAAACAGGGTTATTAATATTATTATTATTATTATTATTATACAAAGACACATAGGGTTATTATTATTATTATTATTATTATTATTATTATTATACAAAGACACACAGGGTTATTATTATTATTATTATTATTATTATATTATACACAGACACACAGGGTTATTATTATTATTATTATTATTTTATACACAGACACACAGGGTTATTATTATTATTATATTATACACTGACACACGGTTATTATGATGATTATTATTATTATTATTATATTATACACAGACACACAGGGTTGTTATTATTATCATTATTATATTATTATATGATACACAGACACACAGGGTTATTATTATTATATTATACACAGACACACAGGGTTATTATTATTATTATATTATACACAGACACAGGGTTATTATTATATTATACACAGACACACAGGGTTATTATTATCATTATTATTATTATTATATTATACACAGACACACAGGGCTATTCTTCTTCTTCTTATTATTATTATATTATACACAGACACAGGGTTGTTGTTATTATTATTATTATATTATACACAGACACACTGGGTTATTATTATTATATTATACACAAACACACAGGGTTATTATTATTATTATTATTATTATATTATACACAGACACAGGGTTATTATTATTATATTATTATACACAGGCACGCAGGGTTATTATTATTATTATTATATTATACACAGACACACAGGGTTATTATTATTATTATATTATACACAGACACACAGGGTTATTATTATTATTATTATATTATACACTGACACACGGTTATTATGATGATGATGATTATGATTATTATTATTATTATTATTATATTATACACAGACAAACAGGGTTATTATTATTATCATCATTATTATTATATGATACACAGACACACAGGGTTGTTATTATTATCATTATTATATTTTTATATGATACACAGACACACAGGGTTATTATTATTATTATTATTATTATTATATTATACACAGACACACAGGGTTATTATTATTATTATCATTATTATTATTATATTATACACAGACACACAGGGTTGTTATTATTATCATTATTAATATTATATTATATGATACACAGACACACAGGGTTATTATTATTATTATTATTATTATTATATTATACACAGACACACAGGGTTGTTATTATTATTATTATTATTATTATTATTATTATTATTATTATTATATTATACACAGACACAGGGTTATTATTATTATTATTATTATATTATACACAGACACACAGGGTTATTATTATTATTATTATTATTATATTATACACAGACACACAGGGTTATTATTATTATTATTATTATTATTATTATATGATACACAGACACACAGGGTTATTATAATTTTATTATTATATTATACACAGACACACAGGGTTATTATTATTATTATTATTATTATTATTATTATTATTATATTATACACAGACACATGGTTATTATTATTATATTATACACAGACACACATGGTTATTATTATTATTATTATTATTATTATATTATACACAGACACAAAGGGTTATTATTATTATTATTATATTATACACAGACACAGGGTTATTATTATTATTATATTATTATACACAGACACACAGGGTTATTATTATTATTATTATATTATACACAGACACAGGGTTATTATTATTATTATTATTATTATTATTATTATTATATTATACACAGACACAGGGTTATTATTATTATATTATTACACAGACATACAGGGTTATTATTATTATTACTGACACACAGGGTTATTATTATTATTATTACATTATGCACTGACACACAGGGTTATTATTATTATTATTATTATTATTATTATTATTATTATATAATACACTGACACACAGGGTTATTATTATTATTATTATTATTATTATTATAATATAATACACTGACACACAGGGTTATTATTATTATATAATACACTGACACACAGGGTTATTATTATTATATAATACACTGACACACAGGGTTATTATTATTATTATTATTATTATTATTATATTATACACTGACACACAGGGTTATTATTATTATTATTATATTATACACAGACACACAGGGTTATTATTATTATTATTTATTATACACTGACACACGGTTATTATTATTATTATTATTATTATTATATTATACACAGACACACAGCGTTATTATTATTATTATTATTATTATTATTATATTATACACAGACACACAGGGTTATTATTATTATATTATTCACAGACACACAGGGTTATTATTATTATTAGAATACACAGACACACAGGGTTATTATTATTATTATTATATTATACACAGACACAAAGGGTTATTATTATTATTATTATTATTATTATTATTATATTATACACAGACACAGGGTTATTATTATTATTATATTATTATACACAGACACACAGGGTTATTATTATTATTATTATATTATACACAGACACAGGGTTATTATTATTATTATTATTATATTATACACAGACACAGGGTTATTATTATTATATTATTACACAGACATACAGGGTTATTATTATTATTACTGACACACAGGGTTATTATTATTATTACATTATGCACTGACACACAGGGTTATTATTATTATTATTATTATTATTATTATTATTATTATTATTATTATTATTATTATATAATACACTGACACACAGGGTTATTATTATTATTATTATTATTATATAATACACTGACACACAGGGTTATTATTATTATATAATACACTGACACACAGGGTTATTATTATTATATAATACACTGACACACAGGGTTATTATTATTATTATTATTATTATTATTATATTATACACTGACACACAGGGTTATTATTATTATTATTATATTATACACAGACACACAGGGTTATTATTATTATTATTTATTATACACTGACACACGGTTATTATTATTATTATATTATACACAGACACACAGCGTTATTATTATTATTATTATTATTATTATTATATTATACACAGACACACAGGGTTATTATTATTATATTATTCACAGACACACAGGGTTATTATTATTATTAGAATACACAGACACACAGGGTTATTATTATTATATTATACACTGTCGCACAGGGTTATTATTATTATATTATACACTGTCACACAGGGTTATTATTATATTATACACAGATACACAGGGTTATTATTATCATTATAATACAGAGACACACAGGGTTATTATTATTATATTATACACTGTCACACAGGGTTATTATTATTATTATATTATACACAGACACAGGGTTATTATTATTATATTATACACAGACACACAGGGTTATTATTATTATTATTATTATTATTATTATTATTATTATTATTATAATACACAGACACACAGGGTTATCATTATTATATTATACACTGACACACAGGGTTATTATTATTATTATATTATACACTGACACACAGGGTTATTATTATTATTATATTATACACAGACACACAGGGTTATTATTATTATATTATACACAGACACACAGGGTTATTATTATTATACTGACACATAGATTATTATTATTGTTACTTACACAAGGGTTATTATTATTACATTATGCACAGACACACAGGGTTATTATTATTATATAATACACAGACACACAGGGTTATTATTATTATTATTATTATATAATACACAGACACACAGGGTTATTATTATTATATAATACACAGACACACAGGGTTATTATTATTATTATTATTATTATTATTATTATATAATACACTGACACACAGGGTTATTATTATTATTATTATTATATAATACACAGACACAGGGTTATTATTATTATTATTATTATTATTATATAATACAGACACACAGGGTTATTATTATTATTATTATTATTATTATTATATAATACAGACACACAGGGTGGGGGGATCTTACTTGACCATGTCCGGGTAGAACTGCTTGTCCCAGGTGCTGTAGAGAGAGGTTGTAACATACAGTCTCTTCCCATCCAGGCTGAGCTGCATCATCTGAGGTCCCCCAGTAATCTTCTTCCCCTGGCAGATACACAGAGGGGGGGGGACACACACATTACGGTGACAGCTCTAAGGCTGCATGCACAGTAAGCGCGAGCGACCAAGCGCGTGATGTCACGCACGCTTACCTCTCCTGCGATTGTTGGCCTGTAGTGTAGGAGACGGAGCGCACGACGGGGGACAGGGCCTGGGAGTGGCGTCACGTGAGCAGTTCATCCTTATTGGCCTGAACCGCGCACGTGACTGGCCGTCGCACCGAAAAATCTAATTTATTTGTCTGCCCACGTTTCTGCAGCACCATCTCCTACATGCACACGCGCGCGCACTACGGCCTTGCACATTGACTCAAAGTACATTGTCCGCAGCCTTAGGGGGGCTGCTGAGGTGCGTCGCTTGGAAGGGGGGCTTTCTTTCAGAGTGGGAGATGGGGAGAGAGCAAGGGACAGGAAAGAGACAGCGCTGAGCAGTGACAGAGAGTGATTAGATATGAGGAGGGGCATAAATGAGACAGCCCTGAGCAGAGAGACAGAGGAGAGATTAGATATGAGGAGGGGCAGAAATTAGAGAGTGCTGAGCAGGGAGACAGAGGAGAGATTAGATAGTTACATAGTTACATAGTTACATAGTAGATGAGGTTGAAAAAAGACGTAGGTCCATCAAGTTCAACCTATGCTAAATTTAGACAACAGATACTTTATTCTATATCTATACTTACTTATTGATCCAGAGGAAGGCAAACAAAAAACCCCATTAAGGGGAAAAATTAATTCCTTCCTGACTCCAAGAATTGGCAATCGGATTAATCCCTGGATCAACATCCTTCCCATGTATACTTTGTATATCCCTGATTTGGTATATCATCCTTTCCCATCTAAAAAGATGTCCAATTTTTTTTTGAACAAATCTATTGTATCTGCCATCACAGTCTCCATGGGTAATGAATTCCACATTTTAACTGCCCTTACTGTAAAGAACCCTTTACTTTGTTGCTGGTGAAATTTCCTTTCCTCCAACCTTAAGGAATGGCCCCGAGTCCTTTGTACTGCCCGTGGGATGAATAGTTAATTTGAAAGCTCCTTGTATTGTCCCTGAATATATTTGTATATAGTTATCATATCCCATCTTAGACGCCTCTTTTCTAATGTAAATAAATCTAATTTAGCTAGCCTCTCCTCATAAGTTAGAATGTCCATCCCCTTTATTAATTTGGTGGCTCTTCTCTGCACTCTCTCTAGTTTCATAATGTATTTTCTTAGGACTGGTGCCCAAAATTGTACTACATATTCAAGGTGTGGTCTTACTAATGCTTTGTAAAGGGGCATAATTATATTTTCTTCCCTTCCATCCATTGCCTGTTTGATGCAAGATAAGTTTGCCTTTGCAGCTACTGCATGACATTGGGCACTATTGCTTAGCCTGCTGTCTACAAGCACTCCTAAATCCTTCTCCATCAAGGATTCCCCCAATATATCTCCATTTAATTTATAAATCGCCTTTTTATTCTTGCATCCCAAATGCATACAGTAACCTTACATTTATTTGTATTAAACCTCATCTGCCATTTACCTGCCCACGTTTCCAGTCTCTCCAAGTCCTTCTTTAGAGAAATTACATTCTGCTCTGATTCTACTACCTTACACAATTTAGTATCATCAGCAAAGATGGAGACTTTGCTCTCGATGACAACCTCAAGGTCATTAATAAACAAGTTAAAAAGCAGGGGTCCCAGTACCGATCCCTGAGGTACTCCACTCACGACTTTAGCCCAGCCTGAAAAAGTTCCATTTATGACAACCCTCTGTTGTCTGTCCTTTAACCAGTTTTCAATCCAGGTGCATATATTATTACTGAGTCCAATTTTCTTTATTTTGTACACAAACCTCTTGTGTGAAACCTTATCAAAAGCATTTGCAAAATCTAAGAAGACCACATCAACTGCATTACCCTGGTCTAAATTCCTACTTACCTCCTCAAAGAAACAAATAAGGTTAGTTTAGATATGAGGAGGAGCAGACATGAGACAGTCCTGAGCAGAGAGAGAGGAGATATATGGAGGGGCAGCAGAAATGCTGAAAGCTTGCATTAGAGAGACAAGGAAAGCCCAGTTACTGTAATGACATGGGGAATGTTTGGTGGCAGGTTTTGTGGGCTCACCTTCAGCACCAGAGGGTCCGGCTGGGATGTTAGCTCCGTATCTTGCAGCACAGTCACTTTGCCCCCTTTAACAATGCTGCCCCCAAGAAAGGCCTGTGAGAAAGGGGGAGAAGACGGAGCAGAGACAGGGTGAGTGAGAGTGCAGGACTGAGAGAGTGGGGTGAGACTGCTAAACCACGGGAGAGTGCCGGTCTGCAGCACAAGGGTTGGGTCAACTGATAATATACATATACTGTCTCTCTCTCACTTTCTCTCTCTCTCGCTGCCTCTCTCTCTTGCTGTTTCCTTCTCTTGCTGTCTCTCTCTCTCTCGCTGTCTCTCTCTCGCTGTCTCTCTCTCTCGCTGTCTCTCTCTCGCTGTCTCTCTCTCGCTGTCTCTCTCTCTCTCTGTCTCTCTCTCTCTCGCTGTCTCTCTCTTTCTCGCTCTCTCTCTCGCTGTCTCTCTCGCTGTCTCTCTCGTGCATTGACTCCTTCTGTATACTTAATTTATCTTACCTTTTGAGTTATTTTCACCTTACCCTAATTTTACATTTCTAGCCCACTTGCTATTGACTACTAGTAGATAAAGCAGCAATACAGAGCCAACTTTTTCTTTCTTATTTGTACATGTAAAGCCTGTGACATTGTGTAATTCTACATTCTCACCTAAACTGGTAATCGTTTGGTGCTCCTGTTATACATCTGTCAAAATACGGATTGTGTGCCTAAAATAATGGCCGCCTTTCAGCTTTAATCAATCCTTCAGGTCAGTGTAACTCACCAGCTACAATATATCCATATATTACTACGGTAACATTATCTATGTTTACAGCTCAAACTGCTGGGAACATTGGCAACAAATTATCACAAACAGGAAAGTGTTGTAAAGATCTTGCACTGCTTGGGAGGTGGGCTAAAGCCTGCTATATAAATCAAAGGAGGCTTTAAAACTCATTAAAAATGGCATTAAGAGTTGAATAAAAACATAAAAACAACAAAAATAATGAGATGCGGGAAGAGAGGTCCCAGGTTTTGGAGATGAGTAGGAGGTGAGAGCGCAGGTGTAGAAATCAGGCCTGAGGGTATAATGAGATACAGGGAGGGAGGTAGGAGAGAGAGGTCCCAGGTATTGGAGGAGATGAGAAGTAGGAGGTGAGAGAGCAGGTGTATAAATCAGGTCTGGGAGGGCATAATGAGATGCAGGGAGAGGTAAGAGGGGAGTGGTCCCAGGTATTGGAGGAGTAGGAGGTGAGAGAGAGGTGTATAAATCAGGCCTGGGAGGGTATCATTAGATGCAGGGAGAGGTCCCAGGTATTGGAGGAGATTAGTAGGAAGTGAGAACGCAGGTGTATAAATCAGGCCTGGTAGGGTATAATTAGATGCAGGGAGAGGTAAGAGGGGAGAGATCCCAGGTATTTGAGGAGATTAGTAGGAGGTGAGAGCGCAGGTGTATAAATCAGGCCTGGTAGGGTATAATTAGATGCAGAGAGAGGTAAGAGGGGAGAGGTCCCAGGTATTTGAGGAGATGAGTGGGTGAGAGAGCAGGTGTATAAATCAGGCCTGGGAGGGTATAATTAGATGCACAGAGAGGTAAGAGGTGAGTGGTCCCAGGTATTGGAGGAGTAGGAGGTAAGAGAGCAGGTGTATAAATCAGGCCTGGGAGGGCAGTGTAGCACTGCAGGTGACACAGCAGCTTACAATGTTAGCCTATAGATGTGACAATATGGTCAGAGCATTGAGAGAGCCATGTTCTCCCAGTTGCTGGGTTGATGATGAAGCGCAAAGTCCAGTTCCTCTTGTATTATTCACCTCCAAGTCGACTCCAATTTTAACTCCACAGACACATCATGTGATATATTTAAGATATGAAACCTGTTTGATATTATATTTATTGTCTTGTTAACTTCCCTGTGTTAAATGTTGGCATATTGACTATTTTGTTGCATTTTGTTATATCTATAAAGCAATAGATGTACATTTGGGGCGGGGTGGGGGGTGGGGGAGAGGGGACATACCCGCTCTCCTCCTGCCCTTCCAACTCACCTGCCCCACCAGTTTGGGGTGACTCATGTCTGTGATGTCATACTGTCTGATGTCACCGTGTAGCCAGTTATTGAAGTACAGGAAGCGATCATCCAGAGAGATCAGGATGGATGTGATGAGCCCTGGAGAGGGGGGAGAGTGGATTGAGACATGAGCACACTGTCCCCCTCAGTGAGAGACATGAGTACACTGTCCCCCCTCAGTGAGAGACATGAGCACACTGTCCCCCTCAGTGAGAGACATGAGCACACTGTTCCCCTTCAGTGAGAGACATATACAGTACACAGGGACCAGGGCAGAGAGTTGATCTCTCCTGCAGCTTTATTCTGATGTGAGCTCATCTCTCTTACACACAATAGGAAGCACGCAAATTAATAAACAGCCAATCCCTGTGTAAGGAATAACTCATGTTCCCAGTCCCTACCTGCAGGGCTGGGAGGATATGCCTCTTTCCAACTTATGACCCCAGAGTCCAAAGAGGTACCTTTAAGCAGGGGGCTCTATGTCAGTCTCTGGGTTGTGTCCGTTGAGGGGGCCACCCTTGGTGGGTTCCAGAGTCCTCTGCACCCTGGATGTAGAGGGTCCAATTTCAGGGTGTCTTGCAGGCAGCACAGTCCCCTGTGCTCAAGAGATCTCCCCTGCAGGAAGCTTTTCCACCTGTCTGATGAGCCAGGTGGATTCCTCAGACCAATACAGGCATTTTATTGAAGCCCTATTTAGACAGCGGCTCTGCCTTGTTACATACTTCCCCCATTTGTAGATAGCTTGGACTAGCCACGGCTGAAGCCCATCCCTCCACTCACTCGAGATATACCTGCGGCTCGAATGAGAATGGCTGGAGAGAGAGAACCCCCAGTCATGCTGGAATTGGAGTCCTTTCTCCAGGTAACCAGCATCTCTTTCAGAAGGTATGGAAAATAGCTGAAGCGCTCAAATGCAGGTATATCTCAAAATGATAATAAGCCAGACCACTGTACCAGGGTACTAACAATTGATATAGTACCTATTGTGTCATATAATGGGTACTATCCTCCTGAAGACAGGTGGTGTGTGGTGCAACCCACTCACCACCAGTCTCATTGGCAGGTTCCCCTGAAAAATATGCAAATACTCACATCCTGGTAGGGCAGGCAGGCAGGCTGTGCAGCTACTCAATGCAATACAGGGAAAAGGGAGACCAAAAAGCGCACCAGCACAAACGGAGCAGGAAGAAACCAGGACAAAAAAATGATTAAAAGGGCACTTTAATGTGGCAAAAGACCCATCCAATGCATTTCCTTGATCCTTGAAAAAGAACGCTGCGACGTTCGAAATGCATTGGATGGGTCTTTTGCCACATTAAAGTGCCCTTTTAATCATTTTTTTGTCCTGGTTTCTTCCTGCTCCGTTTGTGCTGGTGCGCTTTTTGGTCTCCCTTTTCTCTTTCAGAAGGTGCTTGAAATCAGCGCGCTTTAGTCGATAAAGCTCTTCTTTCCCTTTTACGAGTTTGGTAGTCGGTAGACTTATCTGTCACGGTAACTTATGACAACGCATGACGCTTCCAACGAGACTAAATATTACAGTGTAATATTAAAATTAAGAGAGATATTAATATCTGTCTCTTAGAACCGGCTAAACATCAGGTGTTTGTATTCCTTATGTGCGAATTAGTCCCACGAATACACATATGTAGCTTTTAGCACGTTCAGCCGAGGACATCTCATAATATTCTTATATTTAATACGGTCACTCATTCTGATATCTCCTTGCGTAACCGCACCCCTGGCCCCCATCAATACATCCTTTGAAGCAGGGACCCCTGGGTAGTGGACATTTGTCACCTGGTGTTAGATTTCACACCCAATGCCCCAGACCTCCTGTCCTAGCTGTCTCCCAGCAATATATGTTAACATACAGCAAACCCCCTCTGTACCTTTTCACACCCAAACTTCAATCAAGCATTTTGAAGCCCAGATTTCTGAAAAGACACACCACATTTGTATTTTCTTAAACTGTAGCTCATTAACCCCTTAAGCCCCAGTGTGTGTGGTGCAGACACTGGCCCAGAAACAATACATTTATACAGGGGAATAAATATTTGGATATTGAAGCAAGGCAAAACACATTACTTGACCTCAGTTCAGTTAACCCCTTGCTTCCCTGATTAGAGTAGAGGGTGGCCAAATGGGGTTGTAACCCCTTTAATCCCGGGCCAAATCCTCTCTATCGTCACACCTCCCCTGCTCAATGGGTGCCTGGTGCCCCAGCTGCCTCCCCTGGCACTGGGACACCACTGGCACCCTTGAAGCACTCAATAAGTCCTGAGGGGTTGGCCTGGCAAAATTGTCCTCCGGCATTGTCCAGTACATTGTCCTGGCCACAGTGGATTGTAATGTCCAGATCCTGTGGAGCAGGGCTCCACCGTGGCCGCTGGGCATTCTCCTTTGCCTCCCTCTGCCCCCCACCCAGTGCCTGGTGAACCAAGTCCATGGTGAAGGGGCCCCCTTGCAGACCAGGCTGCACACTGCCCAGAGACTGGCATGTCTCTGCACCAGTAAGAGACCAGCTATCAATCACAGACCGTCGCTTTCCTGTCAACCAAGTCTGGGAAAGAGCTATGTCACTATCCTGTAGGGACCCTACCTGCCCTGGCCCTGTGCCAACCTGTAGCTGCTCTGCTATACTCCTGACTCTCCTCCCTTGCTGCCTATCTACCCACAGCCCCTCCTCTGGGAACCCAGGGGAATCTGTCAGGGGGGTCACTCCTGGCCAGTCAGAACAAGGGACCTCCTGCCTACCTAGCCCATCCCAGGGGATCCCCTGACGAAGTGACCACGTGTCACGAAACGCGTAGGGAGGAGGAGTCTAGTCTTTTGAGCCATCCCAGCAACCGTAGCTTTTGCAAGGAGAGTTCCCTGAAGAAGTAGTGATTACTACGAAACGCGTTGGAAGAACCTTATCCATAATCTATGTGCTCTTGAGTATTGATTTTATTATCTACAACACTGTGTGGAACTTTTATCCTGTGAAAGACTGTTTATATTCTTGCCGACGGATCGAAGGGTCGCGGACGCAGTGACGTCATCACGTGGCGTCCCTGAATGAAGCAGCACTGTGTCGAGCCGCGGTGAAGCCTGCAACAAACAGACTTTCCCATTTGTGTGACGGTTTCAAATAGGGAGCCCCAACAGCCACTTGCGGACACTACCAAACCCCTTGGAGTACCTCCGGAGGCTAACATCACGAACGGAGCCTAGCTGTCTTGAAGGGCGAATCCTTACGGAGATGACGTTAGCCTGAGAGGGATTTCCCAGCCAGTCCTGATATACAGCTGTCGCTGAGAGTGCCCGCTGAGAGGTTATACTACACCAATTCCACACCAACAGCATCGAGTGGTAACGAGTGTGATTACACACGCAATGCTTACATAAATCTTACTTGATGTACGCAGTTTATATATAGTTTTATTCAATACACACTTGTATTACCTACTTCACCATTTGCGTTGTGCGCTGTATTTTGTCTCCATGTCACTATCCTGTAGGGACCCTACCTGCCCTGGCCCTGTGCCAACCTGTAGCTGCTCTGCTATACTCCTGACTCTCCTCCCTTGCTGCCTATCTACCCACAGCCCCTCCTCTGGGAACCCAGGGGAATCTGTCAGGGGGGTCACTCCTGGCCAGTCAGAACAAGGGACCTCCTGCCTACCTAGCCCATCCCAGGGGATCCCCTGACGAAGTGACCACGTGTCACGAAACGCGTAGGGAGGAGGAGTCTAGTCTTTTGAGCCATCCCAGCAACCGTAGCTTTTGCAAGGAGAGTTCCCAGCAGCGGTGACGTCACACGCTCAGTCTACCAGCGTGTCTGCATGCAGGGACTCTGTGCATCCTACGGGCAGGATTTGCAAGCTGCGGACGGCAATTTGAGCAATACCAATCGTTATTGCACCATGTGAGTGTATTTTACTGTGTTTTTTAGTGTTTTAGCTAATTAAAAGTGTTTCAAACTACACCATATTGTGCCCATTCCTTCCCTCTTTGGTGGGGGTTCGTAACGGAGCCACCCCCGACGCCATTGTGGATTGAGGCCACCTCCAGTAAGCTGCCTGCACGTGGGGTTGTGAGAGGAGCTGAAAGAAGGGGAACAAGCACAGATTCTCTCCACTGAATACTTTGGCGTTCATCATGTGAGTAGGAATCTTCACTGTCTTAGATAGGGATCTGATTGCTAGAAAAACGCTGCGCAATCAGGTGTGCCTCTCATCTGTATTTCAGACGTGCATCTGTCTATTCCAAGGACACATCCCATCTGGAACATTTCCAACAGAGCCCAGCTATCATCTTTAAGATCAGAGACTATCTGAAGATCACGGTATCTTGGACTTTAGCGCTGGGGACTTTAATATTGTTTGTGCATCTCTTTTTTGTAGCTGGCACACCTGTATTTGTGTGACCTTTTTCCTTGCAAAGATGAGTAGACAACTAGTATTATATGTTTAGGGGCGTGATCACCAATACAGTTCTGTCTCATTCCAGCCAAAGACTGAATCCTTATTGCGACTATTTTCATCGTGACGGATCTGGATTGGGCGATGTGGGCACGGGAGCATAACTGGATTGTTATTGCGCTTCCGAGTCGTTACTCGTTATTTTCCTGATTTTTGTAGAAAGCCGATTGTAGCACTGAGACGGCATTGCGGGTGCGCTTATAGCAACGCACAGCTTGTTTGGTTGTGACGTAGAACCTATATCTGGATTGAATCACACAAACAGCTTCCTGCATTTTCCTGTAGCGTCTTTGCTGCAGACACTTCCTAACGTTTGACTCGAGTAACATTACACATTGCTTCAAATGTTCATCATTCTTTCTTTGTTGTTGCATTCTCTCTATTGACAGGAGAAGGCAGCATGCGTTATTCTGGTGACCCAGCTGACAAGTTTCCGTTCCTCTGTAGGCAGCCTGTATGATGAGCACTACAGAGCGTTGGTGCAGATACCTTTCTCTCTTGCTTGGATAAGGGATATGTAGTATTTCTGAATTATTCAAATGCTTGTCTCCCTTTTCACCCAGTTTAGTTAATCAATGAGAGCATGCTGTTTCTGGAGCTTGTCTGAGTGGGCATCAAAGCATCGTTCATTATATTTTGGAGCTCTCTGGATTTCTTCGTTAGGGCTGCAGCTGCTAGCCATTTCCAGGTTTCTTTGTCCTAGACCTACTGACTGTTGGGGATGAAGCAGCGTCTCTGCTCCACTAGCTCTTGCTCCAGTTTCTGGACCTTCTCGTGCTCCCTCTCATACCGAGTCACCTGGCCTCTACGCTCGGCCTCCAGCAATGCTTTGTGTAGCCTTCAGTTTCTCATGCTGCTCTGCAAGGACACACTGGATACTCCGACGTTCTTGCAGCCCTTGTACTTTCTCAGCAGCCTGCAGCTTTTCCTCCTGTACGCAGACCTTGCAGTTTGCTGTGCAGTAGGTGCTCTGCTTGTGTGCGTTGCTCCAATGCTTCTATCTATCTTTTCTTGTTCAAATACTTTCTTCATTTTTTCTGGCTCATGAAGCTCTTCATTCCTTTCACTGACGTGGTCAGTCAAATCTGACTTTTCCTCTTTCAAACTTGTATTTTCTCTTATTAAAGACCCTATAATATTCAGGGCCTCCTCGTAGTCCTCCTTCCCTTTACGCACTTCTGATTTGAGACTCCCGGTCTCCTGGCATGAGACTTCTATCTCTAGGTTGAGGGCGTGAAACTCCTTCTGAGAGACTTCAAGATCCATACTACGGCTGTGGACATCGTTTTGTGAGACTTCCAGCTCCTCTGTGAGACTGTGAAATTCCTTTTTAGAAATGTCCAGTTGTGTGCGGTGACTGCTGATTTCCTGGTGTGAGGCTGTTAGGATGTGCTCACCACAAACGAGACGGGACCACGGTGCTGAGGTGGGAAGGTAGGAACACCACCCACAGCCACGAGGGCACGTCTTGAAAGTAGATTGGTCGGGGATTCCGGATCGGGGCAGGAGAGGTACGGTTGGTAGAGAGTGCCGTTTGCCAAATCCAAGGTTAGAGAGAGGGACGTTGTCGTTTACCGTAAGCCAGGATCGGGATGCCAGAGATGCGGAGAGTCGAGTAGCCGTGTGCCGAGTTCGGGATGCCAGAGGTACAGGAAGACGTAGCGGAAGCCGGTTTGGTACACGAGGAGGTCTGTAAAAATAGAACTAGGGAGGCAGAGAATGGTAAAGACAACTGGAACTATGCTCAGCCAAAGAACCAGTGATTTTGGCAGGTATATAAAGGAGTGAGGGTCCAATAGGATTGCAGCCATAAAGGGGTGTGTAGAAGGAGCCAGCTGCAGCAGGGATAGGTCCCTTATGAGTCCCAGGAGATGAGGCATAAAGGGCAGCAATCTGGCTGCATTCAATAGCAGCAACAGTTTTGTTCACTGTACCTTTAAGAGGCGGTTGCGCCTCTGTGTGGCTGCGCCTCCATGTAGCAGAGCCTGCGGCTGCGTGCGCGGCCCCACGCCCTGATCCGAGGGCAGAAAAGAAAGAAGAACGTGCACGCGCGCGCACTGTGCAGGAACTCGCGCGCCTCTCTCCGGCGTCCCTGCGAGCCACGAGGATGTCAGGCGAGGCAGCAGGTAAGTGGGAGACACGCCGTGAATGGCGTGTCTCCATAATCCTTACAGTACCCCCCCCTTCAGGGGCGACCTCCGGGCGACCATGATAAGGCTTGGAAGGGTTTTTGCGATGAAAAGCCCGTAGAAGCTGAGGAGCGTGAAGATCCCGGTGAGGAATCCATGAACGTTCCTCTGGACCAAACCCCCTCCAGTGAACCAGGTATTGTACTCCTCCTCTGGAAATTCTTGAATCCAGGACAAACTGGACCTCGTACTCCTGTTGACCCGAAATCATAATCGGAGGTGGAGAAGAAGTTTTCTTGGAAAAGCGAGAACTGCGAAACACTGGTTTGAGTAAAGATACATGAAAAACTGGTGGAATCTTCATAGAAGGTGGAAGGCGTAGTTCGTAAGCCACAGGGTTAATCCTCCTAACCACGGGAAAGGGACCGAGGAACTTGGGAGCAAGCTTCATGGTAGGAACCTTCAACCGGATATTCCTAGATGAAAGCCACACCGTGTCCCCTGGAACGAACTCCGGCACTTGTCGTCGAAGGCGATCTGCTTGGAGTTTCTGTCTCCCTGTAGCTACCTTCAAGTTCTCCTGTATCTTAGACCACAAAACCTTCAGGTGAGAGACGTGTTTGTCCACTGCTGGCACCCCTGATGGTAGTGAAGAGAAGGGTAACCGGGAAGGATGGAATCCATAATTTATAAAAAATGGAGATTCTTGGGTAGAGTCGTTGCGGAGAGAGTTCAAGGCAAACTCGGCCCAAGGAAGTAGATCCACCCAGTCCTCCTGTGTATCCGTGATGAAACATCGGAGATATTGTTCTAAGCTTTGATTGACTCTCTCCGTTTGCCCATTGGTCTGTGGATGGTATCCTGAGGAGAACTGAAGGGCGATCCCCAACCTTTTGGAAAAGGCACGCCAAAATCTTGACACGAATTGCGAGCCCCGGTCAGAGACAATGGTAGAAGGAACTCCGTGAAGGCGAAAAATCTCCTGAATAAACACATCTGCCAGCCTGGGGGAATTTGGAAGACCACACAAAGGAACAAGGTGCGTCTGTTTGTAAAAACGATCGATGACCACTAAAATAGTATTCTTCCCTTTGGACTCTGGAAGTTCCACAATGAAATCCATAGAGATATGACTCCAGGGACGATCTGGAATGGGTAATGGAAGGAGTAGCCCAGCGGGTCTGACACGAGGTACCTTGTTACGAGCGCAAATGCTACATGCTTTGACAAACTCCTCTACGTCTTTAGCCCTCTCTGGCCACCAGAAGGTACGTTGAACCAGATCGTTGGTCTTCCGTATCCCTGGGTGTCCTGCCGATTTAGATGAATGACACCACTCGAGGACCTTCTTGCGGTGTTGAGGTGCTGTGTAGAGTCTTCCCTCCGGAACCTTGAGTCCCCTCGGAGTCTGTGACTGTTCCGACTGAATTTTGCTCATGACCTCAAAGGAGTTGGCAGACAGGATACAACTAGAGGGGATAATAGACTCAAGCTGTTCCTCGGACCTGTCATCCGCAAGAAATTGTCGAGATAGAGCGTCCACCTTTAGGTTCTTGGAGCCAGGAATAAAAGAAATAAGAAAATTAAACCGTGAAAAAAACAATGCCCAGCGGGCTTGTCGAGCATTCAACCGACGTGCCCCCTCCAGGTAAAGGAGGTTCTTATGGTCCGTAAGGATGGTAATGGGTGTCTCAGTACCCTCTAAGAAATGTCTCCACTCTTCCAACGCCAATTTGATCGCCAAAAGCTCCCTATTTCCGACATCATAATTCTGTTCGGCGGAAGAGAATTTCTTAGAAAAAAAAGCACAGGGATGCAGTCTGGCTAACGGAGAAGTTCTCTGGGACAGAACAGCCCCAGCCCCAATGTCCGAAGCATCTACCTCCAAGGTGAACGGGAGTCCAGGATCTGGGTGAGTGAGGATGGGAGCAGACACAAAAGCCTTCTTGAGACTCTCAAATGCTTCTTTAGCGGTCACTGACCATGATGACGGATCTGCCCCTTTCTTAGTGAGGGCGGTTATGGAGGATACGGTATCAGAAAAATTGCGGATGAACCGTCGATAATAATTCGCAAAACCTAAAAAGCGTTGCACGGCTTTGAGAGTAGTTGGAAGAGGCCACTCCAAGATAGCTTTAAGTTTCTCCGGATCCATTTTGAAACCGGAATCCGAGATAACGTAACCCAAGAACGCCACGGATTTAAGGTGGAACTGACACTTCTCCAATTTCGCAAAAAGATGGTTCTCCCGCAAACGTAATAGTACTTGTTGAACGTGTTTAATATGATCTTGAGCGGTCTTAGAAAAGATGAGGATGTCATCTAAATAAACAATAAGAAAAGTGTTGAGAATGTCCCGAAAGATCTCGTTGACAAAATCCTGGAAAACTGCTGGTGCATTGCACAACCCGAAAGGCATAACAAGATACTCGTAGTGCGCGTCATGGGTGTTGAAAGCAGTCTTCCACTCGTCCCCCTCTCGTATCCTTACTAAATTGTAGGCACCTCTCAGATCCAATTTAGAAAAGATGGTTGCTCCCTGGAGGCGGTCGAATAATTCTGGAATCAAAGGCAGGGGGTAGCGATTTTTGCGGGTGATATTATTCAAACCCCGGTAGTCTATGCATGGACGGAGAGATCCGTCCTTCTTCTTGACAAAGAAGAAACCTGCTCCTACCGGGGAGGAAGACTTTCTGATGAAACCCCTCTCCAAGTTCTCGGCAATGTAGGTGTTCATAGCCTTTGTCTCTGGGAGAGAGAGGATAAGATCTTCCCCTGGGAAGAGGTGCGCCAGGAAGTAAGTCAATGGGACAATCAAACGGACGGTGCGGCGGTAGTACCTCAGAACGTGCTTTGTCAAATACGTCACGGAAATCCCAGTACACAGAAGGTAAGGAGTTGATCTTCTCGGATATGGTAGACACTCCTCCAATCCTCTAAAAAACCCTGGTACATGTCTTGGCACAAGAAGGAGCCCACTGAACCGGTTCCCGATCCGTCCAGTCGATGCGAGGATTATGAAGTTGAAGCCAGGGAAGACCCAAAATCAACTCAGCAGAGGGCGTGTGGATGACATCGAGAGTAATGATCTCTGTATGGACGTCCACGAACTGCAGTAGGAGAGGTACCGTCTGAAGCGTGATAAATGCTGGCTTTAGAGGTCGACCATCGATGGCCTCCAGACCTACAGGCGTCTCCTTGTTGACAAAAGGGATATTGTTCTGTCTAGCAAAAGTTTCATCAATGAAATTACCTGCAGAACCGGAATCAATGAACGCCCGTGCCTGGGTGTGGAAACCCTCTCCAGACAGCATTATAGGTAAGACTATCCTGGTGGGAAGGATGTTTTGGATGATGGAAGAAGGGGTCAGTATTCCCAATGAAACTCTCCCGGAACTCAGTGGGAGCTGGCGTTTCCCAGTCTATGGGGACACTGGGACACGGCGTGAGTGGAATTGCCACAGTACATGCAAAGACCGGCCGTGCGCCTACGTAACTTCTCAGCCGGAGATAGTCTGTTGCCCCCCAACTGCATGGGTTCAGGAATCTCCCCGGAAGGTGACGGAGCCACGAAGGAGGGTGCAAGAGTTCTTGGAACCCGTAAACGATAATGAGAACGTTCGTATTTACGTTCCAGCAGGCGTTGATCCACCCGAATAGCCAGAGCGATTAAGTCCTCTAGGTTAGTAGGACGATCTCGTGCGGCGAGCTCGTCCTTTAGGGTCTCCGATAATCCTTGCCAGAACGCGGAAGATAGGGCGTCATCGTTCCAACCCGTCTCAGCAGCAAGAGTGCGAAACTCCACCGCATATACAGCAACCGAACGGTCTCCCTGGTTAATGTGGTGAAGAGCAGAAGCTGCCGTTAACTTCCATGCTGGTGTATCAAAAACTCTTCGGAATTCCTCAATGAAGAGATCGATGTCCTGTGTGAGCGCCCCTTGTGGCTCCCAGATGGGAGAGGCCCATGCCAGTGCCTGGTCGGTGAGAAGGGAGTAGATGTAGCCAACCCTGGAGACAGAAGACACAAAGCAAGAGGGAGAGAGACGAAATTGTACAAGACATTGGTTAATGAATCCCCGACATCCTTGAGGATCCCCCGCATAATGTCTTGGTGGTGGAATACGTGGTTCCGGAGTGAACGGAGATAACGAAAAAGGATTAGGCTGTGCAGGGGGTGCCACGAGTGGAGATTGCCGAGAGAGGGTTCGGACCTGAAGAGTAAGAGAGTGGAGGCTTTGCTGTATGGTATCCATCCGTCTATCGGATTGCTCCAAATAAGTCTCTAATCTGGTAAACAGAGCAGTATGGGCATTTAAAGTCCGATCCACCTCAGCTTGGTCCATGTTTGTTGGGCTGAGCATAATGTTAGGATGTGCTCACCACAAACGAGACGGGACCACGGTGCTGAGGTGGGAAGGTAGGAACACCACCCACAGCCACGAGGGCACGTCTTGAAAGTAGATTGGTCGGGGATTCCGGATCGGGGCAGGAGAGGTACGGTTGGTAGAGAGTGCCGTTTGCCAAATCCAAGGTTAGAGAGAGGGACGTTGTCGTTTACCGTAAGCCAGGATCGGGATGCCAGAGATGCGGAGAGTCGAGTAGCCGTGTGCCGAGTTCGGGATGCCAGAGGTACAGGAAGACGTAGCGGAAGCCGGTTTGGTACACGAGGAGGTCTGTAAAAATAGAACTAGGGAGGCAGAGAATGGTAAAGACAACTGGAACTATGCTCAGCCAAAGAACCAGTGATTTTGGCAGGTATATAAAGGAGTGAGGGTCCAATAGGATTGCAGCCATAAAGGGGTGTGTAGAAGGAGCCAGCTGCAGCAGGGATAGGTCCCTTATGAGTCCCAGGAGATGAGGCATAAAGGGCAGCAATCTGGCTGCATTCAATAGCAGCAACAGTTTTGTTCACTGTACCTTTAAGAGGCGGTTGCGCCTCCGTGTGGCCGCGCCTCCGTGTAGCAGTGCCTGCGGCTGCGTGCGCGGCCCCACGCCCTGATCCGAGGGCAGAAGAGAAAGAAAAACGTGCGCGCGCGCGCACTGTGCAGGAACTCGCGCGCCTCTCTCCGGCGTCCCTGCGAGCCACGAGGATGTCAGGCGAGGCAGCAGGTAAGTGGGAGACACGCCGTGAACGGCGTGTCTCCATAATCCTTACAGAGGCATCCAGCTCTATGCGGAGAATATGAACCTCATTCTGCGATATGTCCAACTTTGTCCGGATACTGTTGACCTCCTGGCGAGAAACATCCAGCTCTATATTGAGTGTATGGACCTCTTTCTGGAAGATCTCCCGCTCGGTACCTAGACTGTGAAACTCTTTCTGGGAGACTTCCAGCTCGGCACGGAGACTGCGAATCTCTATGCGAGAGACTTCGAGCTCAGTACCGAGGCTGACCAACTCCTTTCGAGAGCCTCCGAGCTCTGCACCGGGACCGAGAGACTCCTTCTGAGATAGTCCAAGCTCTACACTGAGATGGAGGGCCTTCTTTTGATCCTGCTTCTGCTGCAAGTCAGCAAGAACTTCATGCAAGCGGGTCTGTTTCTTGGCCATGGTGGTAATAATAGTGCTCGCCGTCTTCAGCTCAGTCGTCAGGTCTTCTAAGACACTACATAGACAATGCTCTGTGTTCATCACAGTCCCATAGTAAATTGCAAATGTGAGCAGACCACTCTATAGCTCATCGTTCACTTCTATCTCCTTTTCCAATCATTCATGGAGGAGATCACAGTCATGCCTGGCATTTTGCAGTGCATCTTCAGGGCTGGTCAAGGGATCGTGAATTACTTGTTCCAGCTCCGCTTCCCTGGTATAGTTTGTTATGGGTACACAACGTCTGCCTTGGGCCCTCTGGATATTTTGTCATTCCCGGCATCTCGGTCCCCCTTTTTCTCCGTGGGACCTGCGGACGTGTCTGCAACTTCCCGGTAAGCTGAGAACCTCGTTTCTTTTTCGTCCTTTTTACTTTGGACAACTCCGTCCCATCAGGGGTACTGGGGTCTCCTTTGTTTGAAACTTCAGCTGCTTCACTGCACTCACCAGGCTTTTCTTACATTAGCTGGCGGAAATACTCGGCGTTCAGCTGTTCCGGCTCTTGCTACCGCCAATCATAGTCACGGTTGTAGAGACCTGTCTTTTCAGTGCGTATGGCGAGTTCAGGCAGCTCCACCAATTTATGGGGGTTTTGTGGATGTGTCGCATTCCTGGGCCCCCATAACTGATATCTTCCACCTCATCAGTATCCTCGCAGGACTGGAAGAGACACTCTTCCGTGTGGCCGGGTTCATTACTGAAACACCACATTTGGCCTCCATTTTAGTGGTATCAGGAGTATTCTTCCCCCCTGACCTCGGGAGGCGCTATTGCAGTGATTTTTCCGTGTATGCTAGAACCCCAGCTGATAGTCCTACAGGTGAGCAGATTTCCCTTGCAGAGTTCTTAGCTCTCACAGGTGTCTGTAGACTCTTTCTTAGTGGCCATTTTAAGAATCCACAGGTTTTTTTGCACATGTTGTGGGGTACACTTTGGTCACACAGTCAGTGAGTCAGTAACTTGTGTGGGTCACCGTCTGTCCCCATCCCCCCAGTCAGACTGTGGCATTGTAGCTTTCTCCAGTGCAGTGTAGCTTTCCTGCCTGGATGTGTAGCCCTTTAATTCTGGTCACTTCTGCGCGTGATTTGTTTGTTCTTGGTTTTGTTTCTCACGCTGTTGTAGGAACTGTATGCTGCAAAACCGCCAAACATTTTCCCGGATGCTCTCCGGGGTCCATTTGAAATTCAAGGGCCACCTCTCATCCAACTCCTGACACCATATGTAAGAGACATGTGCAGAGGTACAACCAGGGAGACATATATGGGGAAAATAACCCATGGCTTTTATTCAGCCCGTAGCTTTAAGGAAGCACACAAATAAATAAACAGCCTATCCCTGTGTAAGGAATAACTGACTCTCCCAGTCCCTATCTGCAGGCTGGGAGGAGAGGTCTCTTGCCAACCAATAACCCCAAAGTCCAAAGAGGCACCTGTAAGCAGAGTGCTCTTTATGTCAGTCTGGGTTGTGTCCATTTGGGGCCATCCTCTGGCAGGTTCCAGGGTTCGCTGTGTTATTATGTGAGTACACTAACTCCCTGTGCCCACCACTCACCTGGCATATCTGGCAGCATCCAGCCTTCCACCTTCTTACTTGGCACCTGGATCACCTTCTCTGCTGCCCACGTGGCATCCTATAGCAAGAAGAGACCAATGAGGAGGTGACAGAGACAGTGACACAGGGTTCATATGGCTCATCGAGTGTGACCCCCCTACTTATGGACAGTGACAAGGAGAAAGTACCCATGCCCATTCAGTCTGTCCTTCTCACTACTGGGTGATAGTCAAACAAGATCAATAGTTTAAAGAGCCTGTCCCTCCCACAACAAGGTGACACAGGCAGAGGGTACATACAGCCCATGGATGCTCTCCCTTTACGCGTGTTAGTTACTTTAAGCTCCCTTCATAGGCCTGCCTCCCTCTCTATACCAGTCTGCTCCTGCCTCCCTCTCTATACCAGTCTGCACCTGCCTCCTCTCTATACAAGTCTGCTCCTGCCTCCCTCTCTATACCAGTCTGCTCCTGGCTCCCTCTATCCCCATTTGTCTCCCTCAGATCTCCTCCTCCCTGTGCCGGTCTCATCCAGATCTCTTCCCCCTCTGCACTTCTCCCCCAGATTTCCACCTTCTCTCCCTGCCCGTCCCCCCCACATCTCCTCTCCTTGCCCTTCACTCCTAGACCTCCCCCATATCTCCCCCCACCCCCGGTTCTGTTCTTACTTGGGTCTTGTAGAAGCGGAAGACGGAGCTGCCCAGGGCACAGCCCACCAGGCCTTGGTCTGCATCGGGATTGTGCAGGAATCGGGCCTCCATCGGGATGAGAGCATCCTGCCCCAGGTCAATCGTCTGTATCTGAGTGTGGCGGGTCCAGTCCCATACATGCAGGCTATGACCGTACAAACCTGAGCGAGGGTGAGTAAGTGTGTAAACGTAAGATCCTTGCAGCAGCGATGACACAGTCTCGCGTATCAATATGTATTGCGATTAAATAATAACATTTGCTTCCATCATTAACCCTTTCACCACCAGAAGGGCGAGCAAACCAAGAGCCGAACACTGAACACCACAAGATCAAATATAATAAAACATACTTTGTTCCTCCAAATGCTTCTGGAACAGAAAAGTGCCGGAGGATCCGACACCGAGGAACACAATCATAGGAACCTAGAATGTGACGGCAAGTAAGAACCACATCGCTCCCCCAGTCTGCCCAGTCTCCCCCAGTCTGCCCAGTCTCTCACCGTCTGCCCAGTCTCTCACCGTCTGCCCAGTCTCTCACCGTCTGCCCAGTCTCTCACCGTCTGTTCAGTCTCCCCCAGACTCCCCCAGTCTGCCCCAGACTCCCCCAGTCTGTCCCAGTCTGTCCCAGCCTCCCCAAGTCTGCCCAGGCTCCCCAAGTCTGCCCAGGCTCCCCCAGTCTGCCCAGGCTCCCCCAGTCTGCCCAGGCTCCCCCAGTTCGCCCAGGCTCCCCTAGTCTGCCCAGGCTCCCCCAGTCTGCCCAGGCTCCCCCAGTCTGCCCAGGCTCCCCCAGTCTGCCCCAGGCTCCCTCAGTCTGCCCCAAGCTCCCCCAGTCTGCCCCAGGCTCCCCCAGTCTGCCCCAGGCTCCCCCAGTCTGCCCCAGGCTCCCCAAGCCTGCCCAGGCTCCCCCAGTCTGCCAGGCTCCCCCAGTCTTTCCCCAGTCTGCCCCAGTCTGCCCAGGCTCCCCTAGTCTGCCACAGCCTCCCCCAGTCTCTCCCCAGTCTGCCCAGGCACCCCCAGTCTTCCCAGTTTCCCTCAGTCTGCCCAGTTTTCCCCCGTTTGCAGTCCACCCAGTCTCCCCCAGTCTGCCCAGGCTCCCCCAGTCTGCCCAGGCTCCCCAAGTCTGCCCAGTCCCTTACTGCTGTAAAACCTCAGACCCTATTAAAGCTGCAAACCAAGCAATATCCTACGTGTGTGTTTAATAAATCAGTTCTGTTCTATGAGAAAATACTTGTGGCATTATTTTATTTTTATAAACCACAATGAATGATATTCTTAATGTATTACAATGTAACAAGATTTTTTTGTTTCTATAGCAAGTCACATCCCCTTCCTCTTCTGAAACAGGCTCTGCCCTGCCCTCTCTCTAGCAGTGCACAAATTCTATCTAGTGACTGCCTGGTCACATGCTCTTCCCCACAGAATTTTGCATCTTTGGTCCTCTTCTGCTGCACTGACTGCCATTTAGTGAACACCCGAGACGAATCTTTGCAGATCGATCGGCAACTTAGCTAATTAGTTATCATTGTGTGGATTGTATTGATGCACATATTACGGGTGGGATGGGGGGGGGGGTGGTCTGCGGCAGCTTGGTTTGCTGCTTTTAGGGGCTTATTTTCTAACAATTTTGGCCACTTTGGCGGGTGTAAAATAAGCCCCTTAATCTTAAAGCTAATCGGGGATTGGTGTAATAATTTACAGTCTAATTTTGCAGTTTCATTGTTAACTGAAAATCTGAATATTTGACGAACTAAATAAGGCTGCCCCCATAACAGCTTGTGGGGGGAGGGGGGCTGGGGGCAGAGTCGCAGAGGGGAAGTATATGGTAGCTCGGATCCTGTCCCTTACCGGCTGCTACGTCCTCCATCCTGAAACCGCGGTTGACGACTTTAGGGGCCGCCATCTCCGTGCTGATCATGACGTTGTGACGTGGCTGGTACCAGAAGTCATAGCCAAAAGGGGCGGCTTGTCCCTCAACCTCCCAGTTCCCCTTCACCTCAAAGGTTTCACCGTCCAGCAGCACGAAGCCTCCTGAGATACACAGAGCCGGAAACACAGCATTAGTCACAAAGAATGGCCGAGAAGGAACAGCACTACCTGTGAAGTGGGAGAACCAGGGCTCGCAATCCTTCTGCCTTCCCTGTGCACAATTAGATTGTAAGCTCCTAGAGCCAGATGGAGGTTATTTACTGCAGTCTCACGGTAGCAAACTTGGGACAGACCTAGATTTACCAAAGGAAAAAATCCAAATGCTTTCCATGTAGTAAAATAACAGAGGCGGGAGGAGGGGGTGTGATGCCTCTCATTGGACCAACAAGTTGTTAATATGTTACAAGCTTTCCAACCTCTCGGGGTCCTTCATCGGGTCGGGAGAACCCTACTTCCCTGCACTTCCTGCTCTTTGAGGAACAAAGTGCTGTTTTTTGCACCAGTTCTGCACCTGGGAGACTTTAGTAAATATAGTCCTTATGGCGCAGGAAACATTACCTGAATCGCACTGCGAGAAAAATCCACTGAAACAACAAAACCAGCCCCAGAGTATGAACAGAATATGTGCTGGTGCTGCGGGGTGAGTTCTGATCCATAACACCCAGGTCAGGATGAAGAATGGTTGGTTCCAAAATGCTGGAAAAGGGCTTTTTTTTTGTGCAAAACCTTATTGGGAAATGATGCTTTGGGCGTTATTTACCACGCTATGCATCTTATGTAAATATTAGCATTTCCCCAAGTTCCACATGAAACTAAAGATTCATCTCGCTGGATGTGCGCTTTCCCCCCCTCCGTGTCTGTGTCACCATGTTTGTGTGGGTGCAGGGGTGGTGTTATCACCTTTGGAATTTCCCGAGGGGTCCCCCATGGCGCTGATCATGATCTCCCCGCTGCCCAGGCAGTGCGTCGTGTGCAGATTCGCCAGGTTACATGTCCAAAAAATATCCACTGGTTCCACCACCTGCAGAGAGGGGGGAGCCTGAGAATAAAGCTTATAGCACAAGTACATAGCACCGACCGAGCACGTGGCTTAATAAAAAGGATCTAAAATGGTATGAAACATTTATGCCGAGCTGCTTGGACTGTGCCTTGGAAAGAGTTAAACACTATTTATGCTCTAAACTAAACAGCGGGAGAGGATTCCTAAAATAAGTCTCTTTCTTTAAAAGGGAAATGTAAAAAATAAGTGGTACTCTGATCCCCCGGTAACATCAGAGCCCTAATACCATCAGACTTTGACCCGTGATGTGACCTTTGTAGAGGCCGGGCACTAGGGTCTGTGTGCTACGTTAATCGGAGCGGTCTGAATGGGAATATTTCTTCTTTCATTGGAAACCATGAGCTATTAGTTCTTTGTGACTACAACCTTGACTGCCATAGTGTCAAACCATGCCCATAGGGCATGGTGTACCACTGTGCCAATCAATTGGTTTATTGGGGGTAGGGGTTGTTGCCCTGGGGAGGGTGGTTAGGCCTCCGGGGTATGTAGTGGGAGGGAGGGTTAACCCTTTAACTACCATAGTGGTTAATAACCGCTAAGGTGATTAAGGGCTGAGTGCCGAATAGTTTGTTTTTATATTTTACTGTCGGTGCCCACTGAAGAAGAGGAAGATGAGGGGGACGAGGACGGCCTTCATCCTGGCAGCAGTAAGTACAACTTTAATTTTCTATGCGGACTGGGTAATGTTTTCGTTATGTTTTATTTTTTAATGGGCAAAGGAGCTATTATCCATATATGGATAACAGGGATTTTGTCCGTTACTGTACTGTATGTGTTGGGGGGATGTTCAATGTATTGTATTGATGTTTGTATTGTAATGTTTATTGGGGGTAGAGGAGGTGGGTGAAGGGGGTAGTTGCCCCAGGGTGGGCAGTTAGGCCTCTCAGGTGGGTAGTGGGGGGTTAACCCTTTCATTAGCATAGTGTTTACTACCGCTATGGTAATGAAGGGGTTAACCCCTCCCGCAACCTTCCCAGTGGGCCTACCCACCCACCATGGGGCAACTACCCCTTTCACTCACCCCCTCTACCCTCAATAAACCAGGTAGTCTGGCTTAACCCCTTTATTGCCTTAGCGGTTAGCCGCTAAGGTAATGAAGCTGCTTTTATTTTAATAACAGCATTGTAGTAGGGGGTCTCCGGAGCCGAACCGCATTAATTTCAGCCTTGGTGACCCCCCTGCTTCCCGAGTAATAGACCCCGTTATGGGGTGCCGGTATCCCCCGGCTTTGTTTAAATCACCCGGTCACATGGGCCGTGACACAGGATAATTTAACATGGCTGCTGGGATACCAGCACCCCATAACGGGGCCTGTAACTCGGGAAGCAGGGGGTCCCCAAGGCTGAAATTAATCCGGAGACCCCTGCTACAATACTGTATTGTTAAAATAAAAGCCCCGCGATCGCCTGTTAGAGGCGCGCTGGGAGAGTGACTGATTCAGCCTGTCTCTTAGTGCGCGTCTCTTACAGACAGGTGCAGGTAGGATTCACACAGCGCGAGTCCCATTAAAACGCAAGGACCCCCACTGTGTTAATCCGATGGGCCATTGCAGCCTGCTATGGACTATCTAGCAGAGTGTTTGCGAGATGCTCAGGGATTTTCCTCAGACATTGGGCCAGAACAAACAGTTGCATCTGTATACACTATACACAGTGAGATCCCACCTCTGTCTCCTCCAGGGACCTAACCTTCTAGAACCCTCCTATATATTCTTCTATCACGCCACTATCACTAGGCAGAAGTAGGCGGGGTTATGATTCTGCCTTGTCACTCAGAACCTTGTGATGGGGAATGGGTGTTACCCTGTGTGGGACCACAAAGTTAACGCTTTAGTGCCTCTGTAATCCCAAAGGGGGGTTACAATTCTTTAAACATGTTTGTAACGGTAACATAATGTTCTCAGCATTATTTTGTGCCCAGGAAATGCCTGAAACGAGAGGTGACTCCATGTATTTTTTCCTTGGTAAAATATTCTATAAATAAAAGTCTGTAATGATACTTGCGCACCTTGTGCATGCGTGGAGCGCGCTGGTCGGTGCCCACGTCCACCACGTAGACACGTGAGGAGATGAGGCCGAGTAGGATCAGCCGGTTCCTGGATTTCGTGGCGTCTCCGTAGCAGCTGCTGCAGGTGTTCCATCCCAAGTGATGCAGCTCGTCATTCATATTGGGCATCGGCAGGCGGTGTATGACCTGCGCGGGAAACACATGACCAGGACGCATTGTACAATGATACTGAGCATCAGCACACAACAGAAAGCCGTATGTGCAAAGGTAATTTTTTTTCCAGGTTACACTAGTTTAGTTAAGAGGGGTGAAGAGGGAGAAAGAGGGAGTGAAGAGGGAGAAAGGGGGTGGCCCGGTATTAAAGGGATTGCACCCCATTTGGCCATCCCCTGACCTCACCAGGGAGACAAGGGGTTAACTGGGCTGCGGTCCAGAAATGTGATTTAACCCTTGTTATAACATGAAAATGTATATTCCCCTGTCCCCATGCTTTATTGTGATATCTGGTTATATCGGTGTCTGCATCACACATACACTGGGATCCATCCGGGAGTGCAAGGGTTAATAGTTCTTTAGTGATTATAGCCCTTTGTGTAATTTTCCCGCCTTTTCAGGCACCATTTTGCAGAGTCCCATAGGCCGCCATTAGAGCTCCATGCATTTCAATGGCGGATCTTGCTGTTTTGGACCTGTTTCCCTCGAAGACCAGCAGATGGCGTCCAAGAGGAGGAGTGGCGGTTTCCCATTGTAAGTCAATGGGCTCATTGACTTCAATGGTGATTCCTCAACGGCGCTTTCTAGGAACGAGTTGGCTGCCGTCCAAAACGCAAAACCGCAAAGCGGATACTTTTTCTGAAAAAGAGCTTTGATCACTTATTAGTCAAGTTCAACGTTAAGTGGCGTGAGAATCTACAGTTTTAGGGCACCCAGAAATAAAATTCTTTTTGCCCCTAGTCCCTAGACCTCCCCCACTCGACCACCACTGGGTCCCCGTATCCTGGACCGCCGAGAAGGGTCGTGCCGAGAGAGCGGGTCGCGCCATAGGTTCCAATGGCGGCGGCAGAAACAGCTCAGGAATTCGACTAAGTGTAAAAAGCTAAAAACCATGAATCCATACCTCCGGTTCCGGAGGGTCCTGAGGGCCATGGTTTGGGGTATCTGTAGGCACTGTTCCGGCATGGCTGCAGACCCTCTTGGACCAACCCGACGGAGTATGGACCCCCTTGAAAGTTCGGGGAATTCTCCCATAGACTCCAATGGCGGCCAATTTCCATTGACCGGCTATGGCGGAGAAACCCCATAGACTTCAAAGGTGGCGATGCCCCGTTGAAAGTCTATGGCGGCGGTTTGCCATTGAAAGTCTATGGCGGCGGAGCCCATTGTTTTCAATGGGGATTTATTGAATAACCGTGATTTAATTTACAGCGGAGTTTTTTGTATTAAAATAGGAAACGGTTTAAGGTGTATTTGTGTAACTCCGGTTCCGAAGGTCATAGCGGGCTGAAACTCGGACCAAATGGTGTCCCAGTTCCGGCATTAAGTTCTGGGTAGTTTGGACCCGCTAGGCCCAACGGAACCGGATATTTTAATATGTTTGTATTTTACCTATAACACTGTATCCCAAGGCAGGGATAAAACCCAGAGGAAATTCCTTTGCATACAAGGAAGCATATGGTCAGAGAGGCGACCCAGTGTCTAGGACTTAAGTGTTGTTCAAAGGATTTTGTCACCCTCACTGTTTACCTGAGGGCGGAGATGACTCAAACCAGAGCAGTCCAGGAGTGTCACATTTTACACCTTCCAACAAAGAGTATCCTGCCAGAAACTCCATTTGGTAGACTGGCTGGCATTCCTGATGTAAATGTGGGGCTACAGAAATGAGACCCCAGGGTCCTAGTGCGCATGAGCTAACTAGCAGGGGGGCATGGATTAAAATGTGTTCCCACGTTAAAGATTGGATACAGGTAATTGTTGTCCAATCACCTGTACTTAATGTTAAGGATAGGGTCACAAAAGACATATAAACTGTGGTCAACCCTATATCCTTTGTCTTCTATACCATCTTGATTGTACCTGATTGCTGGAGAATTGCTATTTGATACTTCTCATTCCCCACCCCCAAGTAAGTGCTACTTCTTGCCTGTTACTGTACTATTTTGCTGTGTTCACCTATTTAAGGAATAAATATACTTTATTATATCTAAGCCTCGTTCAGTTCAACCCAGTTATTTGGTGTATTATTATAGCCTGTCACAAAGCTCCCGTCACAGGCTTATAATAAAAACTGGTGGCAGCGGCGGGATTGAATTGGACCTGTATTACAGTGTACTGCGGGATACTGTAATATAGTGGGAACTCGATGGTAATTGTGAGTTCCTGGGACTAAAGATATTGAACACACGGTAGTGCAACAAGTAACACAAGTTGTAACACCACCTCACTGCTGTGACCCAGAACCATGAGTGAAGAGGAAGGCTCATACTACCTGAGGACTAGAACTCAGCTGAAAGACAAGTGCCATGACTATGGACTGGAATATGAGAACCAGGAGGTCGCAGACATGATAGCAGCAATCACGGACTATGAAGCCCGGCTTGCAGAGCCTCAGGATATGGCTCAGCTTGCCCTTGTACAGCCGCCCGGAGATCAGGGAAGGAACCCAGTGCCGGGGCGGCAGAATTCCGGGGAGGGGACAAGTGCACCTCCCAGGACCAGTGCAACAGGAGGGGCACTGGTGGCTGCGGCTACCAGTCTGTTTACCCCTGAAATGTTGGCACTGATTACTGCGTGGGGCGACCCAGGGACACTGGAGGAGCGGCTACAGTTTATCTCTATTGCAGTGAACAGACCTGCTTATTGCCCCCCGGTCCAACCCCGCAAAGATGAACTCCAACTGGACAAGCACAGTCTCACCAAGTACGTGGAAGGCACTGATCAGATTGACAGTTTCTTAAAGAACTTTGAAACACAGTGCCGGCGGTACAAGGTGCTTCCCCAGCATAGGGTTGCACGCATGGACCCCTTACTGTCCGGCTTGGCTAAGCAGACGATGATGGCGCTTCCAGAGGAGTATGCTGATGATTATGACCACCTGAAAGAACTATTGCTATTTCAGCACAGTTTTACCCCTGAAGCTTACCGGGGTAAATTCCGGCTGGAGGAGAGGCAGCCTCTGGAGTCCTACGTCACCTATGTGACCCGCATGGCTTTATACGGGATCCGCTGGGTGGAGGGCTTTGAGGCCAGGACTTACCAATGCCTGCTGGACCTCATCTTTCAGGAGCAGCTCATGCAGCAGTGCCCGCCGGCGGTGAGGGCTTGGGTGTATGACAAAAAGCCCAAGACTTACACGGAGGCGGCGAGGCTAGCAGATGATTATGTGGCCAGCCGATCCCTGATGCCCACCAAGGCACCAGCCAAAGCGGCGGCAGCGGCGCCGGCCAAGAAATCTGCTAATACCCCCCAATGGACTCAGAGGCCGCCTGCGGGCAGCAGTCCACAGAAGGCGGGGGAGCTCCGGCACGAGCGCCGGTGCTACAACTGTAACAGCACTGGTCACCTCAGACCAGACTGCCCTGCAACCCAGCGGACCCCATCGGGGGCAACGCACCCCAGCTGCAAAGCCGGTAGCCCGCGTGCAGGTGGCTTCCACCAAAGAACCCGGACCTGTCATGGAAACTACTCCCAGCGAGACGTCCCATGTCACCCCTATCCCGGTTTCATCGGTGCCTACAGCCAGGAGCGGAGGACATCTCAGCGCGGACCTGCAGCAGACGGACGGCCGGAGCAGACATCTCACCCCGGTCACAGTCGGTGACCGGCAAACAGTCGGCTTGCTGGATTCAGGTGCTGCAGTGACCCTGGTCCGACCTGATATGGTCCGGCCAGAGGAATTGCTCCCAGGCCCTGGGATGCAGATCACTGTGGCCGACGGAGAGCCACGTTTCTTGCAAGTGGCCAGAATCTTTTTGGATTGGGGGGAGGGCAAGGGTGTGTGGGAGGTGAGGTTTTTACCCGGTTTGGATGCCGATGTTCTTCTTGGCAACGATCTGGGACCGATGACCTGCACCTACGACTGGGTGCCCAAGCCCGCTGCAGTGGCGGCGGTTACCCGGAGCCAGACAGCGGCAAAGGCAGCGGCGCCAGTCCCCCAGTCTTTGGGACCAACGTTAGCAGAGGGCGCAGAGGAGCCTGGGGAGGTAAGCCAGGATCAGTTGCAACCACAGACTGACTTACTGTTCCCCCTCACCCTTCCCCATTCTCCGGACAATGACATGACTGGGGGGTGGCCAGACTTAGGAGCCCAGTTTAGGGTGGCAGTGAAGACAGACCCTACCCTGGCCGGCGTGAGACTTCGGGCGTCCGAATCTCAGGCAGGGGAAGGCACTGAGCACTGCCTATGGCATAAGGGACTCCTGTATAGAGAGGAAGGGAACCCGGGGATAGAGGAGGGGGTGACCGGTAAGCGACAGCTAGTAGTGCCCCAGGGGTACCGACAGCAATTGTTACGGGTAGCTCACTCTATTCCATTAGCGGGACATCAGGGGGTCACCAGAATGCGAGCCCAGTTATTACAGCGTTACTACTGGCCGGGGGCATCACGGGATGCGAGCAATTTCTGCCGCTCTTGTGATGCCTGCCAGCGAGTGGGTAAGGCGGGCGACCGTGTGAAGGCACCCCTGAAGCCCCTACCGATAATAGGGGAACCCTTCCAGAAGGTAGCGATGGACCTTATAGGACCCCTTATGATTCCTAGCAGGTCAGGGAAGAGCTACATCCTCACGGTGGTGGACTTTGCCACCCGGTACCCTGAGGCGGTAGCGCTTGGCACCATAAATGCCAAGACAGTGGCAGCAGCTTTGCTTAACATTTTTGCTAGGGTAGGTTTCCCTAGTGAGATCCTAACCGATCAAGGGTCGCAGTTCATGAGTGAACTGTTACATTGTCTCTGGGATGCATGCGGTGTACAGCACCGGCGCACTACCCCTTACCATCCCCAGACAAACGGATTATGTGAGAGGTTTAACGGTACCCTGAAGCAGATGCTTCGGACCTTTATAGAGGCGGAGGGGAAAGACTGGGAGATTCATTTACAGCACTTGCTGTTTGCCTACCGAGAGGTACCACAGGAATCTACAGGCTTCTCCCCCTTTGAGCTACTATATGGCCGCAGGGTACGTGGACCTCTGGACCTATTCCATGAGGGATGGGAAGAGGAGGCTACTGCTACTGATGCTTCAGTGATCCAGTATGTAGTAGATCTCAGAGACCGGTTAGAGATGCTCATGGGGGTGGCCCAGGACCACCTCAGGGCTGCTCAGACCAAGCAGAAGCAATGGTATGACCAGCATGCCCGTAGCAGAGAATTCATCCCAGGACAACAGGTGCTTGTTCTCAAACCCACTCGGGAGAACAAGCTGATGGCTGCCTGGTCAGGACCGTACCCGGTTATCCGAAAGGTGAATGAGTGCAACTATGTTGTACAGGTAGAGCCTGAAAGGCACAAGACATATCACATTAACATGTTGAAAGAGTACAGAGCACAGAGTATGGGAGCAGTGCTGGCCATTGGTAGCCCACTGCTGGAGGATCCGGCGAGCAATGCTCTGCCTGATCTCCTAGGGGAGGCTAGGCAGGGAAACACTGTGGAGCAGGTGGAGATAGGGGCACAGTTGAGTGCTAGGCAGAAGGAAGAAGCCAGGGACATGCTAGCTAAGTATAGGGCCCTCTTCACTGACATGCCAGGGACCACACATCTCACCAAACACCCAGTGCACACAGGGGACCTGCAGCCTCTGCATAAGCACGCTTACAGAGTGTCAGCAGAGGTCAAGACAAGTATGGAGAGAGAAATAGAGGAGATGCTGACACTAGGAGTAATTACTCTGTCCCAGAGCCCTTGGGCAAGTCCGGTAGTCCTAGTCCCTAAGAAGGACAAGACCACCCGGTTTTGTGTGGACTACCGGTTGCTCAACGCTGGGACAGTGTCAGATGCTTACCCCATGCCCCGCATGGATGAGTTACTGGATGAACTCGTGGGGGCAAAGTATCTGACCACCATGGATTTGAGCAAAGGCTATTGGCAAATCCCACTGACCCTGGAGAAGTCAGCATTCATCACCCCAAGTGGCCTCTATGAGTTTTTGGTTATGCCATTTGGGATGAAGAATGCCCCGGCTACCTTTCAACGCCTGGTCAATAGGTTACTGGAAGGGATGCAGAGCTATGCCAGGGCTTACTTAGATGACATTGCTGTCTTTAGTAATTCCTGGGAATCCCACATAGGACATGTAGCTGCGGTGCTGGATAAGATCAGGGAGGCTGGGATTACCTTGAAACTCACTAAGTGTATGGTAGGAATGGCAGAGGTCCTGTACTTAGGGCACAGGGTGGGTGGAGGACACCTCAAACCAGAGCCAGCCAAGGTAGAAGCCATAGTTCAGTGGCCTGTTCCAAAAACCAAGAAACAGGTCATGGCATTTTTGGGCACCGCAGGGTACTATAGGAAATTTGTCCCACAGTACAGCGCCGTGGCCAAACCTCTGACTGATCTGACTAAGAAGCAACTGCCTGTGCTTATTACGTGGACTCCTGCCTGTGAAACTGCTTTCCAGGAACAGAAAATTGCGCTTGCTGGAGCCCCCATATTGGCTGCCCCAGACTATACCAAGCATTTTCTCATTCAGACTGATGCCTCAGACTTTGGTATTGGAGCTGTACTGAGCCAGGTGGGGGACGACGGTAGAGAGCATCCTGTGGTGTATCTCAGTCGCAAACTGCTCCCCAGGGAGGTGGCATATGCCACCATTGAGGAGTGCTTGGCCATTGTGTGGGCACTCAAAAAGCTCCAGCCCTATGTCTATGGAAGGGCTTTCACGGTCATCACAGACCACAACCTGAGTTGGCTGCAGAGGGTATCAGGGGAAAATGCCAAGTTGCTGAGATGGAGCTTAGCTTTACAAGAATTTGAATTTACCATTCAGCACAAAAAGGGTAGTGAAAACAGCAATGCTGATGGACTTTCACGCCAGGACTATCCCTCTGAGACTGAATTCATTAATGGTGCCAGCAGTGCCCCACTCCCCGTTAGGGCCAGTGGGCCACAGGTCACACATTAAGAAGGGGAGGTGTAGAGGAAGAAAGGGGGTGGCCCGGTATTAAAGGGATTGCACCACATTTGGCCATCCCCTGACCTCACCAGGGAGACAAGGGGTTAACTGGGCTGCAGTCCAGAAATGTGATTTAACCCTTGATATAAGATGAAAATGTATATTCCCCTGTCCCCATGCTTTATTGTGATATCTGGTTATATCGGTGTCTGCATCACACATACACTGGGATTCATCCGGGAGTGCAATGGTTAATCGTTCTTTAGTGATTATAGCCCTTTGTGTAATTTTCCCGCCTTTTCAGGCACCATTTTGCAGAGTCCCATAGGCCGCCATTAGAGCTCCATGCATTTCAATGGCGGATCTTGCTGTTTTGGACCTGTTTCCCTCGAAGACCAGCAGATGGCGTCCGAGAGGAGGAGCGGCGGTTTCCCATTGTAAGTCAATGGGCTCATTGACTTCAATGGTGATTCCTCAACGGCGCTTTCCAGGAACGAGTTGGCTGCCGTCCAAATCGCAAAACCGCAAAGCGGATACTTTTTCTGAAAAAAAGCTTTGATCACTTATTAGTCAAGTTCAACGTTAAGTGGCGTGGAAATCTACAATTCTAGGGCACTCAGAAATAAAATTCTTTTTGCCCCTAGTCCCTAGACCTCCCCCCACTCGACCACCACTGGGTCCCCGTATCCTGGACCCCCGAGAAGGGTCGTGCCGAGAGAGCGGGTCGCGCCATAGGTTCCAATGGCGGCGGCAGAAACAGCTCAGGAATTCGACTAAGTGTAAAAAGCTAAAAACCATGAATCCATACCTCCGGTTCCGGAGGGTCCTGAGGGCCAGGGTTTGGAGTAGCTGTAGGCACTGTTCCGGCATGGCTGCAGAACCATTCTTGACCCTCTTTGAACAACCCGACGGAGTATGGACCCCCTTGAAAGTTCGGGGAATTCTCCCATAGACTCCAATGGCGGCCAATTTCCATTGACCGGCTATGGCGGAGAAACCCCATAGACTTCAACGGTGGCGATGCCCCGTTGAAAGTCTATGGCGGCGGTTTGTCATTGAAAGTCTATGGCGGCGGAGCCCGTTGTTTTCAATGGGGATTTAGTGAAAAACCGTGATTTAATTTACAGCGGAGTTTTTTGTATTAAAATAGGAAACGGTTTAAGATGTATTTGTGTAATTAAGATGTATTTGTGTAACTCCGGTTCTGAAGGTCATAGCGGACTGAAACTCGGACCAAATGGTGTCCCAGTTCCGGCATTAAGATCTGGGTAGTTTGGACCCGCTAGGCCCAACGGAACCGGATATTTTAATATGTTTGTATTTTACCTATAACACTGTATCCCAAGGCAGGGATAAAACCCAGAGGAAATTCCTTTGCATACAAGGAAGCATATGGTCAGAGAGGCGACCCAGTGTCTAGGACTTAAGTGTTGTCCAAAGGATTTTGTCACCCTCACTGTTTACCTGAGGGCGAAGACGACTCAAACCAGAGCAGTCCAGGAGTGTCACATTTTACACCTTCCAACAAAGAGTATCCTGCCAGAAACTCCATTTGGTAGACTGGCTGGCATTCCTGATGTAAATGTGGGGCTACAGAAATGAGACCCCAGGGTCCTAGTGCGCATGAGCTAACTAGCAGGGGGGCATGGATTAAAATGTGTTCCCACGTTAAAGATTGGATACAGGTAATTGTTGTCCAATCACCTGTACTTAATGTTAAGGATAGGGTCACAAAAGACATATAAACTGTGGTCAACCCTATATCCTTTGTCTTCTATACCATCTTGATTGTACCTGATTGCTGGAGAATTGCTATTTGATACTTCTCATTCCCCACCCCCAAGTAAGTGCTACTACTTTAAAACCAGAGACATAACATAAAACACAGACAAAGCTCAGTTTTTAGCACATCTAGTGAGACTCATACACGGTACAGTGCCTAAATATATATGGATAAATATCTAATAAGTAATTGGTCTTTTAGTTTGACATTTTTGGCCAAAATTGTTGTAAGCCCCTGAGCCAACGCCAAGGCAGACCACATATCAGGGGTCCCTAACGCTAATATAAATTCTTAATAACCTGTTTAATAACAGGAAGAATGATTTATAGTAAATCTGTCAATATTAGCTGCAGAGTTCTGTCTGACTGAAGCTTTTATTAACCTGTACATTACCAGGAAAAGCACTCTGTATTAGAGATGTCACAGCCAAACTGCAAGCAGGCAAGTTCCCCTGAGTGGAAGATGCTATGGAGTGAGCCCATAACCATTTAAATGTGGGAGGGGGTGAGCTTAAATTAAGTAGGAGGTTGCCAACCTCCAATCAGCCATGACTAGCTGGACAAGAATTGTAAAAACATACTGGACACCTAACAAGCTCCTATTAAACCCCCAAAATACCCACAACATATATATAAGCATATGAGTGTCAGAGGAGTGCTACTGAGCATGGCAATATGCATTAAAACCAGAGACATAACATAAAACACAGACAAAGCTCAGTTTTTAGCACATCTAGTGAGACTCATACACGGTACAGTGCCTAAATATATATGGATAAATATCTAATAAGTAATTGGTCTTTTAGTTTGACATTTTTGGCCAAAATTGTTGTAAGCCCCTGAGCCAACGCCAAGGCAGACCACATATCAGGGGTCCCTAACGCTAATATAAATTCTTAATAACCTGTTTAATGACAGGAAGAATGATTTATAGTAAATCTGTCAATATTAGCTGCAAAGTTCTGTCTGACTGAAGCTTTTATTAACCTGTACATTACCAGGAAAAGCACTCTGTATTAGAGATGTCACAGCCAAACTGCAAGCAGGCAAGTTCCCCTGAGTGGAAGATGCTATGGAGTGAGCCCATAACCATTTAAATGTGGGAGGGGGTGAGCTTAAATTAAGTAGGAGGTTGCCAACCTCCAATCAGCCATGACTAGCTGGACAAGTGGGTATTTTGGGGGTTTAATAGGAGCTTGTTAGGTGTCCAGTATGTTTTTAAAGTGCTACTACTTGCCTGTTACTGTACTATTTTGCTGTGTTCACCTATTTAAGGAATAAATATACTTTATTATATCTAAGCCTCGTTCAGTTCAACCCAGTTATTTGGTGTATTATTATAGCCTGTCACAAAGCTCCCGTCACAGGGGGACTTAGGGGGAAAGAGAGAATAAAAAATTGATTTTGACAGATACAGTATTTATTTTAGGATTCCAGACCTTTTCTGAGACCTTTGTGTTTGAGGAGCTTAATCATATTCATTGGTAATTTAGATCAAGGCAAATGATTTAGAACAATTACATTTAAAACCTAACAGTTCTCCGTTAGTCCCGGGTACTTAGAACAAATTAGGGAGAGTGGTCAGAGGTCTCGAGAGAGTCGAAAATACATTGTCCACAAAAGGTAAGACTTTATACTCCCCATTACCGACAAACACTCCAGATATGTCAGGGTTCAATCTGATTGTGGCTGCCAGGAGTTAAATACACAAAGCAAATAGTAACGGGGACAAAGGGCACCCCTGTCTGTTACCATTGGATATACGAACAAGATTGTAAAGAAGACCTGCAAAACTGACTCTAGCTGAGTGAGAATTATAGAGTCCTCGGGCAGCCATACAAAAATGTTTATGTGTTTTTTAATAACTCAGTTGTGTAATATTAGATAATACTTTCTGCATTTCATTCCCCCCCACACCCTTTATAGGAGACTATTCAGTAAACTTTGATAAGTTTCTAAACCTCAGGTCTCTTCTAGTTTAGTGAATGCTTCATTCTCATTCCTATGGGTGAATGAGACAGACCAACTTTTATCCCTATTTGAGCTTTAATTCATATTTATTTTCATTACTGCGCCTCTTGGATCTGAAGATCTAAATAAACAGCACCCAAGGGTGCAGGAACTATTTATTGGGTGGAGGTGCTGTATATAGAAAACCAGTAACATACATACATACATTACCCTCATGTAAACCCAGAGGGGGCTGCAGAACCCCCGCACACCTACTTCCCGTACCCATGGCCACACTTATTATTTTATAGACCATTGGGCATTGTCCAGCACAGTGCGCGGCCGTGCATGCAGCTGCAGAGGGAAATGACCATTTGCACATTTCAAGCTCTACTTTTGCTTCTAGAAACCCATTTTCCTCCTGGATAAGAAACCCCCCGGACGTGGCCCAGCCACTCGCAGGCGGATTACCTCAGAGAATGTTGAAGATTCGGGGTTCACATCCACAGTGGCCAGGTAATCTGGCTTCTTTATCCCAGTGTTGCGGTAAATACATGGCAGGTAAACAATCTCCTCTCTGGGACCTGCGGGGAGAGAGCAGGAGAGAGGCTCATACCCAACATGATTCCCAAGCACGTAAATAACACCCTCCTTATAACGGAAACTTCTGATCTCTGACCCCTCCTATAGCTCTGATACCTGTGTGTGCCCATTTGCATAGAGTGAAGACTTTCCTGTGCAATAATTCCCCTGGTAAGTGGGAGAGATTTCCCTTCCCATACAGAGCCGAGCATGCAACCTGCAGAGCATCGCTGTAACCTGCAGAGCATCGCTGATTTACAGAGCATTCCTGTAACCTCCAGAGCATCACTGACCTGCAGAGCATCACTGATTTGTAGAGCATCGCTGTAACCTGCAGAGCATCACTGTAACCTTCAGAGCGTCACGGTAACCTGCACAACGTCGCTGTAACCTGCAGAGCGTCGCTGTAACCTACAGGGCATCGCTGTAATCTGCAGAGCATTGCTGTAACCTGCAGAGTATTTCCTTTTCATGTAGAGCATTTCTTCTGTAATTGTGTTTCCCCCACCCAATGGCAGATATGGGCCATTACAGGGTGTATGGTACATATACCTGCTGGCAACAGGAGGGCTGAGTCATCCACCCATGGTAGTGGGGACACAGGAACAGGTTCTGGGGTTCATACCCCATATATATTCTTAGCAGTGCAGCGCCTCCATCTACCGTGGACTCCAGGAACTGAAGGTGATCTTCCACGGTAGAATTTATAACCTCTCCCCCCAGTAAGGTCACGCACCAGGCAGGAGGTATATAGCAAAACAGGAACAGGTTTATTACTTCTCTCTGCAGTAACAGTTACTCAGCAGTCTTCTGCCAGATACAGTCTGTCAGCATTCACTGGATGATAGACCATGGACCATCACTACAGGCCAAGGGCATCCGCAGCCGTGCTAGCTCTTCCCCACCTCCCTAGCAGAGGTATGGTTCCACACTCACTTTCCCTGGAGGGACGAGCACGTGGGAAGGCCCCAATCTCAGGCTCCCAGATGTGTGGCCTGCCTTCTTCAGAGGGGAAGGAACAACCACTAACTTAGAGTGGTCCTGCCCTTAAGTACAGCCAGAAGACGGGCACCCTGTTGTCCCAGCTACAACAGGATGTACCACCCCCTGCTGTCACTCAAGTGCAGTACCAAAGGTGAAGGGGAAAACCCCATACCAACTACTGGTGAAGATTAGACGAGTGTGAGGAATCCGTTCCTGGGTTTGGCAGGAGCTCACTCTTGCAGAGCTGGTGTGCTGTCAAACAAACCTCCCCTTACAATTGCAAATACTTTCACCTGTGTTTGCAATCATGCTGCTCTGTCTCTCTGCTCTGGCATTGGAAGAATTCCCACACACCCCTGTCTTGGGATTGGCTATCTGCCTTTCTTATACTGGCCTCTTTCTCTGACTCCTTGCCGAGCATAATCCAAGTTTACTTGGATGTAACAGTGTTTGCAACACACTTCTGCCTTGTTCCTGGGACCTGCTGCAGAGGTCTGCTTCCTGTGCTGAAGCGTGGGATTCCCAGTGTCCAACGTATCCTGTTCCTGAGACCTCCAGCATTCACCCCTGGCAGAGGTCTGCTTTCTGGTACCTGTGCTGAAGAAATAAACTGATGAATCAGACCCTATTTCTTTGTGTTTTCTGTTTTGTTGTTACCTGTGCTGAAGCTCTGGATCCCCAGTGCCAGCCTTGCCTGTTCCGAGGCCTTTTGCCTTCTCTCCTTGCAGAGGGCTGGTTCCTGGGGCATGCTGTATATCTCCATTGCAGAGGCTGTGTCTTGGTTCCTGTGCTGAAGCGCTAGATTCCCAGTGCTAACCTTCTGCTTCCTGTTTCCTGAGGTCTGCTGCATTCCTGCCTTGCAGAGGCCTTCGTTATGGGCCGCTCCCGCTCCTCGCGTAGAGGCCATTCCTGCAGTACGGCTGCAACACTGAAGTGCGGCGTACCTGATTCCTTGTTGCTGAACTTCTGCCTGGATATCGATTACCCTGACGTCACCAACCCTGACCCTGGCTTGTCTAAGGATTACTCTACATTCTCCAACCCCGACCCTGCTACGAATGACTACGAACTGCGCAATCCAGAACCGGCTTCGTGGTCTAAGGTCGGTGTATTCATATCCCCACCTCAGCCCCTCGGTCCGGTCCCGGTTTGTGGCGAGCACGTCCGTTACAAGGAGGAACACTCGATGACTCTGGCTATTGGCTGAGCCAGTCACATCGCTTGGGTTGGGTTCTGGTTTTCGCGCTAAACCCATGCAGAACTTTACAGCAAGGCGTACAGTTCTTTTGCAAACAGCACATGCGCTCTCCAGCTTTGGTGGGAGATGCCATTTTAGCTCATGTAACTCATGGGGTGGATTCCCGGGCAAGGGAACCTCCATTTTTAGTACAGTTCTTTCACAGACCACGCAGTGACCGCGATTCCAGCAGGAATCCATTCCTTGTGGTTCCTCACAGCACACAGATTAGCAGTCTACCAAGAGTAGGTTATACCCCAGGCTAGCAAAGCTCCATCTCAGTATGCTGTACACGATCTTAGTCCATTACAAGCACTCTGTGGTTCCATGATCTGGCTACTGGCTAGTGGTACTCTGGGCTTCTTCCCTATGCAGTACCCTTACGCCGCCCTTTCTAGGCTGCCAGGATCGCAGATTAACACACATTCCCAGCTAGCTCAAACTCCCACACCCACCACATAACCAAGTATTTAATATTATTATTATTATTGAAGTATTTTACTTTATACTTTTCATCATATATGTTTTGTCAATGGGATGTAGTATTGGGCACCCCCTGTCTCTTGTTGTATACCATTGCCACGCTCAGTAGCTCTCTGGTTGACAAAAATATATATTCATCATGTGGTGGGTGTGGGAGTTTGAGCTAGCTGGGAATGTGTGTTAATCTATGTCTGACTGGTAGTAGTCAATTGGAGGCTGTGGCACCTCCCGCCAGAGCTCACTCCTCCTCCTTCACCTTTTTAACTTGGGAGTTCATTTAATTTGCTCTTCACCTCTTACAGAGGTAAAAGGAAGGGTTCACAGTGTAGTGTAGGACCTGCATTAATTTGGTTATACCTTGAAGTTGGTATGCAGGCTTAATACGCTTTGGCCAAAGGGTTAACCAAATAACCAAGTATTTAATATTATTATTATTATTGAAGTATTTTACTTTATACTTTTCATCATATATGTTTTGTCAATGGGATGTACCATTGGGCACTCCCTGTCTCTTGTTGCCAGTATCGCAGAGCCTTCCTTCAGTGGCTCCTGGAGCTTCCAGGTACAACTCCTTCTAGGTACCTCGACTACCCACCTCAGGGGGCAACTTAGAACAGCAATAGCCTTGTGTCTCCAGACCATTCACCCGATAGGGCAGTCTAAGTCATAGTTTCATGGCGGGGAAAGTGGTCCCTGGTTATGGTATGCCGGGGTCCCCTGAACACTATACCTAGCCTCCTTCCTTTAGTACTTGCTCTGGTAGCGTACCGTGTTACTTCCAGCTTTGTTTCACTGAAATCTGTCCTGTTACAGATCTCAGCAGCGCCTCCAAATGTAACTGTGTTTCCCAACCCAATCGCAGGAAGGGGCCATTACAGGGTGTATGGTGCATACATCTGCTGGCAAAAGGAGGGCTGAGTCATCCGCCGATGGTAGTGGGGACACAGGAATAGGCTTCTGGGGTTCATAACCCACATATCTCCTTAGCAATGCAGAACCTCCATCTGCCGTAGACTCCAGGAACTGAAGGTGATCTCCCACGGTAGAGCTTATTACCTCTCCCCCAGTAAGGTCACGCCCCAGCAGGAGGTATATTGAAAAACAGGAACAGGTTTATTACTACTCTCTGCAGAAACAGTTACTCAGCAGTCTTCTGCCGGATACAGTCTGTCAGCAATCCCTGGACCATCACTACAGGCCAAGGGCGCCCGCAGATGTCCTAGCTCTTCCCCACCTCCCTAGCGGAGGCAAAGGTATGGTCCACACTCAGTCTCCCTGGAGGGAAGAGCACATGGGAAGGCCCCAATCTCAGGCTCCCAGATGTGTGACTTGCCTTCCTCAGAAGGGATGGAACAACTCCTAACTTTGGGGCGGTCCTGCCCTTAAGTACAGCCAGAAGGCGGCCATCCCGTTGTTCCAGCTACATGAGGATGTACCACCCCCTGCTGTCACTCAAGTGCAGTACCAAAGGTGAGGGGGAAAACCCCATACCAACTACTGGCAACCTGAGGGTTAACTGCCAGCCCATTGGGTAGAATAGTAGCCAGGGGTGGCCCTGTTACTCTTCATACAGCAGAGTGTCTCTATAATTCGCATAACATCTCTCTGATGATTTTTCTAGCAGTGAAGCTTAACCAGTTTGCCGCAGTGTGTGTGTGTGTGTGTGTGTACGCAGAATAAGTTTTTCCCTTCAAACTTTCTTTAATGCTGCCTCCCTAAACTCCCTCCCTCTCCCAAACTGTAAATTCTTTGTTTAGCTGGACCCCTCGTCTTATCTATTACCTCCCCTTGTAGTCAGAGATGTACCAGCTGTCGGCCATGAGAAAGATGAGGTATTTTAGCACAAATTTTGTTTTTGCTTAATCTGCTAAAAGACATAGCAAAATTATGTATACAGGCCCCTTCTCCTGGTGTAAGATAGCTTACTTAGGGCCGGTAGAGCAGGGCATTCATGTTGCATCAGGCTCGTGTTTTTATTTTTATGTGAATGTTACTCTTGCAAGCGGCGGCTGCTGCTGCAATAAAGTTATTCGGCAGATTGTTTTTCCCTAAAAATAATAAGTGTGGACTGAGTTTTTTCACGACAGCCGATAAGAGGTTTCTGTTCCGGCTCCCTGATCTTTCACCTCTAATCATACAGATATATATATATATATGTAGCACTGTTTCTCCCCCCCGTCCCCCTCTGGGAGATTGCACAGCCTATCACACGTGTATATGGTGCACTACCTGTTTGGAGCAGGAGATCTTGAACTTTCTGCGGGATTGTGGAGACCAGGACAGGCTTGGGTTCTTATAGCGAAGTTCTTCTCGGGTGCTCAGTGCCTCCAGCTGTAGTGGGCTCCAGGGTGTTCTGGAAATTAGCCCCCACTACTGCGTTATTCTCCCTCCTGCCCAAGGACTGACACTCAGACAGGAGTGTAATGAACAAGGAGCTTTATTGTAGCGCATCCACTGCATTCCTTACATACAGTGAATGCATATCCAGAGGACTTCCGATCCCTCTAGATGGTGCATACCCCGGTTGTAGGGGGCAATGAGTCTGATGTTCCCCAGGCCTACACCTGGGGTGGTCCAGCTCATCCTCACAATGGGAGAGTCTGACAACCCATACTTTCTCCTCTCTCTCCAGAGCACAACTGAATACGTTTTGGCTCTACCTCTTCCTCAGGATAGGGAGCGGGCCGATGGCCTGTACCTATCCCTGATAGGCTACACACAGGCCATGAGCCATCACTGCACTCCTGTCCATCAAAGGAGGAGCACAAGCGGGGTAAAGAGCCCACAGATTAACCTGTTAATGCCCTGAACTTATTAGGGACTTACATAACATATATACTATGGGGAAAGGGAGGTACTATGGGACATACCCTGGTACACCTACATAAAAATATATCTCATCTCCAGCCCCTGTCGTTCCCCTGCTGGGTGAAGGCCCATGAAATAGTCGCATTACTCAGGGACACAGTGTTACCTTTCATGGCATCCAGAGGTGTCTTGTATCCAGGACCACATGTTCCACACTTGGCTAAAAATGAGAAGAGACACAAAGGTAAGCCCAGAATCTGAGATACACCCAGGGGCGTCTGCAAAGAATACACCCATTGCAGAGCCCCCAGGGCAGATCCCAGGGTATCCCCAGCGATGCCACAGCACAGATTACAATGTTTGGTTAAATTGCCCTATGGCTGTAATTCTCCCAAGTAAAGCTTTACATGTGTGTGTGTGTTTGTGTGTGTGTGTGTGTTTGTGTGTGTGTGTGTGTGTGTGTTTGTGTGTGTGTGTGTGTAATATATATATACACTTAGAAAGAATTTAATCAAACAAGCACAAGGGGTCAGTACAAGGGGAGCGACGTTTCGGACCTCTGAATAAAGGACCGGGAGGTCCGAAATGTCGCTCGGCTTGTCTTGTACTGACCCCTTGTGCTTGTTTGATGCATTAAATTATTTCTTAATATTTACTTTACCAGAGAGTGCTCCAGATTTCTATTTTTTTTATCTGTTCTGTAGCTGAATGGAGGGGGGAGGGGAGGGGGGAGTGTCCCGGCTGCACACCCAGCACCCTGACTCCAGCACCCTGACTCCAGCACCCTGACTCTAAGCTACGTTATAGATCTGGATTTAGGTGAAAACATAAACTTGACTCTCCTCCTATGCACATCTGCTTTTTCTTCAGAGTACCCGGGTATTGTCTCCTTAGTGGTAGTGCCACAGTCTAACATAGTATGTATGTGTGTATGTGTGTATGTATGTGTCTATGTGTATATGTGTATGTGTGTATGTGTGTATGTGTATGTATGTATGTGTGTATGTGTATGTATGTTTATGTTTGTATGCCATTCCTATATTATTATTATTTTGTTATTAAATAACTGTATAAATTGGTATAAGAACAGATCGCACATGAATCATTTTGACAGCAGAGAATGTTCAGTGGCCATTGTTACACAGGAAAGTATTTTCAGTAACAGAAGCGAGGTGTGGTGAGATTTCCGTACAGCTGTCTGGGGTTATCTGGGGAAACGCCAGCAAGGGGCATTGAGGTGCTACAAACAAATGTTGGTAAGATGATGCAATCATATCTGATAATAACTGGAGCAGTCCCTTATATGTACGATAAGGAGGTGTGACATCACGTTACATGGACAGGAGCTGGGGATGGTTCTGGAAGAAACACGTGTAAAGCCATGTTCGGTCATAGTGCCGGGACTAGGAGGGCTGACTAAGGACTGTTTTCTGTACTAGACTGACAGATTGGTTAGATAAAAAGCCACGATACCAGCACGGTAGCAGGAAGGTGTCACCAAGAAAAAGAATGACACCCAATCTCCTTGAAATAATATGACCTATTTGATGTAACCAGCATGTATCTGTATCTATTTGTGAATGTAAGTGTAACGGATCCGAACCTTAGTTTGCTGTTTGCCTTGCCTTACAGACCTATGCAGCCCTGGAACAGTGCCGGGACTAGGAGGGCTGACTAAGGACTGTTTCCTGTATACTAGACTGACAGATTGGTTAGATAAAATGCAGGTATACACTGCTCTGCACTGACACGATCACAGAAAGCGGTGCAGTGACACAGTGACACATGCCAGCACCAGGAGGTCCACTTGTTCATTTAATACACCCCTAACCCACAATGATATAAAGAGCCGGGGGCGCACGAAGAGAAACTCACAGGGGTACATTTACTCCCCAAATAAGATCCAATTAATAGAAAAAGGTGCATAATACAGAAAAAAGCTCTACTATGGCTTAGTTCAATTTTGCAGGAAGTCTCGTCTTGTACCAAAACTACCTGTAATTCCCCTGCCCATATACACATACCAAAACTACCTGTAATTCCCCTGCCCATATACACATACCATAACTACCTGTAATTCCCCTGCCCATATACACATACCATAACTACCTGTAATTCCCCTGCCCAAATACACATACCATAACTACCTGTAATCCCCCTGCCCATATACACATACCATAACTACCTGTAATTCCCCTGCCCATATACACATACCATAACTACCTGTAATTCCCCTGCCCAAATACACATACCATAACTACCTGTAATCCCCCTGCCCATATACACATACCATAACTACCTGTAATTCCCCTGCCCATATACACATACCATAACTACCTGTAATTCCCCTGCCCATATACACATACCATAACTACCTGTAATTCTCCTGCCCATATACACATACCATAACTACCTGTAATTCCCCTGCCCATATACACATACCATAACTACCTGTAATTCTCCTTCCCATATACACATACCAAAACTAACTGTAATTCCCCTGCCCATATACACATACCAAAACGACCTGTAATTCCCCTGCCCATATACACATACCAAAACTACCTGTAATTCCCCTGCCCATATACACATACCATAACTACCTGTAATTCCCCTGCCCATATACACATACCAAAACTACCTGTAATTCCCCTGCCCATATACACATACCATAACTACCTGTAATTCCCCTGCCCATATACACATACCATAACTACCTGTAATTCCCCTGCCATATACACATACCATAACTACCTGTAATTCCCCTGACCATATACACATACCAAAATGACCTGTAATTCCCCTGCCCATATACACATACCATAACTACCTGTAATTCCCCTGTCCATATACACATATCATAACGACCTGTAATTCCCCTGCACATATACACATACCATAACTACCTGTAATCCCCGTCCATATACACATACCAAAACTACCTGTAACCCCCCTGTCCATATACACATACCAAAACTACCTGTAATCCCCTGCCCATATACACATAGCAAAACTACCTGTAATTCTCCTGCCCATATACACATACCAAAACTACCTGTAATTCCCCTGCCCATATACACATACCAAAACTACCTGTAATTCCCCTGCCCATATACACATACCAAAACTACCTGTAATTCCCCTGCCCATACACACATACCAAAACTACCTGTAACCCCCCTGTCCATATACACATACCATAACTACCTGTAACCCCCTGTCCATATACACATACCATAACTACCTGTAATTCTCCTTCCCATATACACATACCATAACTACCTGTAATCCCCCTGTCCATATACACATACCACAACTACCTGTAATTCCACTGCCCATATACACATACCATAACTACCTGTAATTCTCCTTCCCATATACACATACCATAACTACCTGTAATTCCCATGCCCATATACACATACCAAAACTACCTGTAACCCCCCTGTCCATATACACATACCATATTTACCTGTAATCCCCCTGTCCATATACACATACCATAACTACCTTTAACCCCCTGTCCATATACACATACCATAACTACCTTTAACCCCCTGTCCATATACACATACCATAACTACCTATAATCCCCCTGCCCATATACACATACTATAACTGAAACAAAGTGGATAAAGTGCGCAGCTACAGTCAATCACATGGGTGGGGTGATGATAAAAATTAAATAATACGTGACCTGGTGGTCACTGATAGAGGAGCGTCTGCAGCCGTGGAACCAGGGGTGGCTCAAAACACCCTCTAAAGCTAGACAGAAAAAACAAAAACACAGCGCACAACGCTCATAGTGCATTAAAAGAAATATTATTCCAATCAAACAGTACAGGTGAGTATTATGCGTACATCAAGGGAGAAAAAACCAGCATGTCAGGGGTTAATGTTACCCATGCACCAACCGGATCTCCAAACAGGATAACGTCTGTTGTTTAAGCAGCTTCCAGCCTCTGGGTCTTTCGATCCATAAACGAAGTCAGTAGATCCTCAGTGGTCCCACTATTGGAGGTGGAACTCCCAGCAGAAATGACAAGGATGGTGATTCCGCTGGTTGGGAATCAGTTCCCTGATGAAGAAACCTTTAGTTTCGAAACGCGTTGGAAAGGACTTTTATGCGATATTCAGTTTGGACACTTCATCCTACCACTGCTGGTATGTCTCCTCAACTGGTGAGGAAATCGCAACACGAGTTGCGGTGTCGCCACTGAGTGACATCAGAGATCCGGAAGCGGAGGATCGGAGGGCTGCGAGTGTGCACCAAGCCACCGTGAGAGACTAACCCAACCAGCGGAATCACCATCCTTGTCATTTTTGCTGGGACTTCCACCTCCAATAGTGGGACCACTGAGGATCTACTGACTTCCTTTATGGATCAAAAGACCCAGAGGCTGGAAGCTGCTTAAACAGCAGACGATATCCTGTTTGGAGATCCGGTTGGCGCATGGGTAACATTTACCCCTGACATGCTGTTTTTTTTTTTCTTGATGTACGCATAATACTCAACTGTACTGTTTCATTGGAATAATATTTCTTTTAATGCACATACTATAACTACCTGTAATTCTCCTTCCCATATACAGTACACATACTATAACTACCTGTAATTCTCCTGCCCATATACACATACCATAACTACCTGTAATTCCCCTGCCCATATACACATACCATAACTACCTGTAACCCCCCTGTCCATATACACATACCAAAACTACCTGTAATTCCCCTGCACATATACACATACCATAACTACCTGTAATTCCCCTGCCCATATACACATACCATAACTACCTGTAATCCCCCTGCCCATATACACATATCATAACTACCTGTAATTCCCCTGCCCATATACACATACCATAACTACCTGTAATTCCCCTGCCCATATACACATACCATAACTACCTGTAATTCCCCTGCCATATACACATACCATAACTACCTGTAATTCCCCTGCCCATATACACATACCAAAACTACCTGTAATTCCCCTGCCCAAATACACATACCATAACTACCTGTAATTCCCCTGCCATATACACATACCATAACTACCTGTAATTCCCCTGACCATATACACATACCAAAACTACCTGTAATTCCCCTGCCCATATACACATACCATAACTACCTGTAATTCCCTTGTCCATATACACATACCATAACTACCTGTAATTCCCCTGCACATATACACATACCATAACTACCTGTAATCCCCGTCCATATACACATACCAAAACTACCTGTAACCCCCCTGTCCATATACACATACCAAAACTACCTGTAATCCCCTGTGGATATACACATACCAAAACTACCTGTAATTCTCCTGCCCATATACACTTACCAAAACTACCTGTAATTCCCCTGCCCATATACATATACCAAAACTACCTGTAATTCCCCTGCCCATATACACATACCAAAACGACCTGTAATTCCCCTGCCCATACACACATACCAAAACTACCTGTAACCCCCCTGTCCATATACACATACCATAACTACCTGTAATCCCCCTGCCCATATACACATACCATAACTACCTGTAATTCCCCTGCCCATATACACATACCATAACTACCTGTAATTCCCCTGCCCATATACACATACCATAACTACCTGTAATTCCCCTGCCATATACACATACCATAACTACCTGTAATTCCCCTGCCCATATACACATACCAAAACTACCTGTAATTCCCCTGCCCATATACACATACCATAACTACCTGTAATTCCCCTGCCATATACACATACCATAACTACCTGTAATTCCCCTGCCCATATACACATACCAAAACTACCTGTAATTCCCCTGCCCATATACACATACCATAACTACCTGTAATTCCCTTGTCCATATACACATACCATAACTACCTGTAATCCCCGTCCATATACACATACCAAAACTACCTGTAACCCCTCTGTCCATATACACATACCAAAACTACCTGTAATCCCCTGTGGATATACACATACCAAAACTACCTTTAATTCTCCTGCCCATATACACATACCAAAACTACCTGTAATTCCCCTGCCCATATACATATACCAAAACTACCTGTAATTCCCCTGCCCATATACACATACCAAAACGACCTGTAATTCCCCTGCCCATACACACATACCAAAACTACCTGTAACCCCCCTGTCCATATACACATACCATAACTACCTGTAACCCCCCTGTCCATATACACATACCATAACTACCTGTAACCCCCCTGTCCATATACACATACCATAACTACCTGTAATTCTCCTTCCCATATACACATACCATAACTACCTGTAATCCCCCTGTCCATATACACATACCACAACTACCTTTAATTCCACTGCCCATATACACATACCATAACTACCTGTAATTCTCCTTCCCATATTCACATACCATAACTACCTGTAATTCCCCTGCCCATATACACATACCAAAACTACCTGTAACCCCCATGTCCATATACACATACCATAATTACCTGTAATCCCCCTGTCCATATACACATACCATAACTACCTTTAACCCCCTGTCCATATACACATACCATAACTACCTTTAACCCCCTGTCCATATACACATACTATAACTGAAACAAAGTGGATAAAGTGCGCAGCTACAGTCAATCACGTGGGTGGGTGATAATAAAGTGATGATAAAAATTAAATAATACGTGACCTGGTGGTCACTGATAGAGGAGCGTCTGCAGCCGTGGAACCAGGGGTAGCTCAAAACACCCTCTAAAGCTAGACAGAAAAAACAAAAACACAGCGCACAACGCTCATAGTGCATTAAAAGAAATATTATTCCAATCAAACAGTACAGGTGAGTATTATGCGTACATCAAGGGAGAAAAAACCAGCATGTCAGGGGTTAATGTTACCCATGCACCAACCGGATCTCCAAACAGGATAACGTCTGTTGTTTAAGCAGCTTCCAGCCTCTGGGTCTTTCGATCCATAAACGAAGTCAGTAGATCCTCTGTGGTCCCACTATTGGAGGTGGAAGTCCCAGAAGAAATGACAAGGATGGTGATTCCGCTGGTTGGGAATCAGTTCCCTGATGAAGAAACCTTTAGTTTCGAAACGCGTTGGAAAGGACTTTTATGCGATATTCAGTTTGGACACTTCATCCTACCACTGCTGGTATATCTCCTCAACTGGTGAGGAAATCGCGACACGAGTTGTGGTGTCGCCACTGAGTGACGTCAGAGATCCGGAAGCGGAGGATCGGAGGGCTGCGAGTGTGCACCAAGCCACCGTGAGAGACTAACCCAACCAGCGGAATCACCATCCTTGTCATTTTTGCTGGGACTTCCACCTCCAATAGTGGGACCACTGAGGATCTACTGACTTCCTTTATGGATCAAAAGACCCAGAGGCTGGAAGCTGCTTAAACAGCAGACGATATCCTGTTTGGAGATCCGGTTGGCGCATGGGTAACATTTACCCCTGACATGCTGTTTTTTTTTTTCTTGATGTACGCATAATACTCAACTGTACTGTTTCATTGGAATAATATTTCTTTTAATGCACATACTATAACTACCTGTAATTCTCCTTCCCATATACAGTACACAAACTATAACTACCTGTAATTCTCCTGCCCATATACACATACCATAACTACCTGTAATTCCCCTGCCCATATACACATACCATAACTACCTGTAAACCCCCTGTCCATATACACATACCAAAACTACCTGTAATTCCCCTGCACATATACACATACCATAACTACCTGTAATTGCCCTGCCCATATACACATACCATAACTACCTGTAATCCCCCTGCCCATATACACATACCATAACTACCTGTAATTCCCCTGCCCATATACACATACCATAACTACCTGTAATTCCCCTGCCCATATACACATACCATAACTACCTGTAATTCCCCTGCCTAATACACATACCATAACTACCAGTAATTCCCCTGCCCATATACACATACCAAAACTACCTGTAATTCCCCTGCCCAAATACACATACCATAACTACCTGTAATTCCCCTGCCATATACACGTACCATAACTACCTGTAATTCCCCTGACCATATACACATACCAAAACTACCTGTAATTCCCCTGCCCATATACACATACCATAACTACCTGTAATTCCCTTGTCCATATACACATACCATAACTACCTGTAATTCCCCTGCACATATACACATACCATAACTACCTGTAATCCCCGTCCATATACACATACCAAAACTACCTGTAACCCCCCTGTCCATATACACATACCAAAACTACCTGTAATCCCCTGTGGATATACACATACCAAAACTACCTGTAATCCCCTGTGGATATACACATACCAAAACTACCTGTAATTCTCCTGCCCATATACACATACCAAAACTACCTGTAATTCCCCTCCCCATATACACATGCTATAACTACCTGTAATTCTCCTGCCCATATACACATACCATAACTACCTGTAATTCCCCTGCCCATATACACATACCATAACTACCTGTAATTCTCCTGCCCATATACACATACCATAACTACCTGTAATCCCCTGCCCATATACACATACCAAACTACCTGTAATCCCCCTGCCCATATACACATACCATAACTACCTGTAATCCCCCTGCCCATATACACATACCATAACTACCTGTAATCCCCCTGCCCATATACACATACCATAACTACCTGTAATTCCCCTCCCCATATACACATGCTATAACTACCTGTAATTCTCCTGCCCATATACACATACCAAAACTACCTGTAATCCTCCTGCCCATATACACATACCAAAACTACCTGTAATCCCCCTGCCCATATACACATACTATAACTACCTGTAATTCTCCTGCCCATATACACATACCAAAACTACCTGTAATCCCCCTGCCCATATACACATACCATAACTACCTGTAATCCTCCTGCCCATATACACATACTATAACTACCTGTAATTCTCCTGCCCATATACACATACCAAAACTACCTGTAATCCCCCTGCCCATATACACATACCATAACTACCTGTAATTCTCCTGCCCATATACACATACCAAAACTACCTGTAATCCCCCTGCCCATATACACATACCAAAACTACCTGTAATCCCCCTGCCCATATACACATACCATAACTACCTGTAATTCTCCTGCCCATATACACATACCAAAACTACCTGTAATCCCCCTGCCCATATACACATACCATAACTACCTGTAATTCCCCTGCCCATATACACATACTATAACTACCTGTAATCCCCCTGCCCATATACACATACCAAAACTACCTGTAATTCCCCTGTCCATATACACATACCATAACTACCTGAAATTTCCCTGCACATATACACATACCATAACTACCTGTAATCCCCTTGCCAATATACACATACCATAACTACCTGTAATTCCCCTGCCCATACAGTATACACATACCAAAACTACCTGTAATCCCCCTGCCCATATACACATACCAAAACTACCTGTAATCCCCCTGCCCATATACACATACCAAAACTACCTGTAATTCCCCTGCCCATATACACATACCATAACTACCTGTAATTCCCCTGCCCATATACACATACCAAAACTACCTGTAATTCCCCTGCCCATATACACATACCAAAACTACCTGTAATTCCCCTGCCCATATACACATACCATAACTACCTGTAATTCCCCTGCCCATATACACATACCAAAACTACCTGTAATTCCCCTGCCCATATACACATACCATAACTACCTGTAATTCCCCTGCCCATATACACATACCATAAGTACCTGTAATTTTCCTTCCCATATACACATACCAAAACTACCTGTAATTCCCCTGCCCATATACACATAACATAACTACCTGTAATTCCCCTGCCCATATACACATACCATAACTACCTGTAATTCTCCTGCCCATATACACATACCAAAACTACCTGTAATCCCCCTGCCCATATACACATACCATAACTACCTGTAATCCCCCTGCCCATATACACATACTATAACTACCTGTAATTCTCCTGCCCATATACACATACCAAAACTACCTGTAATCCCCCTGCCCATATACACATACCATAACTACCTGTAATCCCCCTGCCCATATACACATACCAAAACTACCTGTAATCCCCCTGCCCATATACACATACCAAAACTACCTGTAATCCCCCTGCCCATATACACATACCATAACTACCTGTAATTCTCCTGCCCATATACACATACCAAAACTACCTGTAATCCCCCTGCCCATATACACATACCATAACTACCTGTAATTCCCCTGCCCATATACACATACTATAACTACCTGTAATCCCCCTGCCCATATACACATACCAAAACTATCTGTAATTCCCCTGTCCATATACACATACCATAACTACCTGAAATTTCCCTGCACATATACACATACCATAACTACCTGTAATCCCCTTGCCAATATACACATACCATAACTACCTGTAATTCCCCTGCCCATACAGTATACACATACCAAAACTACCTGTAATCCCCCTGCCCATATACACATATCAAAACTACCTGTAATCCCCCTGCCCATATACACATACCAAAACTACCTGTAATTCCCCTGCCCATATACACATACCATAACTACCTGTAATTCCCCTGCCCATACACATACCAAAACTACCTGTAATTCTCCTGCCCATATACACATACCAAAACTACCTGTAATCCCCCTGCCCATATACACATACCATAACTACCTGTAATTCCCCTGCCCATATACACATACTATAACTACCTGTAATCCCCCTGCCCATATACACATACCAAAACTACCTGTAATTCCCCTGTCCATATACACATACCATAACTACCTGAAATTTCCCTGCACATATACACATACCATAACTACCTGTAATCCCCTTGCCAATATACACATACCATAACTACCTGTAATTCCCCTGCCCATACAGTATACACATACCAAAACTACCTGTAATCCCCCTGCCCATATACACATACCAAAACTACCTGTAATCCCCCTGCCCATATACACATACCAAAACTACCTGTAATTCCCCTGCCCATATACACATACCATAACTACCTGTAATTCCCCTGCCCATATACACATACCAAAACTACCTGTAATTCCCCTGCCCATATACACATACCAAAACGACCTGTAATTCCCCTGCCCATATACACATACCATAACTACCTGTAATTCCCCTGCCCATATACACATACCAAAACTACCTGTAATTCCCCTGCCCATATACACATACCATAACTACCTGTAATTCCCCTGCCCATATACACATACCATAAGTACCTGTAATTTTCCTTCCCATATACACATACCAAAACTACCTGTAATTCCCCTGCCCATATACACATAACATAACTACCTGTAATTCCCCTGCCCATATACACATACCATAACTACCTGTAATTCTCCTGCCCATATACACATACCAAAACTACCTGTAATCCCCCTGCCCATATACACATACCATAACTACCTGTAATCCCCCTGCCCATATACACATACTATAACTACCTGTAATTCTCCTGCCCATATACACATACCAAAACTACCTGTAATCCCCCTGCCCATATACACATACCATAACTACCTGTAATTCTCCTGCCCATATACACATACCAAAACTACCTGTAATCCCCCTGCCCATATACACATACCAAAACTACCTGTAATCCCCCTGCCCATATACACATACCATAACTACCTGTAATTCTCCTGCCCATATACACATACCAAAACTACCTGTAATCCCCCTGCCCATATACACATACCAAAACTACCTGTAATCCCCCTGCCCATATACACATACCAAAACTACCTGTAATTCCCCTGCCCATATACACATACCATAACTACCTGTAATTCCCCTGCCCATATACACATACCAAAACTACCTGTAATTCCCCTGCCCATATACACATACCAAAACGACCTGTAATTCCCCTGCCCATATACACATACCATAACTACCTGTAATTCCCCTGCCCATATACACATACCAAAACTACCTGTAATTCCCCTGCCCATATACACATACCATAACTACCTGTAATTCCCCTGCCCATATACACATACCATAAGTACCTGTAATTTTCCTTCCCATATACACATACCAAAACTACCTGTAATTCCCCTGCCCATATACACATAACATAACTACCTGTAATTACCCTGCCCATATACACATACCATAACTACCTGTAATTCTCCTGCCCATATACACATACCAAAACTACCTGTAATCCCCCTGCCCATATACACATACCATAACTACCTGTAATCCCCCTGCCCATATACACATACTATAACTACCTGTAATTCTCCTGCCCATATACACATACCAAAACTACCTGTAATCCCCCTGCCCATATACACATACCATAACTACCTGTAATTCTCCTGCCCATATACACATACCAAAACTACCTGTAATCCCCCTGCCCATATACACATACCAAAACTACCTGTAATCCCCCTGCCCATATACACATACCATAACTACCTGTAATTCTCCTGCCCATATACACATACCAAAACTACCTGTAATCCCCCTGCCCATATACACATACCATAACTACCTGTAATTCCCCTGCCCATATACACATACTATAACTACCTGTAATCCCCCTGCCCATATACACATACCAAAACTACCTGTAATTCCCCTGTCCATATACACATACCATAACTACCTGAAATTTCCCTGCACATATACACATACCATAACTACCTGTAATCCCCTTGCCAATATACACATACCATAACTACCTGTAATTCCCCTGCCCATACAGTATACACATACCAAAACTACCTGTAATCCCCCTGCCCATATACACATACCAAAACTACCTGTAATCCCCCTGCCCATATATACATACCAAAACTACCTGTAATTCCCCTGCCCATATACACATACCATAACTACCTGTAATTCCCCTGCCCATATACACATACCATAACTACCTGTAATTCTCCTGCCCATATACACATACCAAAACTACCTGTAATTCCCCTGCCCATATACACATACCAAAACTACCTGTAATTCCCCTGCCCATATACACATACCATAACTACCTGTAATCCCCCTGCCCATATACACATACCAAAACTACCTGTAATTCCCCTGCCCATATACACATACCAAAACTACCTGTAATTCCCCTGCCCATATACACATACCATAAGTACCTGTAATTCTCCTTCCCATATACACATACCAAAACTACCTGTAATTCCCCTGCCCATATACACATAACATAACTACCTGTAATTCCCCTGCCCATATACACATACCATAACTACCTGTAATTCTCCTGCCCATATACACATACCATAACTACCTGTAATCCCCTTGCCCATATACACATACCATAACTACCTGTAATTTCCCTGCACATATACACATACCATAACTACCTGTAATCCCCTTGCCAATATACACATACCATAACTACCTGTAATTCCCCTGCCCATATACACATACCAAAACTACCTGTAATTCCCCTGCACATATACACATACCATAACTACCTGTAATTCCCCTGCCCATATACACATACCATAACTACCTGTAATTCCCCTGCCCATATACACATACCATAACTACCTGTAATTCCCCTCCCCATATACACATACCATAACTACCTGTAATTCCCCTGCCCATATACACATACCATAACTACCTGTAATTCCCCTGCCCATATACACATACCATAACTACCTGTAATTCCCCTGCCCATATACACATACCATAACTACCTGTAATTCCCCTGCCCATATACACATACCATAACTACCTGTAATCAACTGCCCATATACTGTACACATACCATAACTACCTGTAATTCCCCTGCCCATATACACATACCATAACTACCTGTAATTCCCCTGCCCATATACACATACCATAACTACCTGTAATCCCCTCACCATATACACATACTGTAACTACCTGGAATTCCCCTGCCCATATACACACCATAACTACCTGTAATCCCCTGCCCATATACACATACCATAACTACCTGTAATTCCCCTGCCCATATACCCATACCATAACTACCTGTAATTCCCCTGCCCATATACACATACCATAACTACATGTAATTCCCCTGCCCATATACACATACCAAAACTACCTGTAATCCCCCTGCCCATATACACATACCAAAACTACCTGTAATTCCCCTGCCCATATACCCATGCCATAACTACCTGTAATTCCCCTGCCCATATACACATACCGCAGTGTACAGTATGTGTTCCTACCCTCCTGCCCCTGGCCGTCTGTGTGGGGGGTATTAATAGGGTTTTGTGAATGGTAGGTGGGTGTATGTATATTTGGGGTGCATTGGGGGGGGTGGGCTCCTGTTGCTGTCACACGCTTGAGGTACCCTGATCTCTCACCCATTCTGCAGCTGTCTCTTGTAGTCTCTCCAGGTGTCTCTGCTCCTGTTCTCCTCTCTCTGGTAAGACTCTGCCCTGGGACAGAGCCTCTTACATACCCCAGGGAAAATGTTTAATATGTATATATTTCAAAATAAACAGCATGTGGTCACCGTCAATGTGTACAGATCCTTTCATGTCTATGTGAATCAGGAGCTGTAATTGTCATCTTTACATAAATATGCTGGATTTTGACATGTTCAAACTGTCACCTGCTTGTCCCTCTCTCCCGCAGCCGGGATCAGCGTGTGTCCCACGGGAAAAGAAACACACGTGGATCTGTCCCATGCATGGGGACACAGACAGCCCAGGTACAATGCATGTGCAGTATCTGCAATACACAATGCATGTGCAGTATCTGCAATACACAATGCATGTGCAGTATCTGCAATACACAATGCATACGTGTAGGTTCCCGGCGCCCTCTACCTTTATTCATTCATTGTCAGCAGCCTGCACGGATTCCAGCACCCTGAGAACAAGGTAACGCTGAGCACCCGCACACCCACAAGTAGTAAAGCCAGGTCCCCAGTGGCCATGGCTGCGCGTGCGATGGCGTGTGCGCCGCACACAAGGCATAGCCCCCAAAGGGGCGGGCCCCAGTCAGCGTGCGTGCGTTTGTGCCCACAAGCCGCGATGCGCGACCGCCTTGTTCAAAAGACAAGATTTTTCTCTTTTGGCGTGGCGGCCGAGCATTGGTCACGCCGGCGGTTCAGCGAATGAGGGTGAACCAGCCGCGTGACATCATGGCCGCGCCTCCGCCTCCCTTCCCCCACCCCCCCTTCGGATCTCCTGCTCTTCACTGCAAGCGCAAACGCAGACCACAGGTCGTGGATGAAAAGGGTGCTCACTGCTCACGCCACCAGACGCTCAAGCACGTGCAGCCATAACCACAGGGGCCGTATCCTTAAGAGGCAGTGAGAGACTTTGGGGTAACCCTTTACCTTAGCCGAGTGGGGGGGGAGGGGGGATAGAGGTGTTACATGTATAAAGTGCTAATTTAGTATACAAATGTGACCCCCTCACACGCGTGGCCTGGTCTTACGGTGTATTAGTCCTCCGCCTGCTTTCATATCTGACCAGCAACAATCTGGGACAGCGCTGCGTTGCATTTCCCGAGCTGCGATACGCTGCGTCAGGCGCTGCGGTTTCTTTCTGGTTACTCTGCGTGATTCGGTGGGCGGCATTTAATTGATCAGCGTGTTATTGCACTGCGGTTCCACCAACAGCCTCCCACGGATCTCATTACCACGTAGACCTATATACAGGTTGGTGCTATATATCAATGACTAATACTTATAGGATACTGATCCCTGCAAAATGACTATAGTATATAGTTCTGATCATTATCTACTATCAGATAACTAAGTGTATGTTCCATACATTGCCAGCGGTAAGGCTTCTCTTCACTTCATATAGATTACTATATATAGAGTGTAACAGGGGACTTATCCCTGTTCAGGTAATGTGCCTCTAATCCAGCAGTGTGGTGGTTAACTGCTGGTAGTCAATTAACAAAACACCACCTGCCTGATTAGATGGCTTAGAAAGCCTGTCTTTTGAAACAGGAAGTGAGAACTCTTTAGCTGACACCTGAGCTGAACTTGGAGACACACTTGTCTTGAGCTCTGCCAAAAGATAGCAGAGCTGCTTTCAAGACACAGGGAAAACTTCTAAACCTGTATGCTGACCAACCCTGGAGACAAGGGAGCTGAAGCAGGGACAGTGAAGATTTTCCCTCCAAACCATAAGGAACAGATAAGACTTTCATTCTTAAAAGACTGCTTATATCTGCTTATTGCATGCTATGTGTTTGGAGATGTGAACTAATTGCAAGGATTTCACTAGAAATACTCCCAAGTGAATGGAAGCTTTGTTCCCCCCTGTGTTTGGATAATTTCCTGATGAAAAGGAAAAGGCACAATAAAGCCTATTATAATTTCACATTATAACGACTCCAATTGTGTACCTCTGTGAACGTCCATCTACATTTGGTGTCTGAGGTGGGACAAGAGGTGTCTTTGTAGTTAAAAAGGACCGGAGATTTTATGTGAATTTTTTTGTTATGCTTTTTGCCTACAAACAGTCTAAACAACTTGGGAAAAAAAAAAAAAAAAAACCCTCTCATGCAGCAGAGGCAGAGTTAAAGGGGTACACACCACTGAAACTTACACTGCACTGAGACTTACAAAAACCACGGATGGACTCTTTTCCCCAATCCCAAGAGACTGCTGAAGCAGGTAAACCTTTAATTGCCTATCACAAAGTGTAATACGGTCATTGAAATAGGGGTTTTGCCTTCCAGCCATAGTCAGGGTTCAAGAAGTGAGTCAGCCCTTGAAAAGGGATAGGTGTTTGTTGTTTTCAAAAGTTTCGCTGAAGCAGTGAATACAGATGGTGACCCATGAGGGGTACTGATTTTGCAAATAAAGGTTGCCACACCGCATAGGGCTACCAGCTGTGAATGGAGTATATGCAGAAAAGTGTGAAAATTGATACAAAGACTGTGCTGAAGCAGGGTAATTTTTAGCAAACAAATGCTGAGTGTAAAATTGCCCTATAAAGGAAAAAGGTTTTTCAAAGCCAATTGCTGAGTGTTGAGTCACCCTGCCGGGAATGAAAGAAATAGTCCACTGCAAAGAATGTTTTTTTTCTGCAAGTAAAAAAGTATGCCTATTATCTTGGGAGCAAAACAGACACCCAAAGAGTGAAGTGTGAATGCCATAATACCCAAAGATGAGACTGAAAATTACTGAACTCAGGCAGAAAACCAAATTCTGTTGCTGAAGCGGGGAGATTGCACCCTGCAAGAAAATGGTCTAAAGCAAATAGACTTTTTTACCTAGCAACTGCACAACCTTGTATACCTGATAAAAGAAAATGCATGCACAGTACTGCTGATATTGAAAAAAATTTATCCAAGAAAGAAAAGTCTACAGAGATGCCTGTGAGAGCTACGACCTCTACAAGCAAAATATACCCATCTGTAGGACTACCACAATTGGGGGTTCTAGCAAATACAGTGGCAACAGCTGCAATAGCGCCTCCTGAGGTCAGGAAGAAAATTACACCTGATAGCCTAATAATGGAGGACAAGATGCAGCGTTCCTGTAATGAACCCTACCCCACGGAAGAGTGGCCCTTCCAGTCCAATAAAGAGGAAGACATGTCTTACGGGGAACCCGAACCGAGTCACACCCACAAAACAACCCAAGAATGGTGGGGGTGGCTGAACTCGGCACGAACAGAAAAGACCGCTCCCTTTGATGACGAATATGATCAGCAGCAGATAGAGCAGGAGCAGCAGATCACCCAATATTTCTGTCAGCTAAAGCAACTGCAAGAAAAGCCTGGCGTATATAATGAAGCTGCTAAAATTTCAAACGAGATGGAGACCCCAATATCCCTGAAGGGACGGTGTCATCCAAATCAAAAAGGAAGAAAAAGAAAAGCGGTTCTTCACTTACCGTGGAAGTAACAGATACGTCCGCAGATCCTGTGGAGGAAAAGGGGGACCGAATTGACCTGCAGCCTTGAAAAAATGGAGAATTCGTCCCACGGTTAACCGAATATCCAGAGGGCCCAATGCAGAAATCGTGTACCCCAAAGAAGTGTCTGTCCGGTGCCAACAGTGAGGAACCCTCAACCAGTCATCCCAGGGAAGTGGAGCCGGAACCAGTGAGTGACGATCCCTTGACCAGCCCTGAAGACGCCCTAAAAATTGCCAGGCATGACTGTGATCTGCTCTGTGAAGAATTGGAAAGGGAGAGAAAAAATAATGCTGAGCTACAGAAGACTGTGCTCGCAATTTACTCTGTGGCCAGGACAGAATTGGACGATCTCAAGGCTGAGCTAGATACTGCAAAGGCTAGTATTTCCGCCATGGATGAAAAGCAGAGCCAATCTGATAAAATGGTGGCTACGCTAAAGCGGAAGTATGAGGAGGCACTGAAGCAGATGACAGTCTTCCAGCAAGAGGTTCACACTCTTCGTATAGAGCTGAATGCCTCACAACAGGAAGTCAACAGTGTCCGGATAGAAGTGGACGTATCTCAGAAAGAGGTTCAGACACTCCACAGAGCACTTGATGCCTCACATCATGAGACCAACAGCTGCCGCACAGATCTGGAAGTTTCCAGAAAGGAACTACACAGTCTCACTGAGGAGCTGGACATTGCTAAAGAAACTATTGGTAATCTTGATACAGATCTCAAAGTCTCTCAGAAGGAGCTTCAGACCCTCAACCTAGAGAAGGAAGTCTCACGCCAGGAGAGTGTCATTCTCAAAGCAGATGTGCGTAAATGGAAGGAGGACTGCAAAGAAGCCCTGAAGAATACAGAGACTGAAAAAAGAGAAAATTCAAGATTAAAAACAGAAAACTTAAAACTGAAAGAAGAAAATTTTCAGTTGACAGAAGAAGTCAAGGAAAAGTTTGAAGCAGAGCACCGACTGCAGAACCAACTGCAAGGTCTGCGTACACGCCTCCAGTATGTTGAGGAGAAGCAGCAAATGCTGCAGGAAGAAAAGCTGCAGGCTGCTAAAGAAATTCTAGTGCTGCAGGAACGTCTGATGACCCAGTATGTCCCCGCAAAGCAGCATGAGAAACTGAAGGCTACCCTGAGCCTCACCAAAGCGTCGCTAAAAGCCGAGAGTACAACCCAGGTGATGCGGCACAAAAGGGAGCACAAGAAGGTCCAGAAACTGAAACAAGTAACTGTGGCCCAAGCAAAGAAGTTCATAGTGCGCCACAAGGCAACAAAAATTACAGAGCTCCAGAATATGAAGGAGACTCTGATACAGACTCAGAGAAAGCACCAGTATCCCACAGTAACTAATGCCCGTGAGGACAAGGGTACAGTGAGAGTTGGGGACTCCATGCAACTTCAAAACAAAATTACGAAGTTTGAGCCACCTAAGAAAGCACTAGCCAAACCTACAGCTGCCCAACAGGCAACAAACAGAGGTAGGAGGGCAGAATCAAAACCAGAAGAGTCCTTAGCTGAGGAAGCTGAAAAAATAGGACGTTCCCTGGAAAAGGAGGTGGAGGTGCAACTCGGTCCCAAAGAAGCTAAACTGGCGACTCCATGGTGTGGAGAAAGTGCAGAAAGACCGCTTAAAGAGCAGAAAATTCTAAGGGCTAGTCCTAACGGCCCTACAACTGTTGCCATACACTTTGTCTACAAAAAGAGGAGTGCCCGAAGCAACAGAAATCTCATGACCGCGCACGAGATAAAAAGACTTTACGTGGAAAAAGTCCTCCTCGAGCGACTGAGGAGTGCTGATCTCAAGCACCTTCGGGAGGAGACAAAAATAAACTGGAGAAAGGGCTCCAATCCCAGCGGGACAAAGGGTTCTCTTCCTCCATCCACTCTCATTCAAGTCACAGAGATATCTAGAATGAGAGTGGAAGGATGGGCTTTGGCCGTGGTAAGCCCGAGCTTCCCACAAACAGGGGAGGTATGTAACAGGGGACTTATCCCTGTTCAGGTAATGTGCCTCTAATCCAGCAGTGTGGTGGTTAACTGCTGGTAGTCAATTAACAAAACACCACCTGCCTGATTAGATGGCTTAGAAAGCCTGTCTTTTGAAACAGGAAGTGAGAACTCTTTAGCTGACACCTGAGCTGAACTTGGAGACACACTTGTCTTGAGCTCTGCCAAAAGATAGCAGAGCTGCTTTCAAGACACAGGGAAAACTTCTAAACCTGTATGCTGACCAACCCTGGAGACAAGGGAGCTGAAGCAGGGACAGTGAAGATTTTCCCTCCAAACCACAAGGAACAGATAAGACTTTCATTCTTAAAAGACTGCTTATATCTGCTTATTGCATGCTATGTGCTTGGGGTTGGGAGAATTGCTTAACTAATGGAGATGTGAACTAATTGCAAGGATTTCACTAGAAATACTCCCAAGTGAATGGAAGCTTTGTTCCCCCCTGTGTTTGGATAATTTCCTGATGAAAAGGAAAAGGCACAATAAAGCCTATTATAATTTCACATTATAACGACTCCAATTGTGTACCTCTGTGAACGTCCGTTTACATAGAGCTACTTATTTTATTTAGTTCTATGCAGTAGCTATATAACTATTCACTACAGATTTACAAGTCAATCTATGAGTATATCTTGCAGCATAATAGTAGGCTTAACCCTATACTAGCCAATCCAATCAGGAAACACCCTGATCACATGACACTTGGATTGGCTTTAGGCTTATGTAGGTTAGTGCTATTTCTACATTGTTCACATGTGTGTATTGCTTATGGTAGGAAATGTGTAACGTGATGTCCATCTCTCGTAGGGGACTTTTTCCAAGCACAGTCTTCCCATGATATACTTGGCTTCCTCACCTCTGTAGAAAACTCCGGGCACAAGCTCTTTTTCCACTTTACCAAGTCTTCTTTTAATCGCTTGGCAACGAGTTCTCTTCTGCTTCGAATGATCTTTTCTTCCCTGTCCGATTCTTCAATGTGTGGAGAAGTCCCAAATGATGTCTGGCAGAGTATCTCTACTGCAGTAGTGCCATCTGGAAGCTCCTTCCTTATCCCTCACGGGCTTACCCGCACAAAGTATGACCCCCTTATCCATAGAGGACAGGCCACGGGTAACGGGGAGGTGTGTGGAGAACGCCAAAAGACTGATGTACTGAAATGTAGGGATCCTAAACCAGCTGCAATGGCTCCTTGCTGCTGCCAATCATATTCACGGTCGATGAGACCGGTCTTTTTGGTGCGTATGGTCAGTTCCGACAGCTGCAACATCCTAGGGGTGTTTTTGTGGCTGCATCGCGTTCCTGGGCCAACATAAGAGATATCTTCCACCTCATCTGTATCTTCGTAGGACCGGAAGGGACACTCTTCTTTGTGGCCAGGTTCAGTACAGGAACACCACATTTTCCCCTCCATTTTGGCGGTATCCGTTGTTTTCTTCCTCCTAACCTCGGGAGGCGCTATTGCAGCTATTTTCTCCATATATGCTAGAACCCCAGCTGGTAGTCCTGCAGGTGGGTGGACTTCACTGATAGAGTTTGTAGCTCTCACAGGTGTCTCTGTAATTTTTTTATTTTTCTGAGCGGCCATTTTAAAAACCCAAGGAAGGTTTGTTTTTTCCCTTATGCACACGTGGTGGGGTAGACTTTGGTCACAGAGTAGGTACCTTGTGTGGGTCACCCTCTGTCGCAGTCCCCCCAGTCAACATGTGGCATTGTGGTATTACATCAGTCTGGGTCTTAGTTGGTGTCCGTGGGATGAACCCTCTGGCGGGTTCCAGGGTCCGCTGCATCTTGGAAAATAGGGTCTGGTTTCCTGGTATCCCTCTGGCAGCACAGTGTCTGTACTAGAGAGACGTTTCCTGGGGATCTGTCTGGCAACACAGTGTCTGTGCTAGAGACATTTCCTGGGGATCTCTCTGGCAGCACAGTGTCTGTGCTAGAGAGACGTTTCCTGGGGATCTCTCCGGCAGCACAGTGTCTGTGCTAGAGAGACGTTTCCTGGGGATCTCTCTGGCAACACAGTGTCTGTGCTAGAGAGACGTTTCCTGGGGATCTCTCTGGCAGCACAGTGTCTGTGCTAGAGACGCTTCCTGGGGATCTCTCTGGCAGCACAGTGTCTGGGCTAGACACGTTTCCTGGGGATCTCTCTGGCAGCACAGTCTGTCTGGGCTAAAGAACCATGCAGTTTGTGCAGCACACTTTTAAAACTCCTTGATGAGCCAGGTGGAAATTGGCTAATTGACTCTTGCTGAAATTAACCATGTTCCCTGCTAGACTCATCAGCTACAGACAGGCATTGTGTGTGCTGCCTTTGTATATAAGGGAAAGGCCCTGTCACACATACCCTTGTACTAAGAGTACACCACTATTTAAAATATATATATTTAAAGCTAATTTTTATCATCCATCAATTCATCACTTAGGGGAATTAAGTGCACACAACCGGGGTTGCTTTCTCTATTTGTAGTATACACTCACATACTCCTGAGCAGAAAAAGCATGTTGACCCCTCTGGGTCTAAGGTTCGCCGACCGCTAATCTCTACTCCTACAGGCTCCGGCTGTCTGATCCTCCCGTATGGGGGCGTAGCTTCCAGATCGGACGATGTCACTGAAGTTGGCAGTACAAGCGCGTTCTCATACCGGTGGTACAGAGGAGAGGGCTGGATTGAAGTGGGGACCAAACTACCATGGGATGTCCGCTTCTCTTCTTCTCTGCACCGCTACGAGAACGCGCTCGTCCTGCCTCCTTCGTGATGTCATCGATCCGGAAGCGGTTTTGCCCCCATACGGGAGGATCAGAGAGCCAGAGCTTCCGGTCTGCGAACCTTCAGGCACAGAGGGGTCAACGTGTTTTCTGCTTGGGAGTATGTGATTTCTCTGCGCTACCAGCCATTTTTACTTTTATAAAGCAATATCTGCACTATGGCCTCTATTTCTCTTTCCTTCATAAATACTACAGAAGCCAACATGAGCAGATAAGCACTGAGGTATTGCACAGAGGTATTGCACAGAGGTATTGCACAGAGGTATTGCACTGAAGTATTGCACTATATGTTGTGTCACTTTGTATGACGCGCTGGCATCTCTGTTTTTGTTTACAGAAGCCAACATTTCATCCCAGCAACCCTCACACACCACATGTGTATGGATCTGGGATGTAAGCCACAGTGTCTATAAGGACAGAGTAGGGTATGGATAATGAGGGGTCTTAGAGGGTAGAACTCGTAGAGATCAGTGTTTACACCGCTCAGCCAATGTTATTGCATTTGCCCAGTAACTGTGAAGCTTTATCACGTTGAAGCTGTAAATATTTTATTAAGATAATATTGTGACTATTCTGTATCTGTGCTAGTTGAAAGGTATTGCATGCGGCTGTATGCATCACCCTGTGCACACCGACCTCAAGTGTTTAAATATTTAACCGTTATCACATGTTCCAAATTTTTTTTTTTTCAACTTTCTTTTTATTGATTTTCAAACAAACGTCGTATCCATAACATTGCATTACACTGTCCTGTTGGACCGACTCAACATCAGACATACCACATTTAACAGACATGGGGAAAGGGAAGACGATAAGACATAGACAGGTAGGGGGAAAAGGATAGAGGGGGAGGGAAGAGGGTGGGGGAGGGGGGGTTAGGGAAGGCGTTCCCAATCTCGTCCGGAGTCTCTTTGTAAGTGACAAAAAGAGAAAAAGAGAAGGCTGGTGCGCTCCCTATTTATTTAGGCTTGTGATAATGCCTGTGCGGTAATGTGTAACCAAAGAAAGGGTAGTGTATACTTGCCCTTGTTGTTTTCTGCAGCTGGACCAGTAGAGAAGATAAAGCCCGGAATCTTCTTGTAGTTGCAGTGGAGATGGAGGGTTGGTCAGCGCACGGGATTTTGCTCAGAAATTGAGATAAAATGATATGGAACACAGAATTAGTGTTTTAGGTAGCCAAACAGAACAATGGAGAGTTAAAAAGTTTTTCTTTAAAATTTTGTAAAATAAACAGATAAAATTCTTTAAGAAATAAATAAAATTGGAGATGCACATGCGCGGCAGGTTGGAGATGGAAGTGTAAACGCACAGCTCCTCCAACCGCCGGCAAATAATAGCGATTAAACAACATTAAAACCAAACCTGGACATTCTAAAACTAGCGCTAGAAACATCTAACACACTCCAGATCATTATCTGAAACCGGAGGAGGGATGGCAGCGACTAGGCAAAAAAACCCGGCGCAAATCCGATGTGAGGGCCTACTTCACCGGCCAGGGCAAGACCGGAGCAGCCGAAATGTCAGCAATGTCGGACTCAGACTCGGCACAAGATATGGACGGAGCCGCGCGCTGCGGCGGGCCAGTCCCGCATAATAAAAAAAGAGATCTCCCGCTTACTTGTGGACCTGAAAACATTTTTTAGGGGAGAAGTAGAGGGGCTACGAAAAGACATTCTCCAAATTGGTACAAGAACGCAGGAACTGGAGGAACAGATGGAGGATAGCTCCAAGCGGCACCAGGAGACGCACTTGCGGGTCCAGGCCCTGGAGGACAGAATAACAGACATGGAGTCCCGCCAAGAGGATAGTGAAAATAGGGACAGGAGGAACAATCTGCGGGTCCGGGGCATCCCAGAGGAAATTCTGGACCCGGAGGCCCTGTTGACCCGATGGATGGCATCTATTCTCCCAGGCAAGCCAGAGTCTGACCTGAGGATGGATAGGTGCCATAGGGCGCTACGATCACGTCCGCTGCCAACGAACCCCCCTAGAGATGTTATTCTGAGGCTTCATTACTTTTCAATAAAGGAGGAGGTGAGCAGGATCGCCAGGGCCACCCCACACATCACATTTGAAGGCATTACACTCACAGTGTATCAAGATATATCCCCCCTCACATTAGCAAGGAGGAGAGCGGTGGGCCACATAACTAAAGAACTCAGGGATCGGGAGATCCGATACCGGTGGGCATTCCCATTTGCCCTAGTAGCCATAAAAAATGGCCGGCCACATGTACTAAAGCACCTGTCGGAGGGGGTGAGCTTCTTGAAGAAGCTGGGGGTCAGAGGGACCTCAGACTCCGCTTCTCGGGGAGCCCAAGAGGAGCAACCAAAGGAAGTGCCACCTCCCCAAAAGAAAAAAGACAAGAGAAGGCGGGGGGGGGGGGGGGGGGGGAGGGGCTGGCAAAAGCCCCTGAACATTCAAAGTTGCTAAAGTTAAGAAAGTTCTGAAAGTTTTAAGGCGCTGTAGTTTCCCCAGTTTATCCCCCTGAAACCGTCACTCAGTGTGGGCAGCATTGGAGGACAATAGAGCAAGACAAGGAGGCTCAGGAGATTGAAACTAGCCCAAACGTCTTTTGCCACGTTTCTGCTTTGTCACCAAAATGGCTACCCCGGGCTTACCTGCAGCAGAAGAAGGAGCCGAAGCGCGGGGACTCCAATGGCGGCCAAGTTCTCGGCGGGAACAAATGCTCCGGGAGAGGGACCCGCCCTGAGACCCGCCTGTGGATACGCCTTCTTCCCTTTGGAGCTGCCTCTAAATGCGACTGCCTCGCCCAGTCTGACGACATCACTGATCTGGATCTCGCGAGAGTGGGAGCTCGTTCGGGCAGACCGGAAACAGCGGAAGTGAGGTGGAAAGGCCGGATGTCTCGTGGACCCGGAAGTGAACTAGTCCTCCCTGGTGGGGGTACGCGAATTCCGCCGCTGGGGAGAGACACGGGTTGGGGCAGCGGTCGGAAGTGGGCGAAGCACAGGACACATGGAGAGCGGCAGATATCGACATAAGAGGGGAATGGCATTGGGGTAGAGAGCAGAGGAAAACCGGCTGATAGAGAGATTTAGACGGAGCAAATATGCTAGCGCCCTTACAAAGGGGAGGGGGTCCTGGCTAAGGGACTCATAGATCTAAATGAGGAGGGAGGAGGGGCGAGGACCGTAAGGGGCACTTAGAGTAGGAGTAGCAGGGGTAGTTTGGGGGGGGAGGGAGGGAGGGTGGAGATAGTCATAGATAAAGTTGGGGATAGTTTAAAAGATAGTACTCAGGTTTTGGTTACCTTTAAATGCCGGCGGGGGGGGGGGGGGGGAGGCGGCAGGTTGCCACTCTACCTGCAGGCATGTACGTCGAAACCAGGGATGGGGACTTGGACAGTTTCCCTGGCAAAGACCCGGTTATTCATGGCAGAGATGGTGGGCCATGGAACTGGATCGGGAGGGAGGGAGGTCCAGAGAGAGAAGATCTTTACCGGGCAATGAACCCGAGGTCCAAAGAGACCAACACGGTTCTTTGTGTGTTTATGTGTGTTATGTATATGTGTTTTTTCCTCATGTTTTGTCCCTTCCTTACCCTAGCCCCAAAAGGTGAAAGACAAGAGAAGTTCTACGGGTGCCAGCACTACGGCTCACCAGTCCGTCAAGGGATTCTAGATCTGGGTAAGCGTAAGAATGATTATAAATCACGACTCAGCACACACCACAGTATGCGATGGCGGTAACTTTTTTATCACAAAATGCCAAGGGGCTCAATAGTCCACATAAGAGGAGGGTCGCATTTGCGGAGTTTAAAAGGAGAAGAGCCGACGTGGTCTTCTTGCAGGAGACCCACTTTAGTTCTAGAAACAGTCCAAAATTCCTAGACTCACACTTCCGACAGATATACTTATCCTCAGGTGAGGAAAAAAAAAAGGAGTAGCTATTCTGATACATAACAAGACCCCATTCCAGGTTGTAAAGATCTAACGAGATCCTAAGGGACGATTCATTGTCTTGGTGGGACTCCTCAAACAGTCTAGAATTACACTGGCCTGTATATACGCACCCAGTGAAGGGTAACAGTACTTCTATGACACATTTTTCCAGAAGATACAGCAGTGGGCAGAGGGACACATAGTCTTGGGGGGAGACTTCAATACAGTCATGGACCCGAGAGTGGATCGCTCATCGTCCCAACATCTCCAGAGGAGAGAGGGCAATATCCCTTAGTGAAGGGTCTAAAACAACTGGGGTTGGTAGACATATGGAGAGAGCAACACCAAGGAGACCGTAGTTACTCCTTTTACTCCCATCCCCATGACAGCTACAGTAGGATTGACCGCTTCTTTGTATCTGGTAGAATGGTCCCACAAATAGCCGACACAAGTATACATGATATTACATGGTCGGATCATGCATCAATAGAGCTAAGATGCAGCCAAATTGGATTTGCTAAGCCGGGAGCAAACTGGAAGCTAAACGAATCTATAATTAAAACACCGGATATACAGAAACAAGTCAAAGCCGAAATTTCAAACTATTTTCAGACAAACGAAGGCAGTGTGGAATCCCATTCTATGTTATGGGAGGCTCACAAGGCCACAATACGAGGGGTACTAATTGGCATAGCAGCGGGTAGAAAAAAAAAAAAGAAAGCTAAATTAACTCAGCTATATCAAAGGTTACACGAGCTCTCTATACTACATAACCGGACAGGTAGAGATGAGACATTGAAGGAGATGAAGGATGTTAGGATTGAACTAAATCTCCTCCTTACCTCCAGAGCTGAGAAAGACATGAGTTGGACACGGAGGAAGTTTTATGAGAAAGCTAATAAACCGGATACTATGCTAGCCACCAGACTCCGCAATCGGAAACCAAATTTTAATATTCATTCTATTAAGACAGCAGGGGGACAGATCTCCTCCAACCCTAAAGTTATAGTGGGGGAGTTTGCGAAATTCTACGCACAGCTATACAATGGGGAGAAGGTGGTTCATAACGCTAAGACAAGCAGTAAACTGCGGAAATTCTTAGCGGACGCAGCCCTACCAAAATTGACCAAATTAGAGCGAGAGGCAATCCAATGCGACTTTACAGGGGAGGAATTGGCGGCGGTAGTAAAAAACCTAAAAGCATCAAAAGCCCCGGGCCCGGACGGGTTCTCCAATCTGTATTATAAAAAATTTATCGGAGTCTTAGCTCCGCACATGCTCCAGCTGTTTAATGGAGTACTAACAGGAGAGCCGTTCACGGGACAGATGCTCCAGGCGTCGATCTCGGTAATTCATAAAGGGGATAAAGATTCCACAAATTGCCAGAGCTATCGGCCAATATCACTAATTAATACAGATGTTAAAATCTACTCTAAATTACTGGCCAACAGATTGAGTGTCATCCTGCCGAGGCTAATCCATCCGGATCAAGTTGGCTTCATTACTAATAGACAAGCGGCCGACAATACTAGGAGGATTGTGGACATAATAGACTTTATAGGAACCAACGAGATCCGAAGCGTAGCCTTAAGACTAGATGCGGAGAAGGCCTTTGACAGGATTTACTGGCCATACCTAGAGTCCACGCTTGGAGCATTTGGGTTTGGAGGCATATTTCGGCAGGCAGTCAAAGCATTATATTCCGCACCAGCAGCTAAGGTGGTCCACCAGGGGTTCCCCTCGGATTTATTCCCAATTAAAAGTGGCACGAAACAGGGGTGCCCGCTTTCGCCCCTGTTATTCGCCCTATGCATTGAGCCACTTGCAGCACAAATCCGGAACAACGCTGATATCTCTGGAGTACAAATCTACTCCCAGGAACACAAAGTGGCTTTGTACGTAGATGACATAATTCTAACTCTCACTAAGCCGCTCATCTCGCTACCTAATCTGTTCGAGCTTCTAGAGCGTTTTGCCCAGATCTCTGGATTTAAAATAAACCAGACTAAATCAGAGGCTTTAAGCTTTAACTTACCCAGAGAGATGGAGAAGCTGATAGAACTCAATTTTGAGTTTAAGTGGCGTCCTACATCCATGAAATACTTAGGAGTGCACATCACGAAAAAAGTAGGCTCTCTATATCAGGCTATTTATCCCAGCCTGCTGAGGACTCTCAAAAAAGAGCTGCAGGAGTGGATGGCATATGTTATTTCTTGGTTAGGGAGAATATACAGCGTCAAGATGAATATCCTTCCCTGAATTCTATATCTGTTCCAAACTCTCCCGATAGCCGTGGTACGAGCGGACATTACAGGGCTTCAAAAATCAATCTCACATTTTATTTGGAATGGTAAAAAAACACGGATTAAGGTAAAATTGCTGCAGAAAACTAAGGAAGCTGGTGGTCTGGCGGTTCCGAGCGTCATATCCTACTACAAAGCGGCGCAGTTGTGCCAGATTACGCAGTGGCATGGAGATCCGGAGCTCAGGCGGTGGGTGGCGCTGGAGAGGGAGATGTGCGCCCCGCTTGAGCTCAAGGACCTGATCTGGTACCCGAGGACACGGGTGAGGGATGTTCTCGTTCCACTGACCTCTGTTCTCAACTCACTCTCGGTTTGGGAGGCTAGTAAAGGTAATCGCTCGATAACCTCCAAATACACACTTATTGCTCCCTTATATGGCAATCCAGATTTTGCTCCAGGTTTGGCAAACAAGAGCTTTCTGAAATGGCGCAAATTGGGGATTAGACGATTGAAGGACCTGGAGGGTAGTGGCAAGATTAAATCCTTTGAGCAATTACAGTCGGAAACAGACATACCTAAAACTGAATTTTTGAGATACCTCCAGGTTCGGGCATACTACAACACACACCTGGTGAGACCACCGTTAACGAATTTTGAACAGCTCTGCGTGCGCGGTGCAGACACGCGGGGACTGATCTCTGCCTTATACAGAGGGGTGGTTAGTACTGACTCGAACAGGACAGACAAACCCCGTTTTATGGTACAGTGGGAGGAGGATTTGCAGGACACATTAGAGGACGAGGACTGGTCTGCAGTGTTTAAAGCTGCAGCTAGTAGCTCCATTTGTACGACATTAAAGGAGAACTCATATAAGGTACTGTGACGTTGGTACCTCACCCCAGTTAGATTAGCAAAATTCACCCCGGGCTCTTCCCCGTTCTGCCCTAGGTAGTGCGGGGAACAGGGGGATTTGGTTCACATGCTGTGGTCTTGCCCGAAAATAGTGCCTGTCTGGACCCAGATCCGTGATTGGCTGCAGCGGATCTTTTTGGGGCTCAAAATTCAGCTGGACCCATGGCTATTTTTATTAGGCAAACCAACAAATGATGTATCTAGATCGTGTAACAAGCTGATAGCACACTTTGCCACAGCCATGAGGTGTGAGACCGCAGCATTGTGGAATCAGAATGCGATTCCTTCTATAGATAAAATCAGAAACAGAATTTGGTTCATATGCCGAATGGAGAAGTTAACGAGTTTAGTTAACGATTCGGGTGATAAATTCGAAAAGGTCTGGTCATTATGGTTGGCCCAGACGGATATTCAGCGGGTGAATGGTGCACAATATGGCTTTAATAGATTTAGGTGAGTTCTCCTTGGATGGGTGGCTGGGAGCTAGTTATGACGGACAGACGGAAGGGACCCCCCCGGGGCTGTGTGATGCACTAAATAAATCCGAACAGGACGTGGCAGTGGAGTTATCCCGAGGACCTTTGTAAGGTAGAGACGGGCAAAGCGCTAGCAGCAAGGAGGCATAGCACCCGAAGACAAGCTAAGGATGGTTATTCTTCACCGATTCCTTCCCCCCCCCCTTCCCTCCCTGCCCACCCTCCTCGCCTTCCCCCCCCCTTGTTCTTTTTTTTCTCCCGTGTCGTCATTGGTATGTTGTTGTCTTGTCCTGTTGTCTCCCCACCGTGTGTTTGTTTTATGTAGTTTGTCCTAGACAGTTCGGTATATACTACGAATAATCTACAACATCCTGTACGTCCATGCTTGTATGCAAAAAAAACTAATAAAGACAAAGTTGAAAATAAATAAATAAAATTGTGTGGTTATTGAGCTATTTGTGTGCAGATCGAAAATGCCAATGCCAACTTTAGTAAATACAAGATTGGAACTATACAGCATGTAATTCGACTTGGGGGTAAGTGAAATAAAAATAAAAATGAAATAAAAATAAGTGGTATACTGTATTTGGGTGACTAGCGGGCTTCTATATGCTTGGATAGCCTGCTGTTAGTCAGGGGTTAAAGGGGTAATGAGGCTGGTTTGCAATGTATAATTCCGTGAGGGAAAGACTGCATATTATACATTGCAAACCAGCCTCATTACCCCTTTAACCCCTGACTAACAGCAGGCTATCCAAGCATATAGAAGCCCGCTAGTCACCCACATACAGTATACCACTTATTTTTATTTCATTTTTATTTTTATTTCACTTACCCCCAAGTCGAATTACATGCTGTATAGTTCCAATCTTGTATTTACTAAAGTTGGCATTGGCATTTTCGATCTGCACACAAATAGCTCAATAACCACACCATTTTATTTATTTCTTAAAGAATTTTATCTGTTAATTTTAAAGAAAAACTTTTTAACTCTCCATTGTTCTGTTTGGCTACCTAAAACACTAATTCTGTGTTCCATATCATTTTATCTCTCTGTAAGTGGATTGGCCACCACCAGCTCTCTTTATTATAGCTCTCCCTTGTACTGGGGTTGTGAAATCCCCTTTCGCTCCCACCTACCGATATGGGGGGGGGGGTCTACGTCCGGTTTCTACGTCCACTCTGTCCTTTTCGCTACGCATCCAAGGAGAACTCATTTTGTCCTATCAAAGCCACATGGTGGCATTGCTCAGCCCCGGGATATCTGTCTGGGCTAGCCACGGTAGCCAGACCTTTTGGAATTTTGAGCCAGTGTCGTTAACCAGACTTGTTAACTTTTCCATCTGGCATACGAACCAACACATGTTCCAAATTTAGAGAATGTTAGGGACACATTGTATATGATAAGGGGAGTGTGTCGCCCTGTTGCAGGGTACATGCAACCACACGCGCGGGTTCCCTTGATAAGGCTTATTTATTGAGCCTTAAAACATACAGCACACAAAAAGAAAATAGCTTCTCATCAGCAGACAAAAAGAAAATAGCTTCTTCAGCAGACAAAATAAAATAGCTTCTCTTTTGCATGCATGACTGTTGCAGGGTACATGCAACTACACACGCGGGTTTCTTGACAAGGCTTATTTATTTAGCCTTGCAAAATATACAGCACACAAAACAAAATAGCTTTTCATCAGCAACAAAAGGAAAATGGCTTTTCTTCAGCAGACAGACAAAAACAGTTTCTCTTTAGCAGACAGTGTATATGGCAGTTGCCCTTTTCTATGCAGGGGACAGACAGTTCACAATTCATCTACTTTTCTAATCAGACCTTGTATCAGGAAATCTCTCAGCAGCTTATTCCTCTCTCCTCAACCGACAGCCTCCATGTGTCTACAGCCTGGGTTTTAACACACCTTGATTAGGCAGCTGGGATCCGCCTGTGACGGGAGCTTTGTGACAGGCTGTAATTTACACACAAATATATATAAAAGATCATATATATTTATAACTGGGTCTGAACTGGGACGAGACTTAGATATGATAAAATATAATTTATTCCTTGATAAAGGTGAACACATCAGATATACAAATAACAGGCAAAATATAGACACTTACTTAAAATGGAAATGATGAAGCAGTCATATCTGGACTGGCAGTTCATACAGCACTCTTCATAGTCATCAAGACACCAAAGACATGAAAGACCTCTGGCATGAAGACATTGCATAGCGTTTCTCTCAGCAATCAAGATGGTATAGAACAGACAGAGGATAAAGGGTTGACCACAGATTATATACCTTTTGTGGCCCTATCCTTAACCTCAAGTACAGTGGATTGGTTTTCAATTAACTCTAGCCACTCATTAACGTGGGAACACAATTTGATACATGCCCCCCTACTAGCTGGTACATGCGCAGTAGAGCTCTGGGGTCTCATTTCTGTAACCCCTCCTCTGCATCAGGAATGCCAGCTAGTCTACCAGATTGGATTCCTGGCAGGAAATTCTTTGTTGTGAGGTGTGAACTGGAACACTTGAAGACTGCTCTGGTTTGAGTAATCTCCGCCCTCATGTAAACAGTAGAGGTGACAAAATCCTTTGAAACATACTTAAGTCCTAGACATTGGGTCGCCTTTCTGGCCATATGCTACCCTGGTATGCAAAGGAATTTCCTCTGGGTTTTACCCATACATTGAAACACAGTATGAAAGATAAAACATATACATATTAAAATATCCGGTTCCGTTAGGTCCAGCAGGTCCAAACTTCCCAGTTCTCAATGCCTGAACTGGGACACCCTATGGTCCAATTTGCAACTTGCTACGACCTTCGGAACCGGAGATACACAACTACACTTAAAACCGTTTCACATTTTAATACAAAAATCTCCGCTGTAAATTAAATCACGTTTTTTCACTAAATCCCCATTGAAAACAACGGGCTTCGCCGCCATAGACTTTCAATGGCAAACCGCCGCCGTTGGCGGCTTTGGGAATCCGCCGCCATAGACTTTCAACAGGGCGACGCCGCCGTTGAAGTCAATGGGGGTTTTCCGCCATAGCCGGTCAATGGGGTTTGGCCGCCATTGGAGTCTATGGGAAAAGTCCCGAACTTTCAAGGGGGTCCATACTCCGTCGGGTTGGTCCAAGAGGGTCAAGGATGGTTCTGCAGCGATGCCAGAGCAGTGGCTACAGATACCCCAAACCCTGATCCTCTGGGCCCTCTGGAACCGGAGCTATGGATTACCAAATTTCAGCTTTTGACACTTAGCCGTTTTCTTGAGCTGTTTCTGCCGCCGCCATTGGAACCTATGGCGCGACCCGCTCTTCTCGGTTCGACCCTTATCGGGGTCCAGGATACGGGGACCCGGTTGTGATCGAGTGGGGGGAGGTCTAGGAACTAGGGGCAGAAAGAAATTTATTTCTAGGTGCTCTAGAACTGTTTATTCCCACGCCACTTGTCGTTGAACTTGGCTAATCAGTGATCAAAGCTCTCCTATTGAAAATGTATCCGCTTTGCGGTTAAGCGGTTTGGATGGCAGCCAACTCGTTCCTGGAAAGCTCCTTCGAGGATTTCCATTGAAGTCAATGAGCCCATTGACTTACAATGGGAAACCGCCGCTCCTCCTCTCGGACGCCATCTGCTGGTCTTCTCAGGAAACAGGACCCAAACAACAAGATTCACCATTGAAACACATGGAGCTCAATGGCGGCCTATGGGAACCTGCAAAATGGTGCCTGAAAAGGCGGGAAAATTACACAAAGGGCTATAATCCCTAAACAACTATTAACCCTTGTGCTCCCGGATGGATCCTAGTGTGTGTGTGATGCAGACACTGATATAACAATAAAACAGGGGATCAGTGGAATATACATTTTCAGGTTATGACAAGGGTTAAATCACATTTCTGGGCCTCAGCCCAGTTAACCCCTTGTCTCCCTGGTGGGGTTAGAGGGTGGCCAATTGGGGTGTAACCCCTTTAATCCCGGGCCAAATCCTCTTCATCGTCACACCTCTCCTGCTCAATGGGTGCCTGGTGCCCCAGTTGCCTCCCCCAGGCACTGGGGTACCACTGGCGCCCTTGAAGCACTCAATAAGTCCTGAGGGGTTGGCCTGGCAAAATTTTCCTCCGGCATTGTCCAGTACATTGTCCTGGCCACAGTGGATTGTAATGTCCAGATCCTGTGGAGCAGGGCTCCACCGTGGCTGCCGGGCATTCTCCTTTGCCTCCCTCTGCCCCCCACCCAGTGCCTTGTGAACCAAGTCCATGGTGAAGGGGCCCCGTTGCAGACCAGGCTGCACACTGCCCAGAGACTGGCATGTTTCTGCACCTGCAGGAGACCAGCTATCCCGCACCTTTCCTGTCGCTTTCCTGTCAACTTTCCTGTCGCTTTCCTGTCAACCAAGTCGCTTTCCTGTCGCTTTCCTGTCAACCAAGTCTGGGAAAGAGCAATGTCACTATCCTGTAGGGACCCTACCTGCTCTGACCCTGTGCCCACCTGTAGCTGCTCTGCTATACTCCTGACTCTCCTCCCTGGCTGCCTATCTACCCACAGCCCCTCCTTTGGGAACCCAGGGGAATCTGTCAGAGGGGTAACTCCTGGCCAGTCAGAACAAGGGACCTTCTGCCTACCTAGCCCATCCCTAGCTTCTGCCAGCTGCCTAACACCCCACTGACCTCCTATCTCCCCCTGCCCCAGAGTGTCTCCCTGCCTAGCCTCCCCTAGGCCCAGCACCTCAGCCTGCTGCTTACCTCCCTGGTCCCCGCAGAGACTGCCGCCTTCGTTGGTCCCAACTGCAGGGGGACTGGAGTGGCTGCCACCAGCAACATCTGGGCCGCAGCAGCGCCCGGGGTTGGCACAGGAGAAACGATGCAGGACCGGGGTCCCAGGTCTTTGTGGAGAAACACAGCTCCATGCAAACCAGGTAACATAACCCCCTCCCGCAATCCCTGTCCCTCCCCCCACTCAGAAAGGGCTCCGTCACTTTGCCAGAATCGCGGCTCTTCTGCCGCTGCCGCCGCCATAGGCGAGCCCCGGGTAGCTGCCGCAGCAGTACCCGGCGGTGATGCAGGGTCGCCGGCGTGGATTGTGGGGCTCCGGTCATCACTGGGAATCGCCGACTCCGCCAAACCGTGTGAAACACCAACCTCCCGCACACCCCAACCCTCCCCCAAATAAAATTGCCGCCGGCAGGATGCCGGAGTGGCGGCTTCTTCTCTGCCGCCGCCAGTTCTCCGCCGGGATCCAGTGAATGGCCACTGCTCTACGCCGCTGTTGCTGATGCAACCCGTCCAGGTTCTCCAGGAGACGTCCCGAGGAGGGTTGTCGCCCCGGCTGGGCGGGAGCCATTAGAGGACGTCGCTAACTGGGTCATCTTTTCCGCAGCTCATGAGCACTGGCCCTGAGGGGCTTCTTCGCCCAACCGCGCATGGTCAGGGCACTGGGCATTATTGTGGCCCATTTGTTGGCAGTGACGCAGCGGCTGCCGGGGCTTCTCCGCCACCGGTGGACTAACCCCAGCAAGGGGCAACGGAGTCCAGAGCGGAGTCGCCAGAGCACTGGGCTCTGGGAGGGGGTAAGTGGGTCGGGACAACGCCAGCCCCAGGAGCTCGTTCCGCTCCGCCTGGGACCACATCCCTCCCCATGCAGACAACAGTGAGAGCTCTTCCAGGGAAAATGGGCTGGCTGCCGCAGCGGCCGTTACCTCTCCGGCTGCAAAACTCTCGGGGTCTCCGTGATCACCCGCTCCCTCCACAAGTCTCTGCCGTCCCGGAGCTGGGTCCATTCCCTGTTCTCCGGGCGGTTTGATGGTTACAGCAGCTGCAGCTGTGGATCTTTGCTCAGCCTGCCGGGTTTCATGCTCACCGATTGCTGTCTCTCTCTCAGCCTTGCTGGCTGCTGGTCCCCGCGCCGACTTGATGTACTCCTCCAGTCTCGGTGCCTGGCTCCAGTCAGACGGATGGCCGGCACTTTGGTTCTGGAGGCAATGCTTCTCACAAGTAGGGGAACAGTGAGGAGATGCCATATCTCGTGTTATATGTTGTACACTGTGTGTTCAATATCTTTAGTCCCAGGAACTCGCAATTACCATCGAGTTCCCACTATATTACAGTATCCCGCAGAACACTAGTAATACAGGTCCAGTTCAATCCCACCGCTGCCACCAGTTAATATACAAGCCTGTGACGGGAGCTTTGTGACAGGCTGTAATTTACACACAAATATATATAAAAGATAATATATATTTATAACTGGGTCTGAACTGGGACAAGACTTAGATATGATAAAATATAATTTATTCCTTGATAAAGGTGAACACATCAGATATACAAATAACAGGCAAAATATAGACAATTACTTAAAATGGAAATGATGAAGCAGTCATATCTGGACTGGCAGTTCATACAGCACTCTTCATAGTCATCAAGACACCAAAGACATGAAAGACCTCTGGCATGAAGACATTGCATAGCGTTTCTCTCAGCAATCAAGATGGTATAGAACAGACAGAGGATAAAGGGTTGACCACAGATTATATACCTTTTGTGGCCCTATCCTTAACCTCAAGTACAGTGGATTGGTTTTCAATTAACTCTAGCCACTCATTAACGTGGGAACACAATTTGATACATGCCCCCCTGCTAGCTGGTACATGCACAGTAGAGCTCTGGGGTCTCATTTCTGTAACCCCTCCTCTGCATCAGGAATGCCAGCTAGTCTACCAGATTGGATTCCTGGCAGGAAATTCTTTGTTGTGAGGTGTGAACTGGAACACTTGAAGACTGCTCTGGTTTGAGTAATCTCCGCCCTCATGTAAACAGTAGAGGTGACAAAATCCTTTGAAACATACTTAAATCCTAGACATTGGGTCACCTTTCTGGCCATATGCTACCCTGGTATGCAAAGGAATTTCCTCTGGGTTTTACCCATACATTGAAACACAGTATGAAAGATAAAACATAAACATATTAAAATATCCGGTTCCGTTAGGTCCAGCAGGTCCAAACTTCCCAGTTCTCAATGCCGGAACTGGGACACCCTATGGTCCAATTTGCGACTTGCTACGACCTTCGGAACCGGAGATACACAAATACACTTTAAACCATTTCACATTTTAATACAAAAATCTCCGCTGTAAATTAAATCACGGTTTTTCACTAAATCCCCATTGAAAACAACGGGCTTCGCCGCCATAGACTTTCAATGGCAAACCACCGCCGTTGGCAGCTATGGGAATCCGCCGCTATAGACTTTCAACGGGGCGACGCCGCCGTTGAAGTCAATGGGGGTTTTCCGCCATAGCCGGTCAATGGGGTTTGGCCGCCATTGGAGTCTATGGGAAAAGTCCCGAACTTTCAAGGGGGTCCATACTCCGTCGGGTTGGTCCAAGAGGGTTAAGGATGGTTCTGCAGCGATGCCGGAGCAGTGCCTACAGATACCCCAAACCCTGATCCTCTGGGCCCTCTGGAACCGGAGCTATGGATTACCAAATTTCAGCTTTTGACACAGCCGTTTTCTTGAGCTGTTTCTGCCGCCGCCATTGGAACCTATGGCGCGACCCGCTCTTCTCGGTTCGACCCTTATCGGGGTCCAGGATACGGGGACCCGGTTGTGGTCGAGTGGGGGGAGGTCTAGGAACTAGGGGCAGAAAGAAATTTATTTCTAGGTGCTCTAGAACTGTTTATTCCCACGCCACTTGTCGTTGAACTTGGCTAATCAGTGATCAAAGCTCTCCTATTGAAAATGTATCCGCTTTGCGGTTAAGCGGTTTGGATGGCAGCCAACTCGTTCCTGGAAAGCTCCTTCGAGGATTTCCATTGAAGTCAATGAGCCCATTGACTTACAATGGGAAACAGCCGCTCCTCCTCTCGGACGCCATCTGCTGGTCTTCTCAGGAAACAGGACCCAAACAGCAAGATTCACCATTGAAACACATGGAGCTCAATGGCGGCCTATGGGAACCTGCAAAATGGTGCCTGAAAAGGCGGGAAAATTACACAAAGGGCTATAATCCCTAAACAACTATTAACCCTTGTGCTGCCGGATGGATCCTAGTGTGTGTGATGCAGACACTGATATAACAATAAAACAGAGGAACAGTGGAATATACATTTTCAGGTTATGACAAGGGTTAAATCACATTTCTGGGCCTCAGCCCAGTTAACCCCTTGTCTCCCTGGTGGGGTTAGAGGGTGGCCAATTGGGGTGTAACCCCTTTAATCCCGGGCCAAATCCTCCCCATCGTCACACCAACTAATTGTCCTGAGGTTCCCAGCTGAAGTTAACCTAGTCAGTGCTGCACTGCAGACTAGACATAGGTTTTCCAGGCATATAACTGGTGGCTTTTGCTTACCCTGTCACATTCCTCCCCTGTTAGTGTGTGGCTGGGGCTACGCACGGCTGAAGCCCGACCATCCACCCCTTCTCTAGAAAAGAAGTCAGCATTTGCGTTCTCTTTTTCCAGCCTATGCTGAATCTCAAATGAGAAGGGTTGGAGGGCCATATACCACCTAGTCAATCTAGCATTGGAATCCTTCATGCTATTTAACCACTTCAGTGGAGCATGATCCGTTACCAAAGTAAAATGGACTCCTGCCAGATAATGCCTCAAAGCCTCGATTGCCCACTTTACTGCGAGGCACTCTTTCTCAATCACTGAGTAATTTTTTTCCCTTGGGAACAATTTCCTACTCAGGAAAAGGATAGGATGTTCAACTCCCTCAAATTGTTGTGACAACACTGCCCCTAGCCCTATCTCTGATGCATCTGTTTGCACTATAAAAGGGCTGTTGAAGTCTGGGCGTCTAAGGATGGGACCCTCTGATAGACACCTTTTTATGTCCTCAAAGGCTCTCTGACAATCCCTTGACCACACCACTTGTGTAGGGGCACACTTTTTTGTGAGGTCCGTTAAAGGGGCTGCCACTTCCGAATAGTTGGGGATGAACTGCCGGTTGTACCCTGCTAAACCCAGCAGAGAGCGTACCTGCGTTTTTGTTTGGGGGGTCAGAACTTCTTTCAGGGCAGCTACCTTGTCAGCTAGTGGCCTTACTTTTCCACCTCCCACTGCATACCCTAAGTATTTGGTTTCCGCTTTACCCAAGGCACATTTCTTAGGGTTGGCTGTAAGCCCTGCCTCTCTTAGAGATTTGAGGACCGCTTTCAGCCTATTTAGATGGGCCCGCAAGTGTTTACTATAAATGACAATGTCATCTAGGTAGGCTGCGGCATAAGTCCTATGGGGCCTCAGTGCCTTATCCATGAGTCTCTGAAATGTGGCTGGGGCTCCATGCAGTCCAAATGGCATTGTCACAAACTGGTATAAACCCATGGGAGTGGCAAAGGCTGTTTTGCATTTGGACTTTTCCTCTAACGGTATTTGCCAGTATCCTTTTGTCAAGTCCAACGTGGATATATATTCCGCGTTACCAAGGGCGTCAATTAATTCGGCCACCCTTGGATATGCGTCAAACTTGGATACCGCATTGACCTTTCGGAGGTCCACACAAAATCTTACCTTCCCGTCGGGTTTAGGGACCATAATTAGTGGACTACACCACTCACTGCATGATTCCTCAATCACTCCTATGTGTAACTTTTCTTGTACCTCCTTCTCTACCAGAGCCCTACGACTTTCAGGCAACCTATAAGGACGGGAACGTACTTTTACCCCAGGTGCTGTCTCGATTGCATGGGAAATTAAGTTAGTTTGTCCTGGTAAGTCAGAAAAAGCATCCTGGAATTGAGTAATTATTGCTAACAAGTCCCCTTTTTGTTCAGAGGACAACTGTTTACCCATTGGGATTTTATCGTCACTCACAATGTTCTCCCGTGGAGGCTGAGGACCCAAGTCTGTTTCCTTCTCCACCAGGTGGATGAATAGAGACCGCTGCATCTTCCAGGGTTTCAGCAAGTTCACATGGTAAATTTGTTTACCCTTCCTGGACCCTGGTTGAGCGATCTCGTAATCCACATCACCCGTACGGCGGAGTACTTCGAATGGGTCCTGCCATTTGGCCAGGAGTTTACTCTCGCAACTGGGTAACAATAACATCACCTGGTCTCCTGGGTGAAACACTCTCATGCGAGCATTCTGATTGTAATGTCTCTCCTGACTGTCCTGGGCTGATCTAAGATTCTCCCTGGCAAAATGGCCGACCACATCTAGGCGCTTCCTAAGGTCTAGTACATTTTGCAGGGTATTCTCAGAAGGGGACTGCTGTTCCTCCCAGGACTCCTTTAGGAGGTCTAGGATACCCCGGGGTTGGCGGCCATAGAGCAATTAAAATGGAGAGAATCCCGTGGAGGCCTGTGGGACTTCCCACTCTGCAAACAGCAGAAAAGGGAGAAGTTCATCCCAGGCTCTCTTCTCTGAATCTACAAATTTCCTCAGCATCCCTTTTAGAGTTCGGTTAAATCTTTCCACCAATCCGTCAGTCTGTGGATGGTAGACCGATGTCCGAACAGACTTGACCTCTAGTAACTTTAAGACATCTTGCATCAGTTTAGCCATGAAATTTGTACCTTGGTCTGTCAACATAACCTGGGGAAGTCCAACCCGTGAGAACAGTTCCAACAACTTGTTGGCTACTTGCTTCGCTGTTGCTGTTCTCAGGGGGAACGCCTCAGGATATCTTGTCGCATAATCAACTATGACAAGGATAAACCTGTGTCCTTTCGCAGAAGGTTCTAGAGGTCCTACCAAGTCTACCCCAATCCTCTCAAAGGGAACTGACACCAAGGGTAGAGGAACCAAAGGGGCTGGTTTTTGGACTAGTTAACTGGCACTCCGGACATGCTGCACATAGCTTAGCAATATCACTATGCATCCCTGGCCAATAGAATCGGGATGAAATACGGTCCAATGTTTTATCCCTGCCCAGGTGACCACCCCAAGGGACAGTATGGGCTAGAGTGAACACAGATTTAACAAACGCCTTGGGAAGCAATATCTGTCTGGTGACCTCCCCTGTTTGTGTCTGCCTATTCACCCTATATAGGATATCCTTTGATAGCTCAAAATGGGGGAATACTATCACCCCTTGTGCATCTAAAATCTGTTCATCAATTTTCACCACCTTGTCATACTGTCTAGCAAGGGCTGGGTCTTCCCTTTGCTTCTGGCGAAAGTCAGGTAGGTACAGGTCTGGTAAATCTCCAGGGCCCATATCCCCCTCCCTTTGGCCATCCCCAGCCATCACTTGTGACCTCTGACTACTAGAATGGTCAACTTGAGACCCAGATTTCTGCAACCAGTCCTGTTTGTCCAAGCGTCTTTGCTTCCGAGTCTTTTGAACCCGGTGTCTACTGGGAAAAAGGTCTGCCGAGAAGGGGAACAGTTTGCCAGGGTTCTCCTGAGCCCTAGAAGGAGGCTCCTCGTGAAAGACTGGGGACATTAGGTCCGAAAAGAAAGGCCAGTCCCGTCCGAGCACAACGGGGGCAGGGAGCCAAGGAGCGACTCCTACTTCAAGGTAAGCCTCTTGACCTTTTACCTGTAGCCGGATTTTGGCTGTCGGATAGCGTTTTACATCGCCGTGTATACATTCTATGCTCCATGGGGAGTTAAAAGAACACACGTTAGGCGGTAACAGTTCCTGGAGGACCAGAGATTTCCCAGAGCCCGAATCTACAAGGGCCTGGACGGTTTTTCCCCCAATCAGGGCTGGAAGTAGCCAGGGCTTGTCATTTTCCTTAGTAAAAGCCGAGGCGACGGTTCTGCTGAATGAACAATCCATCAGTGGACAGTCCACATACCGGTGGCCTTGTTCTCCGCAGGCGGAACATGGAGAGGGTTCCCTCACAGGAGGTGGCTGTGGATAGCGCTCCGCTGGACCAGTTACTGGAGACCAGGCATCTGGTGGGTCCTGCGGGCAACGTCCTCGGAAGTTCCTCTCACTTTGCGACGAGCCGACATCCGGAAGGAGATGAGGGTCTCTACAGGGACCAGCATTTGGACTCCGTCCTTGCTGGAACGACTGCTCCTTCCGTTGGACTTGGCAGTTCCGTGACGGGCCATAGGTTACCCATTGATCCGACCTCCCTCTTTGGGCGTCCGCAAGTACCGGTGGAGTCCGGTCCAGGACACTCGCCTGCTGCTCAGCCCCAAGGAAGTTCTCCACGAGTCGGACTGCCGAAGCTAGGGTTTCAGCTGCGTGGCGTTTTACCCACGAGCGTGCGGAAGGGGGTATTATTTGTAGAAATTGTTCCAAAACCACCTGCTCAAGAATTGCCTCCTTAGTGCACTCCTCGGGTTGTATCCAGCGCGTTCATAAGTCCAATAATCGCTGAGCGAGGACCCGGGGTCTCATCTTAGCGGTGTACTTCATGTTCCGGAACTGCTGCCGGTAGGTCTCTGTGGTCAGACCTAAGCGATCCAGTATGGCGGCTTTAACTTGTCGGTAGTCCATGGCCTGATCTGCTGGGAGACCCTGATATGAGGCCTGGGCTTCTCCTATGAGGAGCGGGGCCAAAGCAGTTGCCCAGCGATCTGTAGCCCAGCCCTGAGCTTTGGCAACTCTTTCAAAAGTCAGTAAAAAAGCCTCTGGATCCTCGTCCGGAGCCATTTTCCTCAGGAGTACCGGGGGTTTGCTTGCAAGTTCTGGACTGGCAGACCCCTGGAATTGGGTCAACAGCTTGGCAATCCACTCATCCTGTGCTGTTTGTAGTCTTTCATCTCTCTCCGCTTGCAGCCGGGACTGCTCGCACAGAAACGCTTTCAAAATTTCTTCCATTCTTGTGTGTGTGTGTGTGTGTGTGTGTGTGTGTGTGTGTGTGTGTGTGTGTGTGTGTGTGTGTGTGTGTGTGTGTGTGTGTGGCCCTTTAACTGCAGGAGCCTTTTGAAAAAAATCAATTCTCACTTCTTGACACCATATGTTGCAGAGTACATGCAACTACACACGCGGGTTTCTTGACAAGGCTTATTTATTTAGCCTTGCAAAATATACAGCACACAAAACAAAAATAGCTTTTCATCAGCAACAAAAGGAAAATGGCTTTTCTTCAGCAGACAGACAAAAACAGTTTCTCTTTAGCAGACAGTGTATATGGCAGTTGCCCTTTTCTATGCAGGGGACAGACAGTTACAATTCATCTACTTTTCTAATCAGACCTTGTATCAGGAAATCTCTCAGCAGCTTACTCCTCTCTCCTCAACTGACAGCCTCCATGTGTCTACAGCCTGGGTTTTAACACACCTTGATTAGGCAGCTGGGATCCAACTAATTGTCCTGAGGTTCCCAGCTGAAGTTAACCTAGTCAGTGCTGCACTGCAGACTAGACATTTCTTTTCCAGGCATATAACTGGTGGCTTTTGTTTACCCTGTCACAATGACACAGACAGTTCATCACATATGTACTTTGCAACACAGACCTTACAGCAGTAATCTATTCAGTATTTTCAGTCCTGTCTCCTGACCAGCTAGCTCCCATGTGTGTGTAGCCTGGGGGTTTTAAACACCTTGATTATGCAGCTTGGGTCAGACTAATTAAGCAGCCCTTCTCCACTGAAAGTTAACCTCGTCCCTGCTGCACTGCAAACTTAGACATATGTTTGCCAGGTATATGGCTGGTGACGTTCATTTACCCTGTCACATGCCCCCTCTTGGATGGCCACTGATTCCTATAAGGGGCTAATTGCTATATGGGGTTATCCGTGTGAGCTCACTCAGGTTTCCCCCCTCCTCTTTCGACCCAGTGATGTATGATGTCACCATCAGGAGTGTGACAGAAGGGGGTGCAGGGACCAGCATATTAAAGGTTAAGAGAAAAAGCGCAGGGACAAGCAATAGTGTAATAAAGTTAATTCAGGGTAACAAACAATATAAAAACAGGAATGCCCGTACAGGAAATTACATCTTTATTGAATATAACAAAAGTTTATAGCTCCAATGCTCGTTCAGGACGCTCCGTTATCCGCTCATGCGCACGCCCATCTGCGTTGCTGCTGAAAGCAGCGAGGATGAAAACAGATGATCTCGCGCGGAGGAGAGAAACAGCGCTTTGGTAAGTTCCCTTCGTGCGTCCCTAGCACGGGTGAAAGCGCTGCGGAATAGGCGGCTTTCTCCCCTGACCCGATGGGAGAAGAACTCTATTCCTTCCAAGCTGGATCAGCGGAGAACGTGCATCAGCATGGGGATTGTATCCACTCCAACGCAACATCCGAGAGAGAGACCGCTAAATCTCAGCGCGCCGCGTGACCGAGACGTTCCACACTGCCTTCATGGGGAAAATTTCCCACAATGCCTGATGCGTTTCGTGGAGCCAGTCCACTTCTTCAGAGGTGTGTCCTTTTACCAGACAGTAGGTTTCCTGGTAAAACATTTTATAAATAGTGTGTTTGTGCGTACAGAGGGGGTCTGCAGAGTGTGTGTGAAGGCTGCACAGTGTGTTTGTGTTTATAGAGTGGGGTGGGGCTGCTGTGTGTATCTATATATATCTATAGATATCTGCAGTGTGAGTGTATATAGAGGTGCTTAAATATAGGAACAATTTTATTTTAATAAAAAAAATCTATATAACTATCCTAAAGTGTCTATTATTTATGAAAAAAGTCTACATTTAGCCTATAATAGTAATAATCCCCTCAGAACAGGGCATTACAGGCCAATAATGCCTGGCTGGGTTGCCATGGCTTCTCTCGGGCCTTAAACTCTTCCAGCAAGGGCATTATTGGCCAGTAATCCCTGTTCTGAGGGGATTATTACTTAAATAACACGATTGCGTGTCCCTGCGTTTTCTCTGTCTCTGTATGCGCTTCCTGAGACCTGCCGCGGGACAGTCACACACGGACGTAATCTCTGATGAGCCAGCAGGCCTTTCAAACCGATATCATTTTTTCAATTTTTCATAATAACACTTTCTTTTTACGACGATTTGTTTATTCATATTTCATTGGACACTTTTTTTTCTTCTCTTTTTTGGGATCTTGGCAGACTTAGAACTAATTTATTGTATATATAGCCTGGATCTCTCCTCCCTCCCCACCCCTCCTCAACCCCACTCTATTCATATATCTCCATCTCTCCTTCCTTCACCTCTTCTCACACGAACTACTTTATTACCTGCACCCTCGGACACCACATAGCTATATCGCCTGCACTAACACACCCCCCTACAAATCCTCCTCACACATTGTCTTTCTATCCATGCTTCTCCTCCTTGCTTCTGGGGATATCTCTCCCAATCCTGGTCCCTGCCTTACTCCTACATACTCTCATCCTCTTCTGCCAAATGCAACTTCTACTCCTTCGGGTGTCAACTCCTCTAACCTCATACCCATCCCCTGCTACTCTCCCTCCTCTCTCCCATTCTCCTGTGCCCTTTGGAATGCTCGCTCCCTTTGCCTCGGCCATGTTTAGCGCTTGCTTGCGGAAGCGCGCTGAGGCGTGCTCCCGCTCAGCACTGAGCCCCAACAGCCGCAATTAGAGTGGCTTTAGTAGGGGCTCGCCTTCGCTTCTGCAAGCGCGTGGAAGCGTAGGTCTTAAGGGAATTTAAAATTCCCCCGCTTGCCGGTGCGACAGGCCGGTCACGTGAGCGGTTCGTCCAATGAGGGCGAACCAGCTCTGTGACGCAATTGGCCCGCCCCCGGTCTGCCCCCTGTTGCCGGGCAAGCAACCGCAAGGCCAGGGAAAGGTCCTCGCTCCTCAGCACGCCAGCGATAAGCCTGGCCGAGGCCTAACAAGTTCCTCTCTGTGCATGACTTCTTTCTCTCTCTCACTCTCTGCTCCTATTTGCTATTACTGAGACCTTGCTCACTCAGTCTGACTCTGCTCTGGAAGCTGCCCTCTCCTATGGTGGCCTTTCCTTCTCCCACACTCCGCGCCCTGATGGCAGGGGTGGAGGTGTGAGTATCCTGCTCTCCTCTATCTGCCGCTACTGTACCCTTCCTATTCCTCCCTCTCTTGCTTTTCCCTCTTTTGAGGATCACACTGTCCAGATTTTCTCTCCTCTCCCTGTCCATGTGGCGGTCATCCATCGCCTACCTACCTCAACTGCCATATTGATGACCCCTCTCTCGCTTGGGCTTCCTGCTTTCTCTCTCTAACCTCTACTTTTGTCCTTCAACAGTGGACTGCAGTCAGCACCCACAAAGATGGCCTCTACCTAGACCTGGTTTTCACTAAAAACTTTTTTCTCTCTAATTTCTCCATTTCCCCCTTTCCTCTCTCTGACCATCACCTCATCTCATTCTCTCTCTCTTGCTTCTCCCCTTCTCCATCTCGTTTCTGCAGAGACCTGCGCTCTATTAACCTACCAGCTTTTGATTCCACTTTACGCTCCTCTCTCTCCTGTCTCAGCCCTGCTCCAGACCCTGACAACCTGGTCAGGAACTACAACTCTGCCCTATCCTCCTCTCTTGATCTACATGCCCCGCTTTCTCTCCACCGTTCTCGCCCTTTGAACCCAGACCCTGGCTAAATTCCCACACGCACATGCTGCGTTCCTGCTCTCGTTCATCTGAACGCCTCTGGAGGAAATCTCACACTCTCGCAGACTTCCTTCACTACAAATTTATGCTATCCTGTTACAACTCTGCCTTCTCTCAGGTTAAACAAACCTACTTTTCTTCACTAATCAACACGCACAAGTCTAATCCACACCGACTCTTCTCTGTCTTTGACTCCCTACTCAGACCACCCTCTGCTGCCTGTTCTTCTAACTCCATTTCACCTCAGGACTTTGCCGACTATTTCAAGGAAAAAGTAGAATCCATACGTCAGGCCATCCCTTCTGTATCCTCCTACCATCCTACACCTCTTCCTAACTCTCCTCCTGCATTCCTTGACTCTTTATCTGCTGTCTCAGAGGAGGATATGTCACTGCTGATCTCCTCTTCTCCCTCTACCACCTGCCCTCTTGATAATCCCTACGCTCACACACATTTAACTCATCCCTCTACTCTGGTACCTTTCCCTCTTCCTTCAAACACGCAACAGTTATACCATTACTCGAAAACAGCAAGCTTGACCGTACCCGTCTTTCTAACTATCGACCTGTCTCACTCCTGCCTTTTGCCTCTAAACTCCTTGAACGTCTGGTATTCTCTCACTTGCTCCATTTTCTCACCACCTATTCTCTCGTAGATCCTCTACAATCTGGCTTCCGCACTGCTCACTCCACTGAAACAACCACACGAAAATAACTAATGACCTCCATGCTGCCAAGAACAGAGGTCATTACACTCTGCTCATATTACTCGACCTCTCTGCAGCATTTCATACCGTGGACCACCCTCTTCTCCTCCACATTCTCCATACTCTTGGCATTGGTAACAAAGCTCTATCCTGGATCTCTGCTTACCTGTCCCATCGTACTTTCTTTATTCAAACCAAATAAGCTTTATTGGCATGAGGAAAGAACATTTCAGTATTGCCAAAACATGAATAATGAATACAATTAATTGTCCCTGTAGGAACGAGAGGTACACGGGAGTTGAGAGAGTAAGGGACACTATTAACAGTGATGATCCCAAGAGGATCAGATAGAGTCCCCTTTTGACTTAGCACTCACTCAATGCCGGAAAGAGAGAGAATGTGCTTTTACGAAAAGGATTTGTGCTGGAAAAAATAAATAGTGATTCCCACCACCCCATAAATAGATTCGCATACACCGGTGCAAAACTCGTGCCCAGTGCCGTACCCCTCTGTTGTAGATAAAATGTGCGGTCAAATAAGAAATAATTGTGTGTCAATAAATAATTAATGGCATCCAAGATGAATGATGTGTGATAATGATTGCTATCTGGACCTCCGATGAAGTGCTCAACAGCTGCCACCCCCTGATCATGTCTAATAATTGAGTAGAGGGACGTAACGTCCATGGTTACCCAAATCGATTGTGGGCTCCAATTCACATTTTTTAATTTCCCAATGAGGTCCCCTGAATCCAACAGAAATGAGGGTAAATTTTTAACAAAGGGTTGTAGAAATTGATCAATGTATTTGGATAAACCATCTCCCAAAGATCCAATAGACGAGATGATTGGTCTCCCCGGGGGGTCGACCAATGTCTTATGGACCTTTGGGAGATGGTAGAAGACCGGTATAATTGGGTTCGGATTCCACAGAAATGCAACTTCAGTTTTGTTTAATACCTGTGTTATTTCCCCCACTTCTAACAAGTCTTTGTATGACCTCAAAAACCTCTCTGTAGGGTCATTTGGTAGTGCAGAGTAGGTAGTGGCATCCCCAAGTTGCCGCAGGGCTTCTTTGAGGTAGCCAGCCCTACTCTGCACCACCACGGCTCCTCCCTTGTCGGCGTTCTTTATGACGATTTTGGAGTTTTTCTGCAAAGACAATAATGCCTGCTTCTCTTTGTGGTTTAAGTTATGTTTACCCACATTAGATAGGGAATAGCCCTCTGCCAAAATGCGCAGGTCCCTAATGACTACATTTTCGAACGTCGTCAAGAAAGGACCCTTGGAGAATTGTGGATCAAATACAGAACCCTTTTTGAGGGTAGACCTCCAATTGCTGAATTCTGGAATAACAATCTGGTCAGATGAAACATTGTTATCATACAATAATTCTTCAAGATCCAGTATATCTTGAAGGTCACAAGCTCCTCTGAAGGAGGGAATAGGGACCCCTGTGTCACCTATGGGTTGTTCAGGATCTTCCTGTGAGTGTGGTGAGGGTGGTCCTCCAGGCATATCAACATTCCCCAAGATGTCCAGTGACCCATTCACTGTAGTACCCACAAACTGGGAACGTCTGTGGAAAAATGACTTTAAGGATAATTTCCTCATAAATTTGTGGACATCTATGGCGGTGTTGAACAGGTCGAAATCCATCGTTGGTGCGTATTTTACTCCCTTTTTTAGAAGTGATACTTCAGCGGCGGTTAATTCCTCCCCAGAGATATTTATGACATCCATTTCCTGGTCTGTGTTTACTTCTTCCTTTTGGCCGGCCATCTGCCGCCCTCTCTTCTTCTTTCCTCTTCTGGCTCTTTTTGATTTTTTTGGAAGAGAGGGAAGTTTTTTTGCTGTTGTAGATGTCTGGAGGAGGATTGTTGATCCATTCCGCTGTCATGGTAACTTCTTGTGTGGTCCGCCCCTGGTTTCCTGGAGGTGTCCACAGCATCCTCCAAATGGTGTCCTGCTTTATCAGACTGGAAGAAAGATACTGAATGCGAAAGGTTATCCACATCTGAGAAGTCAGAGTCCCCACTTGTTTGATCAGAGGTTTTTGATTTAAGTATTGATTTGCGCGGAGTGGACCGCATAATCCTTTCTCTTTGCTGGTAATTTTTTTGGGGGCCCTGGTTCCCCCTGTCTCTGGTAGGGTTAACACGCTGCCAACTATAAATTTGCTTCCTCTCATAGTCGGTGCGGTCCCTATCATATTTGACCTGTTTTTTTGCAGTTATATCTTCCTCTGCTTTCAATACTGTCTCTGCTAATATTCTATCATAATTTTTGAAACCTTCTAAATTTTTAAATTTTTGTAATTGTGATTGGAGTTCTTTGATTTGTGTTTGTAGATTTTTCCTCTCGTTAACTTTTTGTTCAATGATGAGCTTCATTAGTTTGAAACTACACTGGTCTAGTGTGGCCACCCACTGTTGTTCAAACTGGGGAGTGGAAAACCCAAAGGTTGGGACCTTTTTTACACGTAGACCCCTTGGGATCCTTTTGTTTGATATATAGTTTTCCATGGAAATGATATCCCACCATGCTCTGATGTTCAAAATCAAAAGTCTCTCCAGCCTTTGGAAGTGTGTTTTTAGGTCTGAAATGTCCTTAGTGTCAGCATCCACTACCCTTTCAAACACTTGTTGTGCCCTTTTCTTTCTAATAGAATCGTCCCAACAGTTTAAAGCATACATTGTAGGTTCCTCTTCAACCGTCTCATTTTCCTCCATCTCAGCCATAATAGCAAAAAAATGTGTGGATATACCACTGAATATGAATGAGCTTTAGAGACACAGGAGGCTATACATGCACTTCTTAATACATCGTTAAAAGTTCATTCCATACACCTGCTCATATCATAAGCTTGATTGAAGAATATATCCCGGCCATATAGTATCACTATATAATAGTCCTAGCCTATGTGTATACTGTGACTGCCCTCAGTGTGGGCGCGGGGGACCATCTGATTGGTGCATTTTCGGCTGTGCTACACTCTCATTGGTGGGCCAGCGACATGCACCGGCCTATGAGAGACCCGCGATGACGTCACTGTGGGCAAAGCAGAGACACTGACTAGATGAATCTGCCCAGCCTCACAGAGGCTTTCAATGACGTCACATCCTTTCTCCCCCAAGCCTCTGTCACATGGTACTTGAACCAATCAGAGTAGGGATAGACTTCCCACGCTCTGATTGGCTGCCGTACCATGTGAGTCCGGCCATGTGTCTTTTCATGACGTCATCTTAAAGGCAATTGCAGCAAAGCTACTCTGATTGGCTGTGCTGTCATTGCCTTTAAGTGACGTCATCATTTTTTTTTACATCGGCCAAAACACATGGTTTTCACGGCCCAATCAGGGCCGTGGGAACCATATGACGAAAATGTGACGTCATAGGCCTTTAAAAGCCTATGTCGTCTCATTTTGAAGCCAGACGCCGAGGAGGAAGGACCTCTTCTGAAGATAGAAGAACAGGGCGTGGCAGCAGACGGCAAGAAGACCCCGGAAGAAGGTAGAAGAATACAGATGAAGATGGATTACAACTAGAAGACCCCTGGATTGTCGTGTTTTATTATTTTCATGTTTATTATTTTATGTTTTTTTATTTTATGGGTTCCTGTTCGTGGATTGGTTCGTGAGTAAGCTGATCAACGGGAGTCGGTGGGGGCAAGTAATGGTAAGTTAAATAAAGAAATGTATTTAAAGCTGCAGTTCAGTCAATATCCTGCATGTTTTTTTTTTTTAATAAATCAGTTCTGTAGTAAGAAAAAATAGTTTTAGCATTTTCTGTTTTTAAAAAAACAACTTTGAAAGACCAATTTTCTTGTATTCTATTTTAATAGCCATTTGCTAAGGCACTGCCCCTTCATGTCCTGTCACAAGCTCTGGCACACCCCTTTGTCAGCCCTGCCCTACCTCTAGCACTTGTCAGTGCAGGAATGCTCATGAATATTTATGAGCTTCCACTGCCAGTCAAGCAGATTATAAACAAATGCCAGCTTTTAATATGTCACCAAATTTCGACCTATCAATACATGGAAAAGGAATTGAGCTGCAGCTATACTGTTCTTTAGGTAATTAGAGATTGCACACATAAAACTATTGAAGTAAAAAAATAAATGTAAAAAAAAAAAAAAAAAGACTGAACTGCAGCTTTAATGTAACTGTGTTTTTTTTTGCTTTTTCATGTCTTGATTTTTTTTTATGCATATCATTTCTTGCCACTGTATGTATGTATGTATGTATGTCTAGAGAGATATATACATACAGGGTAAGAAATGATAGTGTTGTTAAAGCTTGATTTTCTGTATTGTAAATGATTGTGGCTATGCTGCTATGCATAGATGTGTGTTAAATGTATTTTATTATTAGAGAGATGTAAGTTTTGGGCTGTATGCTGTACTGTAGGTTATGGAGAGGTTTGCTATAGTATATTGTAATTGTTGGTGTCCTTTTTTGTATGTTTTCAAGTAGTTCTCTGTTACGATAGCTATAGTTAATTGTGTAATTGGTATGGATGGTATTTTAATTGTTTAGGGATGTAATTCATGTGTGTTTATTCATTGTTGTTGACTTTATTTGCTTACATAATATAGTTCTTGTGATGTCAGGCTATTTGAGTTGGATTACTGTATTGTTAACATTGATTTGCAGCGTCTACATGTAGTTTACATGTTATGCTACATGTATACACTGTAAAAGCAATGTTTTAAGTGGCATTTGAGCCTTCAGATTGAATGATTAAATGAGATTTGGTTAGGAAATTGCTTTTAAATTCATTGAGGATGTTATGCATAAGTGGTGTTGTCATTGCAGGATGGCTTCACCCCTTAATTACCTTTGAGGTTAGTACCCGATAAGGTGATTAAGGGGTTCATTGGTATGTTAATGTAATTGAGATGTATTGCCTATTTATTATTTTGGCAACGGACCCCAAGGATGATGCTGGCGACGGAGCCTTCTTATTGATGAGGTTAGTAGAATTTTCTTTATTTTATTAAGGTATTTAATGTGTTTAATAATGGCCAAATAATGTATTATCCCTATGTGGATAATAGTTATTTGGCACATTATTGTACTGTATGTGCTGGGGGAGGGGGTATTGGCCCCAAGGGTATTTGGTAGGACTCCCCTGTGGGTAGTGGGTGAGGGTGGTTGGGGGGGTTAGTGGGGGAGGGTATGTGGGTGATGGTGGGTTAACCCCTTAATGACTGTAGCGGTTAATAACCGCTATGGTGATTAAGGGGTTAGGGGACATTACATTGGATGTTTTAATTATTGTGTCTGTTTTGCAGTAGCGGATGGGGCATGGGCAGGATGAAGATGAGGACGGCCTTCATCGTGGCAGCCAGACATGGGTGGTGAGTACTATATGTATTTAATGTATTTATTGTTGTGTATGTATTTTAAATGGACAACTGCACTATTATCCATTTGTGGATAATAGTCATTGTGCCCATTACTATACTGTATGTTAGGGGGGTATAGGTGTTGTTGGGGTCATATATATATATATATATATATATATATAAATGTATTTATTTATTTATTTAGTTAGTTAGTGTGGGGCTGGTGTGTGTATTTTTTATTATTGTGGGTAGTGGGGGTGGGTGAAGGGGGTATTAGCCCCAACGGTGTTTGTTTAGGGCTTGCGGGGGGGTAGCGGGAGGCCTTAACCCCTTCATGACCGTAGCGGTATTAACCGCTACGGTCGTGAAGGGGTTAAGTGCCCCCGCAACCCCCCCGCAAGTCCTAAACTCACACCCAGGGCCAAATACCCCCTTCACCCACCCCCGCTACCCACAATAAAGATGGCACGGTGGGTTAACCCCTTCATTGCCTTAGCGGTTAGCCGCTAAGGTAATGAAGTGGCTTTTAAATGCCTTTTTCCTGCCTCGGATGCATGCCGGGGTGGTCCGGTGCGGGTATCAGCTCCGGAGACCCCCGGCATCAATCACAGGCAGGAAAAAGGGCTGATTTTTTCTAAGTGTCGCCCCGGCCGATGCTTATCCTCCAGCAAGTTGCCAACTTTAGTTGGCGGGACAGATTGGCCATAAAATCTCCAATCTGGGGTGCCGATCAGCAGCGAAAAGCTGATCGGGGCTTCCTGAATTCAGCCGGGTTTAAAAAGTGCCGATAAGTGGCTAATCGGCAGCCGTCTCCCGATAAGTTCTTATCGGGAGGAAAAGTTGCCGATAATTCCCACTTATCGGCACTTACTGAATCAGGAAGGAAAAAAATGGCTATAAAATGCCGAAAAAGCCTTATCGGGGCTTACTGCATGAGGCCCTAAGTCAGCTAGATCTGCGGTTCTCAGATTATCCCGGTTATGTGCGTTTTTTTGTCGTTTTCGCCCGGAGTGAACTGCGTTATTTTCGCGCTCGTGATATTAGTATTTTATTCTCGCTGTCTGCAATACTGCAATGCCGTGTAAAAACTCAGGGGGGCGTTTGCGAGCTGTTGTCTTGGAAGTCTAATACCTTCGCGGTTCAACCTACATCGGTAAACAGTCTGTGTGTGCGCGCGCAGTAATTGTAAATTTGCATATTTAAAGTATACATGCATTTGCAGTGATGTGCTGCTGTACAGTATGTCTCATTTGAAAATTGTTGAAACGCATAGGCGTGTACGGTACTGTAACAGTGTCACATATCGGCATATACTGTACAGCGCTCTCTCCTCGCTCAGGATAATTTACTGCACTGCAGGGTATTTCAACTTCTTATCTTCTCTACAATGCAGTACATCTCTCCCATACCATTCCTTTGAACGTGTGTCTGGTTTCAATCACATTCCTGCTTGACAGCAGGAATTTACTGCGCATGCGCCTGTAACTTCGCCCACCACTGCTTGCTTGAGTGAGTGAAAAAAATAAATTTTTATTGTAATTTTTTTTTCTCCACAAGCCTGCAATAACCATCTTACTGTATTACGATATTCAATCTGTGCTGTAGCTTTTGTCTGCGACCCTGTGCGTTTGACTGCAAATGGTTGATTTGTGTGCTTTTTACGTACTGTATTTGGGGGTGTATTATTATGATGAACTGTCTTTTGAAATTAAAGTATGTCTTTAGCTTTGAACTTCATGCGGCTGTCTTTAATTTTTTGAATCTTGCCATTGTGTTCTTAATCCGTCCATAGCCGAACTTCAAAGCCTCACTGCGCCTGCGTGTAATCCTTTTTCAGATGGGAGCTATTTAGCTGCTTAGCTGCTTACTGCGCATGAGTCACCCAACCCCCCCCCCTCTCCACAGAGTCGTTTATTTTCTGAATCTTGCCATTGTGTTATTAATCCGTCCATAGCCGAGCTTCAAAGCCTCACTGCACCTGCGTGTAATCCTTTTTCAGATGGAAGCTATTTACTGTAGTTGCTTAGCTGCTTACTGCGCATGAGTCACCCAACCCCCCCCCCCTCTCCACAGAGTCATTAATTTTCTGAAGTTAGTTAGTCATTGTGTTTTTTATCCGTCCCTAGCCAAGCGTCAATTGCCTCACTGCGCCTGCGTGTACTCTAATCCTCTTAGAGATGGGAGCTAGCTGCTTACTGCGCATGAGTCAACCTCTCCACAGAGTCGTTAATTTTCTGAAGTTAGTTAGTCATTGTGTTCCTTTTAGAGATGGGAGCTTGCTGCTTACTGCGCATGAGTCATCCAACCCCCCTCCTCTCCACAGAGTCGTTAATTTACTGAATCTTGCCATTGTGTTCTGAATCCGTCCATAGCCGAGCTACAAAGCCTCACTGCGCCTGCATGTAATTCTCTTTGAGATGGAAATTTTGAGGCTTTGTTTACGGCAACGCTTTGGAAAATCCCTTCACGAATTTGATTTGCAAAGAGCATCACCTCTCTATGCGCCTGTATGTAATCCTCTTTCGGATGGGAGCTAGTTGATTCCTTCTCATGCGCCTGTAACTTCACCCACCACTGCTTGCTTGAGTGCCCCCCCAAAAATTTTTTTAATTATGATTTTTTTAACTGTTATTTTATCCACAAGCCTGCAAAAACAATCTTGATATTACGATATTCAATCTGTGCGTTTGCCTGCACATGGTTGATTTGTGTGCTTTTTATGTACTGTATTTGGGGGGTGTAGGGATCAAATTACAGTAATATGATGAACTGCCTTTTGAAATTACTGTACTCTACTCTACTCTATGTAATTTCTTTGAACTGCTGCACAACTAATCCTTCATCCCTCCCCCACGCACACACAAACTCTTATCGACAGACACCTCCACAGAGTCATTAATTTTCTGAAGTTAGTTAGTCATTGTGTTTTTAATCCATCCCTAGCCGAGCGTCAATCGCCTCACTGCGCCTGCGTGTACTCTAATCCTTTTAGAGATGGGAGCTTGCTGCTTACTGCGCATGAGTCACCCAACCCCCTCCACAGAGTCGTTAATTTTCTGAATCTTGCCATTGTGTTCTTAATCCGTCCATAGCCGAGCTTCAAAGCCTCACTGCGCCTGCGTGTAATCCTTTTTCAGATGGGAGCTATCTGATTACTGCACATGACTCACCCAAAAACCCTTTCAGGCTTTGTTTATGGTAACGCTTTGGAAAATCCCTTCTCGAATTTGAAATATAAATCTGATTTGCACAGCATTGTGAGAATTGAGAGTAAAAAAAACCATTAACTGATTCATGTTGTTTTGTCATTCATTCTTATTCATTGGTGGGTGTACTGTAGGGGTGGGGGGGGGGGTTGTTGTCAATGATTATGATTATCAGGAATGTGAATAAATATTTATTTTATTTTATCAGGAACAAAAAAATACAAATATAAAAATAATCATGAATAATACATAATGCATTTTCAGAACAGATCCAAAATCCCATATACACTGTAAATAACTTCATAACTTCAGTTCAGCAGTACTCACTGGCACGCGAGACATATTAATACATTCCGGCATGCCTGACGCTGCCAATGAGACTAAATATTACCGTGTAATACTAAAATTATGAGAAATATTAATATCTGGCTCTTAGTATCTGTTAAACCTCAGGTGTCTGTAATCATTATTTGCGGATCAGTCCCACGAATACACATATGTAGCTTTTAGCACGTTCAGCAGGGGACATCTCATAATATTCTTATATTTAATAAGGTCACTCATTCTGTGGATACAAGCCTGACTCTCTCGGTGTGTAGGGTTACTGGATGTCGCCACTTCTAATGACGTCAGGTAGTGACGTCTTTTCCCGACGATCATATCACGTGTAGACACGCTTCTTCAGGATTTGGTGTATATGCGGTAGCCCATGGATTGTGTTATTATGTATGTAATGTATCACCTAATAAAATCAAAGTTATAAAATAAAAAAAATTAATTGTCCCTCTCCAGCAGGATTGCAGTTAGATCCTCCCTCGCCCTGTGGCACAGATACACACGGAATGGATTTAAACCGGTTGTGGCACTTTTCTTGTAGAACACCTTGTGCTGAATGTCAGTGGGTGTGAGCTGGCAGGATTTAGTAATAAAACACTTAGGGCCTCATGCAGTAAGCGTTGATAAGGGAAATATGGCCATGTTATAGCCAAAATTGGGTTTGAGATTCAGTAAGCGCCGATAAGTGCTTCATATCGCCAGGTTTCGGAGCCGATAATTTGGTTATGGCCAGTCGCCTGCCGATAAGCCTGTTTTCGACACTGATCGCCACTTTTTTAAATCGGCTGGATTCAACAAAAAAAAACAGCTTATCGGGGCTGATCGGCACTACGAAATTGAGATGTTATGGCCGATTTCTCCCGCCAACTAAAGTTGGCATTTTGGACGGGAGAACGATCGCTAAGGCTGCCGGAACGGCACTTAGAAAAAAAAAATCTTCTGTACATCAATGGAAGTCAATGGAGCGGGGACGTATAACAGTATAGTACTGTTTACGTTTCATTGCTCACAATACAAGGGGGATTTGCATTACAGTGTGGGGGCATTCCCTGCATTGTGTCACAGCTGACGTGTCTTATTTGCATAACATTCGACTTTTACATGTTTTCAGCATTTGCGGGTCACATTACTCATCATGTGATGATGTGGCAAGGGAAAATACTATACTACACTCTTAAAGGAGAACCTCACATCATATCACACATTTTACTCAACTCAGCGACAATTATTTACATGATGTCACACATGTCACACATGTCACACATACACAGTATATTCATCTTCCTTTACATTACACAATGCTTGTAATGTGACACGCATCTTTAAACGTTCATGTACATCTGTATTCTCATGTTTACATATACTTTTGGGTCCTCCCTATTTTCATGACGTCACTTATTGGACGCTCAATCACATTGCATGTTTACATTGTAACCGTTGCATTACAAGCACTTCAACCTAACTTATACGCACATGTACAGTAATTCATCATTGGGACACCTTGTAAACTCATTCTATACCAACTATCCTCCTTACACAAATGCATGCATATGCACACGACTATTCATTGTTGCCAACATGTCACAATAACATGGATAATTACACATGTTACACAAAACTTTTCCCACGTCAATCTCAGCCTTTTTGTCTCATTACATGACTGACTCTTGCGTTCACAAGTGTTACATGCATTGCACATGCAACTATTTATTTGCAAGCAATCTTTGTACAAAGCTTCACGTCACATCATTGCCAAATATCATCATTCCCTGCAGAATACACACAACAAATACTTAGAACAACAAGTGCACACAGCTTGCCACAGAAGTACTTTATTATGTTAATGTAACACCTTGCATTTTACTATGTCACCTGACATCATCACATACCTATTTAAAGGACGCACATTACCTGCTCATTCACAGCTACTCATTTCAAAATGTTGCGAATGTTTAGGAGACGCAGGAACATTCTTTTCTATGACATGCTTGCTGATCAAGAGAATGATATAGGGCAAGGTAGGGACACACCGAGGGACAGTGACAGTGACGCGGATACGACAGGGACAGGGAGAGGGACAGGCCGAGGGACAGGTAGAGGGACAGGAGATCAGAGGAGAAGACAGAGGAGACAACTTGTGCCTCGTCCGCGTCTGTACAGGGAGAGAACCCTGTTAGATGGGATGAGTGAGGAGGAGATTGTAAGTCGCTATCGTTTGAGTTCAGCAGCAATCTTAGCTCTTTATGAGGAGATAAGGGGGGATTTAGATTTTTTCACAGCCAGAGGTCGTGCAGTCCCTGGGCTTGTTAAAATGCTGTGCTCATTACATTATCTTGCTTCCGCGTCATACCAGACAACTGTGGGCATAGTGGGCGGGGTCTCGCAATCTACATTCTCGCGGGCCTTGACCCAGTTTCTCTATGCACTCAATAGACGCGCTAGGAATTATATTCATTTTCCTACAGAGGCAACAGAGTGGCTGGAAGTCAGGACTGGCTTTTATAATATAGCAGGGATACCATCTGTGCTGGGTGCAATCGATTGCACACATGTTGCTTTGATTGCACCTAGTCAGAGTGAGCATGTGTACCGCAATCGGAAGCACTACCATTCACTCAATGTACAGGTGGTATGTGATGCCACGATGAGGATAATGCATGTGGTACCCAAGTTCCCTGGTTCCAGTCACGATTCCTCTATCCTGAGGAACTCTTCAGTCTTCCATGCGTTCGAAGAGGGACATTTTGAACCTGGTTGGCTGCTGGGTGAGTACATATTTACATGTTCTAACACAAAACACATGTTGATTTAGGAATGTTGGCATTGTACAATTTGATCACTAATGTCAGCTTATGTGTGCTCCATTCATTATAGGTGACTCAGGATACGGAATTAGGCCGTGGCTCTTGACTCCGGTGCTAAACCCTCAAACTGAAGCAGAGGACAGGTACAATGCAGCCCATATATCTACAAGATCTGTTATAGAGAGGACATTTGGCCTACTCAAGACCAGGTTTAGGTGTCTGGACAGAACTGGTGGGGCTCTTCTATACAAGCCTCAAAAAGTGTCTGATATTATCCTTGCCTGTTGCATTTTGCACAATGTTGCACTCAGGCACAATGTACAGTCAGACCTAGCTGAGGCTTTGGTAGACGAGCATCCCACCCATGTAGCTGCTGAAAATGAACAAACAGCCAGTGGTGGCCAGACACGACAGAATCTCATCAATTCATTTTTTTCTTGTAAGTACAAACTCATATGTTCCTAGTACTACTTTTATAGTTTAATTATGTTATATTAACAATAATGTTTCTTTATATAACCTTCTGTTAGGACACAGATGAATATGGGTTGCACACCTTTCTTTTCTCTGCTGTGTGCACAAAGGGATGTGGCACCGGTATGTTATTGTTGCACAGGTTATATAATCCCTCTTCAATTGTACTTTAGTTGTGTGTATGTGAATACAACTTGGGTAACAAAGCAATAATATTTTAGCATTGTGTTATTCCTTATGCTAAGACAAAACACATATTATGCCCATAATCATTCATGCTTCTAGTATGCTTACATACAATGTTATTGGTGCAGTGTAACATGTACATCCATATGATGTGTACACCAGGCTGATTTACATTTTGAATGTCATGAAATATACATGGTGTTGTACATTTAACACCAAATACACACTTTGCTGTGTTGTTTATGGTACTGAAGATGGCATGTCAATGTTTGCAATTTATATATTGTTCCTTTGCATTATAGGTATATCTCCAGTATGACTGATCATGGTATGTATATTTGCTGACATCTCTCATAAGATGTGGCTACCTCAATCTTCCTATAATTATTGGAACTAAAAACCCAACATATTGGTTTAAACACAAATGTTACATATATGTACTTTCTGTATCATGTATATGCATTTAGCTACTCTTGAGCTTTCATGTGCATTGTATTACAAAATGATTACTCACATTTCATCACATTTTATGTATGTTTCCTTATAATTTCCATTAATGTAATATAGAGGTGGTTGGAGAAAAGGGGATAACTGTACTTATTTGTTTACTTACGGGAGCACATTCATCACTAGCATAGACACACTTTTTAAGACAACTGTTTGTGTCTCTATCAATTGGTGTAGGATCCATGTATAACACCGACAAATGATAACACCAGCTTTATTATGGTAGCTTATATCATCATATTGACTATACTATGTATTTCTAAACGATTAATAAACACAGTAAACTATAGTTAGTTAGGTTAATGAAATATACACAGAAACGTACTTCATAAC